>NC_067242.1:817500-1135000 GCF_019924925.1 Ctenopharyngodon idella | reverse complement strand
AGATGAGCAGTAGCACATCCAAAGTTGCACTCACATTTAACTTTTTTCCTGTGATTCCTTGGCTCAAGACGATGCAATTCTGTCATGAAAATTTAGAATTTCCTGAAAAAACGTATTTTTTCGAACTCCTCCTAGGTCATTACTCCGATTTTCACGAAAATTGAATTAGATCATCTCTTTAGACCATGCCGACAAAAAAATATGGAATTCAAGTCAATTTGTCAAACATTTTTGAAAAACACACAAACAAATTTTACGTATCGCTTACGAAAATAGACGTAATGCTGTATTTCCTCAACGCTTTATTGTATTCAGACGAAACTTGGTCCATGGCCCTGTCCCAAATGGCACCCTAAACACTCACGGCCTTCCTACGAGTCCGCACTTTCGTGACGTAACGTCGCTTTGACTGTCGGGAAGAAGTCTGCCGCAGAGCTCGCACCAGTGCGGGTTCAGCAAAAGTGCGCATCGAGGGCGTATATCGCCCGCAAAGGGGGCGCTCACAAGCACCCTTCTGAAGCCTGACAAATGGGACACCCTACGGTCTGGTGGACTTAACGGACACGTGCACGCGGCAGCCATTGTAAGTCCACAAGACCGAAAGCGCATAGAAGTGTGCCATTTGGGACAGGGCCCATGTCATCACAAGCACAACCTCAGGTTACATACTGCGTTTCGGTGCAGCACCACCTACTGGACTGGAGATACAAAAAATGGCACTTTTTGCTTAAAACTTTTGAATGGTTGGGCGAAAAATCAGACAACTTTTCTCATTAGAGTCCAATTTTCCCATGTTGGCCATTGGCCATTTTGAATTTTGTAGTGAAATGCTGTATTTTACAAACACATGAAAGTATCATTACGAAACTCGGTATGGGTCATCGGCACGATGCCCTGAAGGAGCCTGAGAAGTTTCAGACCAGTGGCACCGAGTGGTGAATTTTTTTACATGTTTATATCTTTGGATGTGGTTGACTTATTTTCACGGGATTGGATTCCTGAATCCTTGCCGAGTCCAACGATACCAAACATGATAGGATTCGCCTTATGGTTAGTGCAATGTTGTTATTTAGCGTTTAAACAACTTTTGCAAATATCTTCGAAACCGTTAGTCCAATCAAGACTAATTCACTATAGGAAAATCGGAAACATAGGTCGTTGGTCATATGTTAATGGACAAATGTCAAAAATTTTAAAAGTAAATGGCAAAAAATTGCAATCAAAGTCAGTATGGGTAATTTTTTATGTGTTCATACATATAAATGTCTCTAACTCCTTAACAAAATGAGATATTTTCACCAAATTTGACACACTTCTGTATGGGGGCACACTTGGGACACACACAAAAAAAGCGGTGGGACTGTGCCACTTGGTGGCGCTATAATTAAACCAAATCAAAATTGGCTCTAATTACAGTAGAAAGAAGTCTCTTCTGCTCATCATGACTGTGTTTATTTGATCAAAAATACAGTAAAAACAGTGAAATATTATTCCAATGTAAAACAGCTGTTTTCTATGTAAATATATAGTAAAGTGTAATTTATTCCTTTATATGAATCTTCAGCATCATTACTCCAGTCTTCAGTGTCACATGATCCTTCAGAAATCATTCTAATATGATGATTTGATGATCAAGAAACATTTATGATTTTTATCAATGTTGAAAACGGTTCATATTTTTTGTGGAAACCTTCATACATCTTATTTTTCAGGATTCTGTAAAAGAGTTTGAATGATAGAACTGAAGTTGTGTTTGTCTTCAGGGTCGTCCAGGAATTAACGGCCGTAAGGGTGAGAAAGGAGACTCTGTCGGATTACCTGTGAGTATATCCATGTTTTATCTAAAATATACAACCGTTCAAGATACAATCTCAACAACGAAGCATCTTTAATCACTCAGAACTAGCCTGTTTTACAAGTCAGTTTTCCTGGCTGTCATTAAGATGTTTGCAGTGTGTTGAAATCCCATCCACCACAAGCTCGAAGTCTTTGTTTGGTGATGGTAAACAGCATCTGTCTTTTGCATTTGTCCTCCCTCCATCCTTAATATTTCCATCATGTTTCGTCCCAAAGGGTCCGCCGGGTCCTCCAGGCCCACCGGGACGTCCAGGACCGTTCAACTGTCCCAGAGGAGTAAGTGTCTCCGTCTCTGTGCTTCTGTCTCATTCAGACTCTCTGTAATGCCGTTGCTCAGTGTCACTTTACCTCCACCTTCCTATAGACAGTGTTTCCCGTCCCTCCTCGACCCAACTGCAAAAAGCCTGTAAGTGACGCACAGATTGAGTCGCTGTATAATGTTGTCATCATCCTCATCATCATCATCATCATCATCTTTTAACTTTTAAACTCTCTCACTCTAACTCTGCTCAGTAATTACTCCTCTAAATGATGGTTTATTTGTCATAATTAAAGGAGAAGTGTGTCATTTCTCAAAATTATGATAGTATTATTATTATTATTTTTTTTTTTTTTAAATATTTAATATTGGTTACACTTTATTATTGAGATGTCCTTGTTACAGTGTAATTATATATTCAAGTACTGAGAAATATTAATTAACTACATGTGTTAGTGATTGGCTATAGTAACTACATTTACCATGTCTAACAACGACACTGTGAAATAAAGTGTTACCTTAATATTTTATTTATTAGGGGCCAAGCACTGAAGGTGTGTAGGCACCTATTGTCATCGCTGGCGCTCTTATTATTACTCTTTTTCCTTATCTTCTTCTTCCGCTCTGGAAGTCTGTGGCAGCCCATAGAACCACTTGCGGGAAAAGGTTGGCACACAGATAGAGGACAGTCTGAACTGTCACCATAGCAGATTTGGTGTCTCTAACTCAATCCCTCTAGCGCCACCAACTGTTAAAAGTTGCACTCATGTTTATGCTAATAACTTTTGAACTGTAAGGGCTAGAAACAACAATTCAACTCATGAAACTTTTCCGCCATCTTGAATTTTCCAAAAATCGTACTTTTTTCAGACTCCTCCTAGGTCATTTCTCCGATTTCCATGAAAATCGAACCAAATCATGCCGACAAAAAATGGAATTCAAGTCAATTTGTCAAATCGTTTTCTCCTCAACGCTTTATCGTATTCAGACAAAACTTGGTCCATGTTATCGCAAGCATGACCTGAAGTTACATGCTGCGTTTCGGCGCAGCTCCACCTATTGGTCCGGAGATACGAAAAAGTGCTTCTGAACAGTTTGGCCAAAAATACCATGTCGGCCATTTTGGGCTTCAGCCATTTTGAATTTTGTAGTTAAATGCTAAGCTTTTGAACATCATTACAAAGCTCAGTATGGGTCATCGGCACGATGCCATGAAGGAGTCTGAGAAGTTTCGGACCAGCGCCACCTAGTGGTTTACATGCTTATAACTTTTGATGTAGTTGAGTTATTTTCACAGGAGTCATCTCCTTGGATTCCTGAATCCTTGCCGAGTCCATTGATACCAAACATGCTAGGTTTCGCCTTATGGTTGGTGCAACGTTGTCATTTAGCGTTTAATCAACTGTCGCAAATATCTTCAAAACCGTTAGTCTGATCGAGACGAAACCACCGTAGGAAAATTGGAAACATAGGTTACGCTAATAACCAAATGTCAAAATTTTGATAGTAAGTGGCAAAAAAATTCAATCAAAGTCAAGTGTGGGTCATTTTTTGTGTGTTCATACATATAAATGTCTATAACTCCTAAACGAAATGAGATATTTTCACCAAATTTGACACACATGTATGGGGGCACACACAAAAAGAGTGGTGGGACTGCACCATTTGGTTCCTTGTTTGCTTCTGTTGCTGCCTGCAGCTATATTTTACTATTTTAATTTTTTAACCATATAATTTAGAAAAATTATGTTTTCATTAGTAAGTCAATATCTTTCTTACTGTTTACTATAACGTATAACTCGATGGACATTAGCAGAAGCACCATGTGTTTAGGGCCCATAATGTCATTCTCTTTCTTCCTTTGACCTTTTCCCCTTTAACTATGGCATGGGTTCGTTCAGCTGGAATGACTGCATGTGTGTGTCTGTTGTCGTTTTTAAGATGCATTTAAGGGCTGATATGGATTATGGACAGTGCATAAGAACTTTGTTCTCGGCCTTTATAGATTTTACAAATTGTAAATCTCTCAACATAGATTTAAAGTTCCCTTTCAAGGCTGCGCTGCATTATCAGCTCATAACTACTATACGAGTGATTTAATAGCAAACACACATTATCTGTTTGATACATCAAGGCTCTATGCTGTAAATAACAGCACATAATGCAGTTAAGACGTTCTGTCACTCTATGAAGGCTGTAGAGATGTGCATATCCCATGATTCAGTCTGCATGGTCCATAATCCACAGCAGGCGTGTTTATGGCTGCATGTCACGTGGATCATGGTGTCAGTGTGCGCTGAACTAACTCAACTTCAGTGAATAAATATAAAACCTGCTGTGATCTTCTGTATCATGTTCCTCAGATGGAAATCAGCCGTTGTTTGGTTTCCCCTTTTTGACAGTTCTAGTGTGTTTTATCACGTGAAAAAGAGCATGATTGTCTTTTTTCCTCTCTCTTCATCCAGCATTTGATTCACATCCAGATGTTTTTTCTGTCTTAATGCTCTGATTGAACAGCTGTCACATTAACACACATCTGTCTTTCTTTCTTTACTTTTGTTCAGGTTAATGGAGATTCTACACAAGGTGAGTTATTTTATGATTATCATACACTAATGTTCAAAAGCTACATTTTTGAAAGAAATTAATTCTTTTATTCATCAAGGATGCATTGAATTGATACAAAAGATTCTATTTAATATGATATATGAATAATTTTGTAACGAGTATTAGCTGTTTTCAGTCGTTGGGTCTTCCTCGCCTGTAGAGGGCGTTGTCTGCTCGTCGTCTGGAGCCAAAGGGGAGAAAGGGGAGGCGGGTCTTCCAGGATTGCCATCGCCATTGAGTACGTCCTTATCAGTGTGCACATCACATCACATGATAGTACTTGAAGTTTTGACTTCATGCGTGTCATTGTTAAATCACACGTGTTCATGAGTGTCTGATCTGTTCTGTCATAGGCGACACACTGAGAACCAAAGTCACTGTGAGTTTCATCCCATTTTCACATCTCCTCTCACAGATATTGCCAGCATTTTGCTGTGAGAAATGATCCCCTGAGCTCCTGAATGTGTGTGTGTGTGTGTGTGTGACAGGCTGATAGAGACTTCAGAGGAGAGAAAGGAGAGAAAGGTGAAGCGGGGATGCCGGGGGAACCTGGGAAATCTGGTTTGGTGGTGAGTGACATACATACATGTGGCCGTATATAAAACCTCTGAAAGAGCTTTCAATTATGTGACTGTGAGCCACTTATTGCATCAGTTCTTCATTAAACTCAAAGATGCGTTTATTTTAACCCTATAAAGCTACTGCATCATATCTGATCATGAATTTCTAATGCCTCTGAATGATCTGATGAACCTGTCGCACACAATCTCCTCCAGTCCTTCTGTCTGACTGATAGTTTGACTCTTTTTATAAAGTAAAAGTCTTTTAGTATAACTGTACAAATGTCCTCCTTCAGCTCGCGTCTTTCTGCTGTGAAATCTGCACTGATTTTTATCAAGTAAACGCAAGAATAACTTTGATATTGTTAGTAATATTTCATCTGGACTGAAGCAGGTTTACTTGATAATTATCCAGACATCATTTATTTAGAAAAATTATGAGTATCAAATATGATCATCAGGTTTATTTGTTCATCTCTCAATCATCATTGTATTGAATCGCATTATATGTTTTAACACTACATAGATTTGATCATAAAACTAAGCATTTAAATATCATCTTACTATTATTGACAGATATTGATATTTATATGCATTTTATGTCAGTATCTGCTATACTGTTTTATACAACAGTTCTTTCTGGTTCTCGAATCTAATTGGCTGATAGCCGTGTGATATTCTAGTGATAACAGCACTCCTACCTTTTCACCGTTTGTATCACTCCGCTTGAAACGACTGTCATGGCGGTCGAGCAAATCCACCATATTTTTTACAAGTACTACACTTGTTGTACCACGAACTGTGGTTTTTTTAGGTGAGAATGTAATTGTTTAGACCTAAAATATGTGACTCATATTTAATCATAGCGCCTATTTTACAATTTGTTTAGACGTTTTCGGAGATGTGAGCTCCAGGCCATCAGCGGTCGTTCAGTGCTCGTGTACCCGCCGAGAACAGCTTCATCTCGGCCAGTGCTTTCGTGATTTGCCGCTGGCTCTTACAGTGGTTAAACATGAGATATAATTCATTTTGGGTACATAAAACGGGCAATCTTTGGTCTTATTAATATATTACTTGTTCCTGAGCAAATTAAATTGGGCTATGTTAAATTTATTAATGTAATATTAAGGCTATATTTATCTTGTGCCTGTAGAGCGCTGCTTTTGTACGTTTGTCTGAATTGTACAATTGTGTTTATTTCCTATTGTCATTTATAATGGCTACTTTTGTTAATTTAAATATTGTTCAATATATATTATTTTATATACATAATATGTTGTATTTGGTATTGAGAAAGGGTCCATTAGTGCGTAATATCTATTGAGTGAAAGTTACATTAATACGCCATTAGATGGCGGTAAACTTTACGAGTGAATGAGTCAGCCGCAAGAGACTTTTAAATTGAAAAGGACTTTTGTAAACAAAGGACGTTGTTTTAGCGCTGTATGTTATGGAAAATTCCCTTAACTGTAAAAAGGACAAATACAAAGATCGCTTTCCTCAGTGGACATTCAAACTGACTTTTATAATGGATATAATATTATGGACATCGACCTGAAGAATGAATGTTATATCAGACACAGGTAATGCTCGCTGAGGCGATCTCTCTCTCTCTCTCTCTCTCTCTCTCTCTCTCTCTCTCTCTCTCGCTCTCTTTCTGTCTCATACTGTACAAAATACAATGAGTTTCAATGAAGCGACTCAACGTTCCTTTGTTACTACTTCTAAAGTGAAGTTTTAGAATTAGTAACAAAGTCTTGGTCAAACTGTGATCTTGAGATTTGAATCCGTGGCGGAAGGAAGTAGTTCTGCATAAAAGAGGGTTTTAAAGACACTCTATTGTTATTTCTTATTTATTTACACACTCGTGCCATCAAACTGTTGTATAAATGCAATATTACACTCGTAGCCGTGCGATATGGCTGTATATCAGCACAGTGTGATTACCTATGGCCGAACACAGCCGTGCTGATATACAACCATATTGCACAGCTACGAGTGTGATATTGCTCATATAAAGATCTCATTGATTTACATTACAAGCATCAGAATTTCATATGAATATCAGCATCTGCAGCAAACAGCATATTTTTGCTCAGTTTGAGCCTCTGATTAAAATTGAGCTGTTTTTTTACTCCATATTCTCACTATATCAAATTATATGAGGCATAAAAGCCTGATGATGATGAGTTTTTAAATATAAAAATATAAATTGTGCCATTAAAAGAAAAAAAATAATATATCAGGCTTCACAGGGTTAATGTACCCAGTTCATACCTTTTTATTTTTCCGCTGTCCGTCTCTCATTCTCATTTCTATGCCACTTTTTTCTCTTCCCGTGTCTCAGTCTGGATTTCTCCTCACACATCTCTCGTAACTCAAAGTGCGTTTTGATCTTTCTGTGTGATTCAAGGTGTGTTTTATTTTCATGAATTAATTGACATGATGATTTGCACACAGCCTGGTGACAAACATCACATCTGAATACTAAAGCACATGACCTGCCAATCACTGTGAGGATAACGACTGAGATCATTTACTTGTGCTCACTTTCTGACTTTGATCCAAATTATAGTGAAACACGTGACAAATAAACATCTTTTTCAGCTATTGCAAAGAATTCTCAAATCATTAATAACAGACCTAGAGCAGGAACGTCTCAGTTATTGATCATTATAGATTATGCAATTTTATGGATTTTTTTTTTTTTTAAATAGTTCATAAAATTAATTTCAATGTTTAATTTTAAAATCCACACGCTGTTACTATTCAGAGAAAAGTTTTAGTTTGACATGTTTAGTTGATCATGTTTTTGTGACATGATTCAGTTGTAATGCTGTGAAGTGTGTAATAATTTAGGGTTTTGTCAGCAGGGACCTAAAGGGGAATCTGTTGTCGGACCTCCTGGTCATCCAGGACCACGAGGACCCCCTGGTGCACCAGGTTTCGGGAGGAATGGTTTCGCTGGACCTCCTGGACCGCCGGGACCTCCCGGCCCACCTGGACGATACAGCTCTGGTGAGAAAAAACTTAAAGCACAATGCGTTCTCAAAAGTCTAACAGTACATTCCTCATTTCACAAATCCACAGTTATCTTCAGGACAGTCCAGACGCCTCGTTTATAAAATGCACATATGATCAGATTTGATCCTAAATACCATGGATTTTATCCTATGGATTTATAAAGGCAGAAGCTGATTATTATGCATATGCCGACTGAAGAGCATGCGTAACTCAAATTCAAATAACGGTATAACAGTATCAATATAACAGAAATTCAAATAATTCAACATTGTTTATGAAAATGTAAAGATAAACAGGCAATCGCCATATGCATCAATATTACATAATAATATAATCAAATATAATATAATACTGTCACGCCCTTTTTTGAGCAAAGATGTGAAAAGGCACTATCCAAACTTAAATTGTTGTAATTCAAGAATGCTTTGGAATATAGACTTAAGTTTGTTCTTGTTTTAAAGAAGAAAAATTTAAGTATGAAAAGGTTATAGAAGTTTAAATTTACTGTAAATTAAACGTACTGTACTAAAAAGTTTTCATTTTATATAAAATATATATTTTACAAAATATTTTTTACTCTAAAATTGATATAAAATCAAAGCTATATGTCTAACCAAGTTGTGTTCCAAAAATTAAAGTTCCCATGAGATTTTGTTTAGGCGCTGTACCAATAATAGCCACCGGGTGTCACCAATATTCCATTAATTTTTTTTATGCATTCTCCTGTAATAAACTAATACATTTCTGTCGAAATGTCACTTCTATGGCCAAAAATATATAAGCTTGAGATTCAGACCTTTCCGACGATATGTCTTTTGTGAAGATTAGATACGTTTTGACTATAAAGTAGTTAAAATAAATTTTGTAATAAGAAACATGACAATGGCCACTAGGGGGAAGAGCCCGCTAAAACGATTTAAAGTACCATTTCCATGGTAATGCAACAGTTTTCATAGGATGAATTCTGAGTTTTTAAGCTTTCGATTGATATCTAATTTATGATGATTACTTAAATATGTGATGCGAAAAAAAGGCAATAAATAAAAACAGCGGCAAGCGTCCTGCTAGGTGGAGCCGATGTTTTTTTCTTCCGGGAACAAACACGTCACAATATTCCTCATTTAAATAATTCATATGCAGAATAAAGGGGCGGGGCCTGGTTGAGTTAGTTAGTAGTGTGTTGAAACTGGTGGTTATGGTAAGGGGCGGGACATTTCCCAAACACCAATCACAACACACTGCTCCAGCCGACCAATCAGAGCACATTGTGCTTTTCAGAAGGAGGAGCTTCATAGAGACAGGAACTAAACAGAGCGTTACTGACAGACTGGGAAGAGAGGAGCTGAACAATGGAGAATATGAGGAAAATAATCAACATTCAAGCAGGAAAACCTGTTTAGGAACATTTTTGTGTATATGGACATCGTTTATAGGAACATTTTGTAAACTGTTCACATTTAGGATCATTATAGGCACGTCTTTATAACTGAGGCCACAGGTTGCTAAAGCTAATATCTCTTTCAAAGGTGAGGGTCATGAAGGTCAAGAAAGCAATACTTCTGTTTATTTGTTTCTTGACGATTATGAGGGACCAAATGGCCTTCAGACACTCTCTCACAGTCAATCCCTGCTGAGCGCTATTCATTTCACAAACACTTCTGCTGTGATCACACTTTGATATGTATGGAGTAAGGGTGAGTCTTGTGTTGTTTCAGGCGTGATGATCCCTGGCCCTCCAGGACCGCCCGGGCCTCCGGGACGAGCCGCTGATCCCGCCGGCTCCGTGAGTAAACACTCAGATGTGTTAAATCAATCAGTTTTTGCTTTAATGTCACTCTGCTCAAAGCACAGTTTCCCACAATCATGAGACATTCACTGTGGTAAAGCAGGTAAATGCAGTATTTCGTTCATCTCACTTCATAGATGCCATGTTTTTTTTTTTCTCCAGGTCAGGAAATATGCCAGTTTGCGTGCCTTGACACAGTCATATGTGGTTGAGGACGGGACGTTATCTTTCGTTACTGAGACTAGTAAGCTCTATATTAAAGTGCCGGGAGGCTGGAGAGAGGTTCAGGTGAGTGTTCAAACTAACTAAGTGATTAATTATACCAGGGCTCGACAATAAGGACTGCCCGATGGCCCGGGGCCAGTGTGAATGACGCTCGGGACAGTTGACGGAACTGTCACTTGACCGATCAGGCCAGTGCTGTAGGGTGTGCGATATATATCGTCTATGATATCGTAATTGTTGATTTAACGATCTGAAATTATCGAGTATGTCCCTCACTTTACAAAAACCAAACAAAAACACACTCATTGAGTGCACTCATACACTACATGACGTAGTCTAGTAGGTTAGACTAATGCACGTGCATATTTAGTGTACGCTTTCACTGCGTGATTTAGTCTACTGAAATGCCTTTAGAATGCATCAGAATTCAAGATAAGGAGCAAAAATGACCCTGTATATCTTTCGTATTTATATAATTTAATATAGTTAACCAATATTACACAAAGAGCGCCGTTTTTCACCAAATATCAGCACGATTACAAATGTGATATTGATTTTGTACAGCATACAGTTTAATGAACAAGAACTTAATATCAAGTGACTTACATTTTAGACACCAAATCGCCTGTTTCGCTCTATTTCGCATACAAAAATAGTTCCAAACAAAGTCCACAGCATTGTTTTGCGTCTCTTGAGCAACACTTCCTGAATGAATCAGTCGTTTGAATGAATCGGTTGAATCTCAATGACTCGCTCAGTGATTCGCTGCCACCTACGGGCGGGTTTAATTTCACGTTTAAAGTGTCTTTTCATTTTTTAAAATAATTTCAAATAACAGTATTTAACGTTTTATATTTCCAACATTTCAAAACACTATTTATGCATCTGTAACTGCTCTTGACTGATTAACTTTAACAAAGTTTAATCTTTAGCTATACATTAGATTACAATTTCTGTACCTGAAAATCTCCTGTTTAAACCTTCGTGAAAACCTTGAAAAGCACCGTTTGTTCTGTTGTATTTATTTTTGCTATTACTCATAATTTGATTATTTGTTACTATTTTATTACTTACTTTTTATTTGTCAAACAATATTTAAAATTTAAGTGAGTTAATCTAGTAGATTTTGGTGTCATAACCCTATTTATTAAGGTTACATGTATCAAAAACAACAAAAACAATAACTAGGCTTTTTTTATAGGCCCATTTTCTTTTACTTTATTAATTTTTTGTTGTGGGGCAAGTGAAAATTTTAGCGGGGCAAGTAAAAATTTGAACCACTGGCCCGACCGGGCCAGTAGAAAAAATCCTTAGCATTGAGCCCTGCATACAGTTCTACATGTTATAGATTGTGTTCAGATTTTCACAGCTTGAGCATTTTTCTTTCCACAGCTGGGTGGGCTGATCGAGACGCATGCGCCCCCTGTCCTCTCACAGGATGATGTAAGAACCACTTTTTTCATCTCTTTAAACACATTTTATTGGACAGAAGAAAATAAACTTTTTTTAATGTGGAAAAAGTGACTGTTTTAAATGGAGTGTGAGAGTTTCTCAGCGGATTGAGCTCGTCTTTGTAAAACCTACAGGCTGAACCTCTGATGCTGAACTCTTACCTGAGCAACACACCTGAAATACACACTGGACGAGCAGTAAGTGTGTGTGTATGTGTGTGTGTGTGTGCATGTTTTTGTGACATATCAGGACACAAATTTGTATAATGACATGGGTACGACTTTTCAAAAGGTTTATAAATCATACAGAATGAGTTTTTTTGAGAAAGTAAAAATGTGCACAGTTTCCTGTGATGGGTAGGTTTAGGGGTAGGGGTAGTGTAGGGGGATAGAAAATACGGTTTGTACAGTATAAAAACCATTACGCCTATAGAATGTCCCCACAATTCACAAAAACAAACATGTGTGTGTGTATTCAAAGTGTGTGTGAGTGTGTGTTTACAGTGTGTGTGTGTGTGTGTTTCTACATGCGTGTCCACTGGTTTGGCTGCTACTTCTGGAAACTTCTCCACAGCAGCAGTAGAACCTCAAAATAAAGTTTGTCTCATATCCTACAATTTTGCAGTGTATCTCTGGCTCTCCCACAATGCACCGAACGCTTTCTCACCCCATCCAAACATTCCCAGGCTGTCGTCCACAGAGACTAATGTCATATTTGAGATTTGTCATGGTTTGGGTCTGAGCACCTCAAAAGCCTCAAAATGATCAGGCCTCCAAAAGTGTCTCTGTGGTGTCCGTCGCTCCCGTTTTAGACTAAATTATGGTGCCGTCCATCTGCTGTTGTTGAAGATCATCCCAGCCAGTCTGGCTTCATGAAGAGAGATGCTCTCCAACACGAGCCGCTTCTTTCTGTGTCTGTGCACATTATTTGAGCTTGTGTGGTTCAAGTGTTGTTTTGGACCATTTTTATGGCTTATAATGTTCGCATATCAGCATATTTCATGGGCAAAATCGAGTAATTTCAATAATCCACATTTTCCGTAATTTCACAATTTCCACACTCATGTAATTGTGAGGTTATATATCACAATTCTGAGAAAAATAGTCAGAATTACATATCTTTTTTCTCAGAATTTCGAGTTTTATTCTGTGTCGGAAACAAGTGTCCTCTGTAAGTATATGCTGTTATTTCCTCACGTTCTTCTCCACGGTTTTCTCAGCTGAGGTTGGTGGCTCTCAACGCGCCGTTGACGGGGAATTTGGGCTCCATCCATTCGGTGAATAAGCTCTGCAGAACTCAAGCTCAAGCCATGGGAATCAGAGACGATTACAAGGCCTTCCTCTCACACCACCTCCAGGACCTGATTGACATCATTCAGCCCATGTACCGAACCAACACGCCGGTCGTCAACTTAAGGGTAAATGTCTTTGTTGGTAATAATTCTTAGTCATGGTCACTCATGCTTCTTTGTAAAGGAATCGTAAAGTTCAATTTTGGGTTTGAATTCATATATTATGATTATTATATTATCACCTATATCCATGTGTGATTTGTGTGTGTAGGGTGAGGTCCTGTTCAAGAACTGGGAGTCCATCTTCTCCAACCATCTCCTCCCTCCCGGCATCCCGCTTTATTCCTTCGATGGGCGGGATGTGATGAGTGACCCCTTCTGGTCAGTACACATATCACAGCCGATTTAGATCGAGTGTTGAACGCTCACAGCTTATGCAGCTTTGAAGATTATCATCAAGTGAGCGGAGAGATTCCGACACACTTCAACAACTTCTTGATCCAATCATGTGCTTAAAAGCTTCTTTCATGCACATTTTAGTCAAGGAATTGCATGAATTGTCTCAGTTCAGTCCTATCATTCTACCTCATTAATTGCTCAAACTCTAGTAATGGTTTAGTGGTAAGCAGGAGTCTCTCAAGCATTGCCAAGGCCCGACGCGACACAAACACAGACACGGCCAGCCTCCGCGCACCGACCGCAGTCCAGACGACAGCGGCTACACCTCGCGCGCTCTCATTTCTCCACCCGTGTATTTGTATTTTTCCTTCTCTCTTTATGTGTATTTATAATTCAGGCTGGTAAATATAGCCCGCGGTGCGATGCTCCAGATGAGGCAGTGACAGCGCAGCAGCAATTGTGGTTTGCTGGAGCCTTTTTAAGGTTGTTTGTGAAGTAGGATGTTTTTGGGCCCTGCATGGACTGAGTTTTAGGAAAGCTGCTGTATGAATGCATGAAACAGAAGAGACATTTCATAAAGTCCATGTTAGCGGTTTAATAAACACGACATACCTCAGTTCTCACGTTAAGACCGCTGTCTCATTGTTAAAGTCAGCCCGAAATACATGTATTCTAACTTATTATTAGGCATGTGACAGTATCAGATTTCCATATCACGATAACTGCTGAAGCTTTTATCACAGTATTGAATTTATTATTAATCATTTGCTGACTATTGTTTTAGTTAGGGACAGATCAGGATGATCAGCTAGTCATTTATTTATTTATTAGTACTATATACTTGTTTCCCCCTTTATAAAATAGCCAGTAACCTTTGGTTTATGTCACAGCTGCAAACAATATTTTGGTATTTCTATGTTTTGTTTTGTTTTAGAGGGAGGTACGTTCTCAATTTAGAAAGACACAAATTACTTTAATTTAAGATAAATATTGTAATTATATTTTAAAAATATATATTAAAATGCTAAAAACAAGTCCCCTCAGTAACTGTTGTTTAATCATTATATCAGAATTATCAGAGGACATATTTTAGCCTATAGGACAATAGGAGAGAAACATTTCTGGTTATTATCAATATTGAAAACAGTTATGCTGCTTCAGGTTTTTGTGGAAATACATTTTACTTTCCAAGATTCTTTTTTCAGCATTTATTTGAAAATAATTTTTTGCAAAATTACACAAAGTTTTGTCATGAAACTCTTGATGGCGCAGGCTGACAGGTCCTTAACTCAGTCTGCTTGCAATAACCAGTAGCAGCAATAACTAATAACAGCAGCAGCAGCAGCAGCAATAACAGCAGCAGTAGCGATAATGGCAGTCACAGCAATAACAGCAGTAGCAGCAGCAATAACAGCAGTAGTAATAACATCAGTAGCAGCAATAACAGCAGCAGCAACGTAGCAATAACAGCAGCAGCAGCAATAACAGCAGCAGTAGCGATAATGGCAGTCACAGCAATAACAGCAGTAGCAGCAGTAGCGGTAGAAATAACAGCAGCAGCAGTAGCAGCAATAACAGCAGTAGCAGCAGCAGCAATAGCAGCAGCAGTAGCGGCAGCAATAACAGCAGCAGCAGAAGCAGCAATAACAGAAGTAGCAGCAGTAGCAGCAGCAGCAATAACAGAAGTAGCAGCAGTAACAGCAGCAGTAGCGATAATGGCAGTCACAGCAATAACAGCAGTAGCAGCAGTAGCGGCAGAAATAACAGCAGCAGCAGTAGCAGCAATAACAGCAGTAGCAGCAGTAGCGGTAGAAATAACAGCAGCAGCAGTAGCAGCAATAACAGCAGTAGCAGTAGCAGCAGCAGTAGCAGCAGCAATAACAGCAGTAGTAATAACATCAGTAGCAGCAGTAGCAGCAATAGCAGCAGCAATAACAGCAGCAGCAACGTAGCAATAACAGCAGCAGCAATGTAGCAATAACAGCAGAAACAGCAATAGCAGCAGCAGTAGCGATAATGGCAATCACAGCAATAACAGCAGCAGCAACGTAGCAATAACAGCAGTAGCAGCAATAATAGTAGTAGCAGCAGTAGCGATAACAGCATCAGCAGCAATAACAGCAGCGGTAGCGATAATGGCAGTCGCAGCAGTAACAGCAGTAGCAGCGATAACTGCAGCAGCAATAGCAGCAGCAGCAACAATGGTGGCAGCAGCAGTAATAACAGTAGCAGCATAGCAATAACAGCAGCAGTAGCAATAATGGCAGTCACAGCAATAGCAGCAATAACAGCAGCAGCAATAACAGTAGCAGCAGCAGCAATAACCGCAGTAGCATCAATAACAGCAGCAGTAGCGATAATGGCACTTGCAGCAATAACAGCAGCAGCAGCAGCAATAACAGCAGTAGTAGCAATAACAGCAGCAGCAATAACGGCAGCAGCAGCAGCAATAGCAGCAATAGCAGCAGTAGCAGCGTAGCAGATCTATTCTACCAAGACCAAACATATCAACATTGTCATATCCATTACCATGCCAAACACTCTGAGAGTTGTCATGACAGAAATGTCTTTACTGTCACTTTTGAGCAGTTTAATGCATCCTTACTGAACGAAAGTATTATTATTATTTATTTATTTTTTTTTTTAACTGCCCTCAAACCTTTGAACTGTAGTGTGTATATGAGCTCAAAGTTAATACACACATGAACTCCTCTGTCCCTACAGCAGCCTTATGATACAGGTCTAGTCAGTTAGTCCTTCAAAAAACCCACCAATTGTTTGGTTTCAGAAAATATAAGCAGTAGTTCTGCACATGCCTAGTTCCACTGCTGAGCGTTTTTTGAGCACTGTCAGATGTTTGCAGCTGTACATGTCTTGAGTTAAGCTCATGTGTGTGTTGTGTGTGTTCAGGCCTCAGAAGGCGGTATGGCACGGCTCTTCAGAGAGAGGCAGGCGGCTGGACGCTCTGAACTGTGAGTCCTGGAGAGCTGGAGACATGGCCATCACAGGTCAGGCGTCATTCCTCTACAGCGGCTTACTGAACCAGCAAACGCGCAGCTGCTCCAACCACTTCATCGTCCTGTGCATCGAAACCAGCAACGACCACAAAACCATCCAAGAGCTCCAGAAGGCACAGCAGCGCCACAGAAGATGGTATTACAGATACTGAAGCCTCTCTGTCAGAAGGTGAACATTAGTTTGGACAGAGACGACATGAACTCCAGCCCCATCAGGCTTCGGCACAGGAACGTTTAGTCCAATTCTAGAATGTAACGTGTATATTGGCCAGATCCCAGCGTTGGACAGGGGAAATCGGCCCTCTCCATGACATTTTGATGCACTGTACTTTTCATATTGTATTTTTGGTGTTGATTTTCCAAAAAAAAAAAGCCTTTTTTATCATGCCATTTATTATGTTTTGTTATTCTGTTTGTATTTAATTTAATTTCAGTGTTTTATTTATACAGTGACCGCACATGATTCAACAATGTCACGGATAAATATGCAATTCAACTGTTGAAATTAATTATCATTCAGTTTTTTTTTTATTGTCATGAAGCAGTTTTTGGACATTGCATCCATTTTAATGAGATGCAGATCAGGTCACAATCAAATTGCCTTTTTTATAGATTTTTTAAAAAGCAAATCAAGTGTTTATTGTCTGTTGAATAAAACATTTTTTTTTCCAAATGTGATCTTTATGTGTCTATTATTTTGATGTGACTGACCTGTGCTGAACCCAAATGTGAAAGTTGTGTCTGTTTATGAACAAATGTTCTGGATAGGGCATGAGTGGGAAACCTTGAAACGCTCACAGAAACACTGTTTATTGGGAAAGTTTGCACCTCCTGAACGTAGAGCACAGATGGCCAGAGGAGTTGGCATGAGTTGGGGTTGTTTTTCAGGGTTTGCCACCCTCAGACTGGCACTGCCACACACACCAACACACATCATTTACCAAAAGTATGAGTGTTTGTCTCCTTACGATGGAATGTTGTGGGGGAAAAATCATGTAAACAGTCATTTTAAGAGGTCACAGCTTTAAAGAGGTCGTGAACTGTATTTTTTTTTTCTTTTCATTTTATAATGTTCTCTGAGGTCCACTTATAATGTTATCAATATTTTTCCATCCTAATTTAGAAGTAATAAGCTAATTTCTATCCTAATATTTTTGACCCTCTCTTTAAAACACTCAGTTTTGATTGGCGTGTCTCATTTAAGAGTTGGAAGTAAACGCCCACTGATGTGATTGGGTAACAGTTTTGCATATTAAAATAAGTAAGTACTTGGAGTTACCACAGTTATAGTTGACTGGATAATGGAATTATGAATGAATGTACCATCGTTTGTCACACTGTTGTTCTTATAGACTATTCATAGTTCAGCCTTTTCAATAAAGCATCTCTATGAAGAACTATTTGTTTCTATTCGTCTCAATATCGTGACAATATCTATAGTCTATATTGGTTCTAGAGGAAGGGGAAAACCTGTCCATGCCCATCAAAAAACCATAAAAGCACTGGTGTTCATTTACTGAAGCGCTGTCTAAGTACATCTGTAATTATTTGTTGGCAATGTAAGTAGTGGTTTAAGCATGTAGCGCTGAAACCCTGTTGTAATTGTTATATTTTCCAAGAATCAGCATTCTCCCCTAAAAGTGATCACCGCCTACAACGTCACCAAGGCTTTCACGGGGGCGCTACAGCAAAATTTTCAGGTATTTTGGATTTTTTGAAAAACCTACTTTTGCGAACTAGTCTTAGATTTTTGGCCCGATCTGAACAAAACCAGTGCAGCAAGATTCTCTGGAGTCTGATTGTCAATAATTATCAAAAAAAGTTGAAATTCCGATTCACGGTCTCTAAGGGCCGCCAAAACGTTCTAAGTGGGTGGAGCCACTTTTACTAAAATGGCTATAACTCGTGAACGGAATGAGATATTTTCACCAAACTTGGCACACCTATGTAAGAGCTCATTCTGTGGTTGCGTGATAAAGGACGCGGTGACTGGCCACTTGGTGGCACTATAACAGAAAAAAAACATGAAAATGGCTATAACTACGCAACCGTTAGTCCGATCGACTTGAAAATTGGCATACAGTGTCTTTGTCTGAGGTGCCATGATTGTCTATGAGGACATTGACATTGATCTCAAAAAACATGTCTGCCATCAGCCACTGAAATTTGAGCAGCTATCAGACAAGGTTAATGGAGGCCGATCAGAACGAAACTCGCTGAGCCTGTTTGACTCTTTTTTTTTTTTTGCCTGTGAGAAATTCGAAAGAAATCAGTCACCAGGGGCAGCTTCGCGTTTTTCACATGCGTAAAGCATCATGTATCACACGATTTTTCATGCACACCCACAACAATCATTCTGCGCAACTTTGCCTCTGGGACTGCCGCTGTTGTTAAATATTGGAGATTATTTCAAAAAACAACTTTGGCAAACTAGTCTTAGGTTTTTGGCTCAATCTTGATAACTGTTAGAAAGCTTTAAAAACCATGTTTCCAATGGTAAATTACCTGTATTGGCTGTAAATGGTCTTTTCAATCTATGATCAAGATAGTTACAGGCTTGCTAAATAAAAAAAAAAAAAAAAAAAATCTTTTTACACATCTTTTTAAAACGTTTGAACCCCGATAATTGCTGATTGCATGTTTCTCTATAGAACAGGCAAAACAATTTGTTATGCCGAATAGTGAATGGGTGTGTTACTTACTGTAACACACCCACTTACTGGAAAAATTAGTCAATGTGGCTTTATGAGTAATTTCTAATTAAATTATAATAAACTGAACTTTAAAAAGTTTAAGTAATGAAAAAAACATAATTTACTGTACAAATTCTGAAAGGTGGAGGGTCTCGCAGACTTTTTCATACAGACACAGCTAGCACCTCCTTATCGATTACAGTGAATAACCTTGGAGGACTTCAGTATCAATATTATTGTAATATTGCAGCAGTGTTCCTCTAGTTGCTAGGCAGATTTTTTTGTACTATTTCTTTTAGAGGAAGGTACAGATACAGTAGGATTACATAGTTATACAGGTAAGATTATAAAATCAACTCAATTTATTTAGTGAGCAGCTGTATAATAAGTACAGTAACCTGGTTATTATCTCTGTCCAATCACTGTGACTTTGACATTTCAGCATGTACGATGGAGCCAGCTGTGTGTATGTACTGCTCTGTGATTAGTGAGTTTCTGCTCATTAGGGTAATGAAGGTGACAGTTGACTTTCATGTGCGGTTCTTCTGGCTAAATATAGTGGTGGTTTCATATGGCGGACCTCGAGCCGTTGCGGCATGTGTGAACCACATTGGAGAATTAGTGCCACTTCCTGATGCTCTTTCGTCTCTTTCAAGCTGCATCTTGCGCACTGCCACAACAAAGACTAACGTTTCAATTGTGAGTATTAATTACAGCACAACATAAGATGGAACGGAAGCAGTGCATGGCAGCTCCTGCGCTGGAGTTATAAAGTAGCTAATTAAATATGACTTATTTGCCTTCACGACAGAAAAAGTCATTATGGTCTCCAATTTTAGTTTAGCTTGGAACACCTACTGTAATTATCTCAAGATATATCGCTTATGTCTGACTTCAAATAGGGTGTCATTACCTTGATAAACAGATATTTAAATGTATATAACTGCAAAATAATAGCGTTCACGTTTTATTCTCAGCAGTGCATAAAAACACAGTGCATGGCTTCGTTGAGGTCAACCTTGGTGGAGGAAAATTCCTGCAGTATTTTGTGTTGCACGCATGCATTTAATATAATGGGGGCTGGATTTGCCTCAAAAGATATTATCTCAGACTTTTTCCCTAGCATATCTTTGCATATCTCTTATTTTATTTATTTTTTAAGTGGCAAATCAGTGCTGATGTGATAAGGTCAAAGATCATATTCTGCCCTCCAGTGTTGATCATATATGCATTTGGGAAAGAACAGTGGACATCTGTTGTAATATGATTGTGCTGTAATGGCCTAAGGAGCAGGATACCGCGGGTCAAAGGTCAGGAGAGTCATGGGAATCATATACAGATGTCACAAGCCCTCAGCGGAACAATACTTAGATTTGTGTTATTTCTCAACCTCAGGATGGTTTTGTTGAATTGCTTATTCTGATTTAGCTGGTTTGTTTTATTCTTTTTCATGTGTTGAACCGCTTTTTGAGCAAATGCCCAGCATTCAGATGAATATAATGGGTTGCTCATCCACTCCTGCCGTACAGCCTGAACATTAGTCCCTTTGTGTTCGTGCCCTGCTCACGCTCTGATTTGGAAATTGCTAAATTAAAAGTTTTTCTTCTGAATTGGAGAGAATTGGCCTCATTTCATCCTCTGTGCATGTATTGTTGCTGTACTTAGTAGTAGTTTTTAAGAACTCTCTACACCAGAGGATCTCAGCCTTTATGACTTCAAACCCCCACACTGTCTGCAACAATATTTGAAAAATAATTAACATCTTCAAAATATGAATTGTCATGGTTGGTAATGATAATCACACGCACGACAAGGAAGATGAAAGTTCAAAGCAGTCTTTAATAATCCACAGGTAATCCAGACAGTGACTGACAGGGAAACACAACCGATACATAGATAATACCGACAACCAAGGAATAAAACACAAGATCATATATACACAGGATAATGAGGGGAACTATGACAACAAAAGACTAACTCAGACAGAAGGTGAAGAAACACAAAAGGTCCAAACATAACCGTGACATAACCCGGTAGGTGCGTCCACGCACTGTAAAGGGAAGGTGAGGAGGATGAGAAGGTGGCGAAGGGCCGGCAAAGGAATGGCACCAATGGGGTGGGCAGGAGGACAATTTGGAGGTGGACGGACCCCGGAAGGTGGTCCAACAGAAAAGTCCAAGGAGATGATAAAGGTGGAAGGATCCACATGATGGCCTTGAACAGGGGTGTGCGGATGGAGACCCAGGCCACAGCCAGGAACGCGCTCCATGGCATCGTCGCAGGAGGGAGGAGCCATGGTGTAGGGATGTGCAATGTCACCTTGGGAATGACTAGATGGGGATGGAGGTGAAGCCCACCGAGCAGACGGAGAGCTGATGGGTTGGAGAGAGATCAAAGACCTAGGCAGCCACGATGGAGCAGCACCCTGAGCTGGAAGTAGAGATACGGAGAGCAGAGGTGGAGCTGGAGCGATCGAAGTTGGAGGCAGAGCCTGAGCGAGGGCGGCACTTGCCGGAGCCGAAGGGGTGGAGGGCCGGAGAGTAGCGGAGCGGAGGCGTGGCGATGTCTGACCCAGGTGGAGCCGACGTTCCGAGGGAGCCCGGCGAGGCCAAAGGGCCGATGGTCCATGCTGGAGTGGAGTGGAAGCGCAGGAGCCAGGGCGACGAGTCGAGGTGGAGTGGAACCCTCAGAGGATGGAGGCGGAGCCACGGGCTTCTGACATCCAGGTGGCAAAGGCTCCCAGCGGATCCGAGGGGTAGCCACGCCACTGAGAGGAGACTGATGGGAGGGACTGATGGGAGGTAGCGATGACTGGGTGGTAGGAGTGACTGAGGGCTGAAGACACTGACGAATGTCACGGAGACTGATGAAAAATTAGGTCCATGAGGGCAGTTTGGAGAGGGAGGCTGGGTGGGGTTAACAGGACTGAAGAAGAAGATTCAGATTCTGAGGAGATCAAGGGGCTTTATGGATCAACTGTCCATAAAGTCCAGGCAGTACTCAATCTCAGGGTTGGCGGGGCTTGCTTCCATTCTCTTGTACTCCACAAGGACTCCCGCAGCGATGGATGAGTCAGTTGGCGTGCACACATGGTCAGATGGGGTACCTTCAAGCTTGGGTATGATGTCAGGCTCGATCGCTCCTTCTGGTGTGGGCTCCAACATCGTGGCCAAGGTGTTCTCTCCATCTGCGGTGGGTACATACTGTCGTTCCTCGCAACGGTGGGGTACTAGCCTGGGCACTGGGTTGGGAGTGGGGCTGGCGGTGTCCTCGACACTGAAAGCTGATCCGCAGGAAACCAGCGCCTACTCCACAAACGCGGCGAAGCTCCCTCAAGCCGCCTCCCTGGACAACTGCGCTCATGTGGCGGTGTTGAGGCCGCCAAGCAGGAACAAGCACAGGCAGACGTCCAGGAAGGTGGTTTGATTGGCGAGATCCAAATAGTCCAATAAATGTTTCCCTGTTCAAGGCACAGGAGTTGCATGTGTGGTAGATTTACCCCTACGCACCTGACTTAAGTTTACCTGCGGCGTCTCCTAATCGACACCGGAGCGTCTGCTGGCGACGCTCAAAAATATTTATACTCTAGTACTGCGTCTACTAGTCGACAACTGGCTTTGAGTCAGTCAACATCTTGACCTTTTTGAACACTATCACTTGGGAATAAGTCTAGTGCTCCCTAACTTGCTGCGCTGCAATAACCAGAGACTCCAGTTGTTGTCCTTGAATGCTTTAATCCTCGGCCGGGAGAGTTCTCATCAATCTCAGAGAATCCCTCCAGTCCAAAGAATACAGCAGGTTTTATAAGATTTCAGGTACATCACACAGTCAATGTAACATGATCTATTATTCATAATCATCAGTCTTAATATGATTGGTTCAGATTCTCAAAAAACAACATAGTTCCTCTGCCACGTTTACTGGCAGAGTAAATTAGATTAAAACAACTGAATCACAGAATCATCAAAAATCACCAGGTTAATAGTACACGGATTGACTTTTTATATCTAGAAGGATACAGGGAGATCCATGATAAAAAATAAAGTTAAAAAAAAACACACTAAACACACCAAAAAGAAAAAAACACACGCAATCTTTGCCGCTAGTTACTTTGTAGGTCGAGTATTCTGTCACGGTTGGTAGTGATAATCACACGCACTACAAGAAAGATGAAGGTTCAAAGCAGTCTTTAATAAGCCACAGGTAATCCAGACAGTGACTGACAGGGAAACACAACCGATACATAGACAATACCAAAGAGTAAAACACAAGAAAATATACACAGGATAATGAGAGGAACACAGCTGAAAGAGATGATGAAATCAAATGAGTAATTATGACAACAAAAGACTAACTCAGAAAGAAAGTGGAGAAACACAAAAGGTCCAAACTAACATAACCATGACATGAATATCTTCTAATCAACATCTTGATTTTTAGTTGTTCTGGCTGATTTTAATCCTTGTTTTGTCTTATATTAATATTTTTAAGTCATCTTGAGGCCCCCTTGAAAGTTTGTTGAATCTATCTATCTATCTATCTATCTATCTATCTATCTATCTATCTATGTCTTGTCTATTTTTATCTTTTTCTCAGTCTCTAGCTAATATGATACAGGCCTATATTAATATTATATTTTCTTTCTAACTGAAGTTGTGTTCTGAAGTCTGTTATCAGCCTCAGTTAATTAGAGCTAGCGAAGTGCAAACTAATAAATGTCTCTCATCTTTTGAAGTTTTGTTCGACTCTTTCTTCCCCTCATGAGTCCGTCCCCCTCACCCCACCCCTCGGGCACATAACGGTATAAGTGCGGTGATTTCTCATGGCTCCGTTAACCCAGCCCTCCTCCAGCCCTCCATCAGCCGCACATGCTCAGAGCTCCAGCGCCGCGCTCCGCGTCTCCTGTGCGGCCTGTGCGTGCGGACCCGCCGCGGACACACTCATGCGCTCCTGCTAGCACACATGCTCTCATGGAGCTCGCGTCTCGTTTGCGTTTGAGTCCACCATGCACTTTAGGATTTCAATAAGATGTATGTGTGTTTTGAGATAATCATTTTGCTTCTCTCTGGCAACTTCTGCGCCTTCGTTTATACTCAGGGTAAGTCCGCTTTTACTTCTCCCGTTATGCTTCTAGTTGTTTTAATGTCAATAATCGACTAGTTTTAGCCGTTAAAATATCATTTTTACTGTTGATACGTGGTAAAAGCAGAGGCACTAATGATAATAATGAATAATAGCGACATTTTAACAACATAATCGCAAGTTTGGACTTGTTGATTCTGCACCGTTATTCTGAAGCAAGCGTTTACCGCTGTATCAAGAGTTATTGAATTGTGGCTGGTGTTATGATTTGGTAATGAATTTTAAATCATTGTTTGTGTCCATAGTGATCTTTGTGTACGCTCGACTGTACCGTTATATTCCCATAACTCAGCTTATGAATTCATTATGCATGCTGGTATATGGGCGACTGGATTGGAAATAATAGCTTCAGATTTCATATAGTGCTCAAAGCAACATCAATAAATGTGTTTTTGATAGCAGTATGATCTGAATGTTTGTCTCTCTTCGTGTATGAATGAGAGTTTAGACTCGTGCTGATTCAGTAATATCCTGTCAGGACTGTTAGGGTAACACTTTATAATAATAACTTCCAATAATCATTCATAAACAAGCATTAGGCTATATAATGACACACTGTAAAAAATGCCAGGATTGGCCAGGATGCCAGTGATTTTTAGGAATTACTATGCAAAAATGACTATATTGTGCTGCATTGTGGGATAATAGTTTGTGTTTAATTCAAAGTTTTTTTTTTTGGTGCTTTGACATCGTTTACTTTATTTTGAATTAATTTTGCACTATTTGTGACTCTTAATTAATTAATCTACACCATATGTGGGTATGTATTTTCTTTATAGTGTATAATTGTAATTAAGTTTAGTAAATACACCAGCAAATAGTTTAAACAAATGCAATGCATAATGTATTTATGCGTGAAGTGAAGTCACATGCTATTACAGTTAATATCATGTTAATGAATGGAATATGAAAGTGTTAAAGAAGATGTTGGAAGCATTTGTTATTTTTCTTTACAGTTGCCATTTGCTGTGGGTGAGAATCAGCAAGTCTCTGCATTTTTGCATTGGCAAATAAGTCATAAAGTTTCCCTCTGGCAAAATGTTAATGTTGTTTATAGCAAAAGAAACTTAAAGCCAAATTCTTTCATGTTCTATCAGTGTCAAACAAAGTCAAGCTGACATCTGGATGCAGAAGTGCTTTGAAGTGTGTGTTTGTGAACATGTGCTCGGATTCCTCCAGTAAATAACGGAGTCGTCGGACACAGAAGGAAGGCATTAGGCTACTTTTGCTCTTACATAGATAAAGTGAGCGTGCAAAAGTTGGCTGTTAACCTTTTGAACCTTTATTTACTAGTGTCCAGCATTGCCTAGCCAGTTTTTCCCTCTCACAGCCCAGTTATAAATGTGTTTGCCTTGAGGAAAAATCACATTCAGCAAATCAAGCGGTGTCTCACGTTTTGTACCTATTTGAAGCTTTTTTGCCCCTACGCAAACATCTGCAACCAATTTAGGTTCCTTCAAGTATGGCTCAGGATGAGAAAAGGAAAAACAGAGGTGGCAGAAATCAAAGTCACGTTTAAAATCAGTGTCATTCTTCTAGTATGAATCGTGGGAAATAAGGAATGAAGCACATGTTAAGGCTACAATTGTTAGAATTTTGGTTCTTGTTCTTCATTTTAGTTCTTTAAAGTTCTTGTTCAGAATTCTAAATGTATTTTGAAACTTTTCAAGGTTTAATTTGGACATTTTTGCACTTATTCTCATGTGATGTTGGAAGACACTTTCGTATGATCCTTCATCCTCTGAACACCTCCTCTACCTAAACACATGCAAACAATTACAGCCATGTACTCATTTTGTCATTAGGTCTGTACGGACTGGACTCGCTCCATTTTCTGTCGTGTTTGATGTCTTGTTATTGGATTTGAAGAGCCAATGGGGTAGCGCTGCGAGTTTGGAACATCTGTTGAGAAAGATCCGGCTCTCACGTGCTTTCATTTTGATCGTAGACATGCTTATATCTGCCGGACATATGTACGAACGTACAGCCGGACACATGCTATGCCCACATGTCTTTCATGTTGTTTAAAGCCATCTGGCACTTTCATGTCATTCTGAACTTTCAGAAGATATTCTGACTTTATTCATCAGATCATACTGAAAAAATAGAGACAAGCTGATCATAGTGGAGGACAACTGAAGTAATCCATAGTAAATTCATCTGTTCGTCCAGTGCCAGAGAGCTGTTTAATTGATGACTCCCATATGTCTTTATGAAGTGTGTTTATTTTCATCAGGTTCTTTAAAATCCTTACTAAACTTTCTTTCAAAAACATTTTAAAGACACAGAAACTCTTTCATTTTTAAATGCAGTTTTTACAAAGTAAATGTTTTGCAGATTGTTGGCCTTTTAAACAACTTACAGTTTGGCTACAACTGATTACACTTCTTTTTTTGCATTGAATACAAGCATTTTTTCATACAAGTTTGTGTGAAACCTGATGATGGT
This sequence comes from Ctenopharyngodon idella, assembly GCF_019924925.1. Lineage (NCBI taxonomy): Eukaryota > Metazoa > Chordata > Actinopteri > Cypriniformes > Xenocyprididae > Ctenopharyngodon > Ctenopharyngodon idella. The sequence goes on along the minus strand of NC_067242.1, from coordinate 1,108,240 downwards.
GATTATGAGAACGATCTAAATAGCATTTTGTGCTTCAATGGAACATCTGACCGTTTGTACAAAGGAGTTTCAAAGAGTCAGTTTCACAAATGTAGGATTTTTTATGGAAGTTTATTTTGGTCTTTAATGCATTTCAAAGGAATTCCTATGAATTCTGTCAATATCAGTAACCCAGCCAACAAAAATACATCCTAAGAATGTTTTGTGAATGCTCTTAATAAGTTATAAAAACAATAATTTTGAGCGTTCTCAGAGCATTTGAAACATCCAGTTTGTTAAATGTTTTAAAAACTTTTTTTTTTTGTTGTTGTTGTTGTTATGCGAACGTTAAGGGAACATTCCATTTTATCATTTTGCAAACATTATGTGAACATTATAGAATATTCAAAAGTAACAATTACAGCATTTAAAAACGTTAGACGAATGTCCAACTAAAATGTTTCAGGAAAATACGTTCCATGAACGATGTATAAATGTTTTGAGAACATTATTAAAGGATTAGTCGTCTTCAGAATTAAAATTTCCTGATAATTTACTCACCCCCATGTCATCCAAGATGTTTATGTCTTTCTTTCTTCAGTCGAAAAGAAATGAAGGTTTTTGAGGAAAACATTCCAGGATTTTTCTCCATATAGTGGACTTCACTGGGGTTCAACGGGTTGAAGGTTTCAGTGCAGCTTCAAAGAGCTCTACACGATTGGTCATTTTCTAAAAAAAAAAAAATAAATTATATACTTTTTAACCACAAATGCTCGTCTTGCACTGCTCTGTGATGCTCCACGCATTACGTCATCACGTTGGAAAGGTCACGCGTGACGTAGGCGGAAGTACCGCGGTAGGGTGAAAAACAACATCGTTGTTTTACCTTCTTTGTAAAGGCCGTTTGACTTAGTCTTTGCTCGTTCGCTTTGTAAACACTGGATCGGTACTCCCACCTATGTCATGCGTGACCTTTCCAACATGATTACGTAGTGCGTGGAGCATCACAGAGCAGTGCAAGATGAGCATTTGTAGTTAAAAAGTATATAATTTTTATTTTTTTTATAAAATGACCGATTGTTTCTCTAGATAAGACTCTTATTCCTCGTCTGGGATCATGTAGAGCTCTTTGAAGCTGCACTGAAACTGACATTTGGACCTTCAACCCGTTGAACCCCAGTGAAGTCCACTATATGGAGAAAAATCCTGGAATGTTTTCCTCAAAAACCTTCATTTCTTTTCAACTGAAAGAAAGAAAGACAATTATCAGTGAGTAAATTATCAGGAAATTTTAATTCTGAAGTGAACTAATCCTTTAAAGAAAGTTATTATTATTGTACATTATTAACGTTACCTGAAGAACGTTTGTTCATAACTTTGAGAGAACCTTGTCAGAACGCTTCCTGTTAGCCGGGGATCGACAATTGCTTGGTTTGTTTATCTTCTGCCGCTCTGCAATTATATGTTGTTGTTTTTTTCTGCTTGTCATCTCCAGTTTTGGAGACTGTCGAGGCTGAAATATTCACTCACTCACCACAGATATGTGACTCAAACATTTGAAAACTGTTCAATTATTGTCAAATGTCTTACTTGACAAACCCAATGCAATGGTTTCGGGAAATGGTTTGGAATGTTCTGGCTGAGCGTTCAGAAAGAAAGTCACTTGGTCTAAAAGATTTGAAACTTTGGCTTAGCGATTGCATTCGGTCTTCATATCAGCCAAAATGATGAAGTGCTTTACATTTTTTTCCTTGTGTTTTCCCTCTTGGTCAATCCTTCCATCCTCCCTTGTTTATGTCAAAGTCCTCAATTATTAATGCACAGGAAATGACCTTTGACCCTCAGGCATTATTCTGAAGGACTGGCTATGCCACATAGGAATGCAGGAGCTGGTAGAAAAAAACAGACAAGAATCATCCACCATTCAACATTGTATGTGTCTACGACCCCTTAAATTGTAAAGACGGGGCAAAGGGTGATGTCTTCTTCACAGCCGTGCTGTTGAAACATATCTGGTAACAGCCTGCCTTCACTGGACGGCTTCGGCTGTGAAAGAAAACAAGCTTTTGAGCCGAAGTGAACTGGTAGGAAACGCAAGCGGTGGTCGCCTGAAAATTCTGACGTTCACCAGCAAGCAATGTCATACAAATATCACTTCAGATGCATGAGTTTGTAGTGTTTTCAGCGTCACGCTTCACTGTTTGAGCTACAGGAGCTTCTGTGTCAGAAATAAGCTGTTTAATGCAATGAAAGCCCAAGTAGGCAAACATTGCAGTTACATAATTTAATATAAGCTCGTAACATTTGTCCAGTGGGAACTGAGGGATGATACTCGAGGATGACCCAAGGACAGTGCATTGCTAATGTTTCGTTTATTCTCCATACCACGAGGCCAAGTCAAAGGGAGTGTCCGTTCCCAAGCTGTTTGGCAATGGAAGTGAAATTAATCATTCACACGCTCTACCACATACGTTTCATATTTTGAGCATGAATAATCTCGACTCTTTACTTTAGGGCCTCCCGTGAAGGACTTTATTCTGTCAGAAATGCACACAGTTTTCTGCTTGTTGCATTAAAACTAAAGGTGTCAGAATACACAGTGCATCGCAGTTTGTTTCGTATGGGGCTGCATAGCTGCAGACCAGTCAGGGTGACCATGCTGTGCCCTGTCCACCGTCGAAAGCGGATAATGCGCCCTGCCACAAAGCAAAAATGGTTCAGGAATGGTTTGAGGAGCACAACAACGAGTTTGAGGTGTTGACTTGGCCTCCAAATTCCCCAGATCTCAATCCAATCGAGCATCTGTGGGATGTGCTGAACAAACAAGTCCGATCCATGGAGGCTCCACCACACTGCTTACAGGACTTAAAGGATCTGCTGCTAACATCTTGGTGCAGATACCACAGCACACCTTCAGGGGTCTAGAGGAGTCCATGCCTCGACGGGTCAGGGCTGTTTTGGCAGCAAAAGTGGGACCAACACAATATTAGGAAGGTGGTCATAATGTTATGCCTGATTGGTGGATTTACATTAGTTGCTAATTAGATACTTTTTATCCAAAGCAACTTCTGAAATGTGGAACTTGATCGTTGAAACTTCTTCAATTCAATACTTTAACATATAAAAATATCTTGTTTGGGCATTTTGTAAACCTTCTGATCAGTTCTGAAATGAATCCTAATGGATATTTCTGTCCTGTCCGTTGCTCGTGCTCCTCTAAGACTGTATTTGAAGAATTTCCTGCAAGACTTCATCATAATTAGCCCTGATCTGCAATCAGTCTTATCTCAGACTGCATCTGCCGAGCTCTTAGATCCGAGTGTCTCTCAGCTCCAGGAGGAATCGCCAGGCTTTGCTGTGGCAGGTGTCCTGCGTCAGTCCTCCTGATTGATAGCCATCCTCCATGTGGGCATCACAGGCTGAGCTGGAGGAGTTCAAAGAAGAGATGCGTCTCTGTAAAGTGTGTACTGTACGCGCTAGGTGGCATCTTCAGTTTTACTGAACATTTGCCACCCGTGCATTTTTTGGAAAGAGGAAGATTCTTTGTGGTTTTGGCGTGGCCAGTAATATGCCACAGGAGAGCGTCCATGATAAAGAAAGGACAAATCTTTTAAAAATCTAGTTTATATTACATGTGCTAAGTCCTTAGAGATTTCCTACTTGTGTTCAAGTTGGTTTTGCAATACTAATTTCAAGAAAATATTATTTTATATTATTTTTGTCATGTGGTGTAACCATTAAGTAAAAAGTCATATTTTTACTAACACCTTAAATACATGTGAGTATACACAACTTAATCATTATTTTCAAGAAAACATTTTTAAACATGATTTTTAAGGCAAAAAAAAAAAAAAAAAAAAAAAAAATATATATATATATATATATATGTATGTATATGTATATCATTGTATTTTTGGGCAGTTGCGTCACATGACATTTTATAAAATTCATAAAAGTCTCAAACTATCTGATTTTTTAAGAGACTTATCAAACTTAATAAACAGTCACGAGGGTCTGTAGGGCTCCTCTATATGATATCATTTCCTGTTTCATTCATTCTTTCATTTATTTATTTATTAATTAATTAATTTTCTTTGCACTTTCTGTAGTTACACAAATATTAATAAGTATGAAAGTAGTTATTCTGTGTTTTTAATATATATTTTTTAAATGATTAATAATGAAATATGATTATTATTCATTTTCATTATATATATATATATATATATATATATATATATATATATATATATAAATAAAATAATGAAAATGAATAATATATATATATATGGGTAGATTACTTACAAATTGTATGAAAAATTACATGACAAACATTGTAATTAGTAACGTAACCCATTACATTACACATTGAAGGTAATATAATCGTTTGGATTACTTTTGACCTAACTCGTTTATCACATTGATTTGAATAGGATAAACTTATACCATTTTGATTTAAAAATACTTGAAAAAGGTAAATTATTATATTATATTTATTATAAACAAAATGAAGTGCATTAAATATTATATCACATCAGGGTTTCTCAGATTGGGGTTCGTGAGTTTAATGAAAAGCTAATTAAATAATTAAAAAAATAAAATTAAAATAAATAATTTTAAATTAAAAACAATCAAAATAAAACAGTATGGAGAATCAATGAATTATGAATTATTTACTGCCACTGTGAGAATATCATGTCAATAAAATAATAAATAAAAAAACTGTAGTGTGATTATGAGTATTTAAAAACGTAATATAATCTAATTACAAGTACTTCATTTTTGGAATCTGATTATGTAATCCAGATTACAGGTAATGAGTTACTACCCAGCTCTACATATGTACAGTCAAACCAAAAATTATTCGGACACTTTTGATATTTTTGATATATTTTGACTAGTGGGTGCAGGACACTATAGATCATTTCTGTAAGTGAGGATAGCAAAATAATGTAAACAGTGACATATTATACCAAAAAATTCTTCATACAGTGGACTACCAGTAAAATTGATAAAAATTTTAACCAAAAATTATTCAGACACTTTGACCTGACCATGTTTTGCTTAAGTGTTATCTGACATAATTAAGATGATTTTTTTCTGACACAGTTTGACTCTGAGATCTTGTCATATTTTATTACCATTTTTTAAACTGTAGTGAATAAACTGAATTAATGAATGAAATGTTCAAGGTGTCTGAATACATTTTGGTTTGACTGTGTGTGTTTTATATATATATATATATGAATATAGAACAGGTGTATCCTTTTATCCTTTTTATCCATTCCGTTACACAAGAGAAAGGAAGCACAGGACTGTCGTCAACAGCTTACTTAGTTAAATTGCACAGAAAAGCATGAACTCCTGGACAAAGTCTTTCCATGTCCCTGTCAAGGAACAAAGTCTACAGTGGTTTTCCTGTGTGTGTCCACATGCTCTCAGCGAGTGTGTTGTACCCGGAGTCAGCCTGCTCTTTTCTGCTGTCCGCTGCTCTATTGTGTCCCGCCGGAGCCCCGCTGGGCGACAGCACATGCTTCTTTACAGCTTGAAAGGATTACGGCAGGCCCCGCGCCGGCCTCTGTCACTCAGTGCTTTTGTTGATTCTGGTCATTGTTTGTTTTTCGAGCTCATCCAGGACTCCCCTCCATCCGTGGCACTATAGAGGCAGCAGGCCTCATGCTCTCCGTCAGTGTGATGCAGATTCTGGCCTCTGTGCCACTGCAGGTCTATGACATCATCTGCTCACGCTAATGATCTGTAACAATGGACATTGTTAAAGTAAGTGCGTAACAAACTCATGCTGAGCTGAGAGAGACTGCAGTGAGAACATGGACTCAGCTGCTGCCTTGAAAGATTTTCTACTTCTAAAGCTTTTTCTTTTAAAAGGACATCTTTCAAGAGGTCCATTTATAATGTCTATAAATATTTTAGCACCATTAAAGCCATAATTCAGTTTTTCATGACCATCTCGCTCTACTTCATCCTCATTACCTTTGCTACATTTAAAGATTTTGAATGCATTGGTGTATAGATGTAGGCAGTCAAACTGTATGTTACTATAGAGTTACTGAAATTTAAGAAAAATTTTCGAAACTGTGTAATATTGTAACGTTGAGCTGTTTCGTTTTCATGGACTTTCAACATTGAGTGACAAACGCATTTAAATGCGGGAGTGAGTCCCTTAAATTATCGTTCCATGTGTGTACGGATCACTCCCGAAACTATGATGATTGACACGTGGTAACCATAGCAACGTCTTGGCGACTCGTGTGTTTGGTGTCCGAAATCGGTTGAGAAATGTAAACTTTATTTGTCCAGAAAGGCCGCAGCTCCCTGTTTACTTGCTTTTGTTTATTGAGCTGTCTTGCCCGGAGCAATATGGTGGACTCATTGACGTATGGCAGCAATGGCCAATGAGGCGTCTATGTATTTATTATGTTAATGATTGTCACTAACTATTTTCTGGGAGTTAATTTGGTGGTTGAATGCGGTTGTCATTGAGCCGTGTGTGAACAGAACAGGATTAAGCACTAAAAGGTGAACTGACATCACTGTAAAAAGTAATACGCTCTATCTAGTCAATACAATTGTGGCAACAGATTACAAGCAATATTATTAATTAAATTCAACATATAAGAATTGAGTTAGAATTAATCACATTAATTCCTTAAAAGTCAACCATTTAAATTAGCAAGCACCATTACAAAAACCACAAACTGACATAAAAAACAAAGAGTCAAACTGCCCAACAAAATGAAACACTGATCACCATAATGGCGACCAAACATTTTCAATAAAATCAACATCAACATCTAAACCTCTGTTAATTCATGTGTTTCTCTTTCCTTCAGTGATTCTGCTTGTTATCGTCAGGTGTCTTCAATGTTGGCAATAAAAAATAAAAAGAGTTCTTAATTCATCTTTGACGTCTGTCTGTTATTCAGATATTTTTGTTTAAATTTTACTTAAACTTTACTCGTTTTAAATGGTTGACATTTAAGGAATTCTAACTCAATTCTATTTGTTGAATTTAATTAATAATATTGCTTGTAATCTGTTGCCAAAATTTTATAGAGTAGATATAGCATATTACTTTTTACAGTGAACTGAATTTAGCTGCAGTGTGTATGTGGCCTTAGTTTGTATCTCTTTGTTTCCATGGTTTCTAGAGAATGTTCTCATTTGTCGCCATAGCGACTCATTGTTTGATTGTTTTGATTCACCTGTTCCTTGTTCAGCCTGTTAGATTCTCTGTGTATTTATAGCCTTTAGTTTGAGTCATTCTTTGTCCGTTCTCGTTTATGTTTAGTTGGTTGTGATTCTCCTGTGTTCCAGTATTCTCCTGTGCCGCTGCGTGTTTATTGTTTTGGTTTATTGGTAAATAAAGTAATGCTGCCATAACTACTCTTCACTGCTGCAACAAACTGAGACAAATATATTTAGTGTAGTAATATTTCAAATAAATGAGGGTGTTTTTGCATATTGAGCTAATGTTCATGCTTCCTTGGACTGTTTCATAAATTTTTCTTTTAAAGGGGTCATCATGTCATGCTTTTTTTTTCATTTCGAGCCATAATTTAGTGTTTCACGACCACTTTCTCTCTGACTTTTGAATGAAACGGCCCACTGTTGTGTTATATAAAAGGCAAGCTATGGGATGCTTTTAGTTTTCCCTTTCTACTCTTAAAAAAAAAAAATAAAGGTTCTGTATTGGCATCAATGTTTCCATGAAAAGCCTTTAATATCCATTGAATCTTTAAAGTCCCTCTGTAGTCAATAACTTAAAACTCATCTTTGATCACTAAAATGGCATATTTAAATGTTTTTCCTGTGAAAAAAAAAAAAAAAAAAAAATCATGCCTTTCCTTCATTCAGTATACATGGAACCATGAATATGTAAATTAGCCCCGCCTCCACTCACTCACACCAGGTCAGAGATCCACTCGCTCATCTTTACTGTAGTAAACGCTGCACAATGGCAAGTGGAAATACTGGTTTAATTCAGCCTTATATGTTTGAAACAGAAACTGATTCAGAAGAAGAAGTGGAAGAGTGAATTATACAGACTCAATGTACCAGAATGGTAATGAGTTTTATGTATCGCTCTCTACAACGTCGGACACATGACGGTAATTGATATGATTAGCCTTTTATTTGACTACGTTATCAAACAGCTAATGATGTGTTGCTAATGTTACACAAACCATAAAACAAAACAACGCCAAAGAAAGTTTAAGTTACTTTGTATATTATTGATTATATTCATTGAGTTGTGAGAATACTGGAACACAGGAGAATCACAAACAACTAAACATAAACGAGAACGGACAAAGAATGACTCAAACTAAAGGCTATAAATACACAGAGAAACTAACAGGCTGAACAAGGAACAGGTGAATCAAATCAATCAAACAATGAGTCGCTATGGCAACAAATGAGAACATTCTCTAGAAACCATGGAAACAAAGAGATACAAACTAAGGTCACATACACACTGCAGCTAAATTCAGTTGTGAGTTCAATCCTGTTCTGTTCACACACGGTTCAGTGACAACCGCATTCAACCACCAAATTAACTCCCAGAAAATAGTTAGTGACAATCATGCACTGCACACGTAGGTATGCAATCTGTGTACATTTCACCTGTTTTTAAGATTTAGCCAAGATGAAATAAAGGCTTTTTAAAATGGTTTTTCTATTCGAGTGCCTTGAATCATCCTTAAGTTTATAAGTTACACAAACCATGTTCCCGTTCGCCATCTCAGAGTCAGACAGCTGCCATCTAACAATCAACATCCTTAGAAACACTTTGAACAACTCAGAACGTCAGTGGAGAAAGGTATATAGTTCATCATAACATCGTAATATACATCATCATATACATAATTCACCTGATAAGTTGCTAAATGTGCCCGATTTTTCATATCAACAGAAAAATATACTGGGATAACCTGGCTTCTCTTGAGACTCCTTGAGAAACCTCTTCATGGGTTCAACATTTCATTCAGTAACATTAGGCAGTTTTGATTTACAATCAAACCAAAATGTATTCAGACACCTTGAGCATTTCATTCATTAATACAGTTTATTCACTATAGTTTAAAAAATGGTAATAAAATATGACAAGATCTCAGAGTTAAACTGTGTCAGAAAAAATTAATCTTAATTATGTCAGATAACACTTAAGCAAAACATGGTCAGGTCAAAAATAATTTTTGGTTCCAAATTTGTATCAATTTTACTGGTAGTCCACTGTATGAAGAATTTTTGGTATAATATGTCACAGTTTACTTTATTTTGCTATCCTCACTTACAGAAATGATCTATAGTGTCCTGAACCCACTAGTAAAATATATCAAAAATGTCTGAATAATTTTTGGTTTGACTGTATATGCTGTTTAATGTTTGATGATCATGATTATTTTACATGTGCATCAGTGATGCTTCTATTGCTTGTTTCTGCTTCTTCTTCGCCTGTGTTTTGATCCGGAGATTCTGTACTCTTTCAGATGATGAGTAATAGCGCACCCTACGGTATAACAGTGAAAACATGGATTGCCGGAAAATTCCTTCACTAGTGAGGAAAGAGTTAAAGGGTTAGTTCACCCAAAAATAACATTTCTGTCATTAATCACTCCCCCTCATGTTGTTCCACACCCTTAAGACCTTCATTCATCTTCAGAACACAAATTAAGATATTTAAGGTTTATGACTCAATATAATCAACACTTTCAAGGTCCAGAAAGGTACTAAAGACATCGTTAAAACAGTCATGTGACTGCAGTGGTTCAACCTTAATGTTATGAAGAGACGAGAATACTTTTTGTGTGCAAAAACAAAACAAAAATAACGACTTTATTCAACAATCTCTTCTCTTCTGTGTCATTATCCTTATGCAGGTGACGCAGTGAAGGCTTCCGTGTTTACCTCCGAATGCCGGCTCAGTATTGGCCAAAGCTGATCACGTGATCAGCACGACACATGCGTCAATAATGAGTCACCGTTCTGATGTAAACAACGTATGAGAATGACACAGAAGAGAAGATATTGTTGAATAAAATCGTTATTTTTGTTTTGTATTCTCGTCTCTTCATAACATTAAGGTTGAACCACTGCAGTCACATGACTGTTTTAACGATGTCTTTAGTACCTTTCTGGACCTTGAAAGTGTTGATTATATTGCTGTCTATGGACGAGTCATAAACCTTAAATATCTTCATTTGTGTTCTGAAGATGAACAAAGGTCTTACAGGTGTGGAACGACATGAGGGAGAGGAATTAATGACAGAAATTTCAGTTTTGGGTGAACTAACCCTTTAAATGTTCTTCATTCTTAAACTGATCACTGAAAGGTTCTTTGGGAAACCAAAAATGGTTCTTCTATGGCATCACTGTGAAAACCCTCAGCTCGGGTCTTTTGACTCTTCTCTGGGACGCTCTGAGGTCCATACGGCCTGTTTCCTAGACGCCTCTCTGTCAAGCTCCTGTTTTCTTCCTGTGGATTTGGATGATGAACCGTAGCTCTGTTTTACACTTTCTAGAATCTAAAGGAATAGCATTTCTTTATTTTTTGTTTGCTCTACTCAATATAACCCTGTTGGTTGATCTGATATTACGTTCACCGGCTCGGGCTCCACTAATGGGCCGCGTCTCATTATATACAGTCCTCTCAGCGTTATGATCCCGACCGGCCTGTGTGTAACTGTCATTGTTCATTAAAGGTCTCGCTGCGAGACACAGTAGGGTTCACTGCACAATTCATCCTCCCCTTGTATAATGTAAAGCCCTGCTCAACTCAATAAGCGACAGACGCAATGTTTTCTCCACGAGGGACGCAGGGACACTCCTGTAGTTGCCATGGCTTTTATCAATTTCCACAGCAACGGTCTGGGCTGAATGTCTTGCGTTCCTCTCTTCGAGCACAAAGGCCACAGACGGAGCCGTAGCACTGAATGCTCCAGTGCACCTTCAACTGTGTCATTAAAGTCCCAGCTCGTTAACGGACCCCGGCGACCCTCACAAAGAGGCCACAAATTGCCCTGCTTTCCTTCCCTTTCACCACAGTGTGGACTGGTAGTTGCCCTTTTTATTCTAATTTGAGAACATCTTTAATAATTTGAAATTCTTAAAGGGAAATGGCAGCATTTATCACATGTACAGTTTTGTAACATCAGCATTTTCAGAAGTCTGAACTCAAGGAAAGATCCACCTTTCTGCGTAAAGACATGATGACATTATTCCACCTCAGCCTCTCGTATCAAAGCACTGTATAAAGTTGCTGTGTAAATGCATTTATGCCCCCTCTGAGCTGCATTAAACAGACACCTAACGCCACTTCAGAAGCGCTTCTGTGCCACCTGTGCAGTGTAAGATTTGCCGGAAGAAACAGGCACCTGGTCAAGAAGGTGTTTCATAAAATGCTTTCATCTATTGTAATGTCATGTGGTGCAACTCCTCTAAAAATTAGAATGAATATTTGTAAATAATAATAATAACAATAATATAGATAAATAAATAATACTTTTGTATGGAAGCTTGTTTCCGCCACTGAATAAAAAATAACAAAGGTATAATTGTGACATTTTATCTCACAATTCTGACTTTTTTTCCCAGAATTGCGAGTTTATATCTCACAATTGCAAGAAACTTTTTTCTCACAATTACAAGTTTACATCTCGCAATTCTGATTTTGAGAACTGTGAAATATAAACTCACAAAAAAAGTTTTCTGACTTTATATCTCACAATTCTGACTTTATATCGCAATTCTGACATTATAACTCACAATTCTGACTTTATTTCTCGCAATTGCGAGGTTATATCTTGCAATTTTGGTAAAAGAAGTCAGAATTGCACGTTTTTATTCCACAATCACGAGAAAAAAGTCAGAATTGCGAGTTTATGTCTCAAAATTGCAAGAAAAAAGTCAGAAGTGCGAGTTTGTCTCAAAATTGTGAGAAAAAAGTCAGAAGTGCAAGTTTGTCTCAAAATTGCAAGAAAAAAGTCCGAATTGCGATTTTATGTCTCAAAATTGCGAGAAAAAAGTCAGAATTGAGAGTTTATGTCTCAAAATTGCAAGAAAAAAGTCAGAATTGCGAGTTTATGTCTCAAAATTGCGAGAATAAAGTCAGAAGTGCAAGTTTGTCTCAAAATTGCAAGAAAAAAGTCCGAATTGCGATTTTATGTCTCAAAATTGCAAGAAAAAAGTCAGAAGTGCAAGTTTGTCTCAAAATTGCAAGAAAAAAGTCCGAATTGCGATTTTATGTCTCAAAATTGCGAGAAAAAAGTCAGAATTGCGATTTTATGTCTCAAAATTGCGAGAAAAAATTCAGAATTGCGAGTTTATGTCTCAAAATTGCGAGAAAAAAGTCAGAATTGCGAGTTTATGTCTCAAAATTGCAAGAAAAAAGTCAGTATTGCGAGTTTGTCTCAAAATTGTGAAGAAAAAGTCAGAATTGCGAGATAAAAAGTCGCATTACCTTTTTTATTTTTTTTATTTAGTGGCGGAAACAAGCTTCCATACTTTTGACCTTGAACAAGTAAAAAAAAAAAGAACATTTCTAATAATGTGTAACGTGTGTTTTAAAACTATATTTTAAAACCTTTTTCTTTTAGTTCTTTATTTTGGACACTCTTATGCTGCATGTCAGTGACTCAATGAGTCAACTAAGTTTAAATCTAAATGTTAGGAAAAACACAACAGGAATTGTTTTCACACAAAACTGTATTATCATAATGGATATTTCTGTCATAATGTGGTAAAAGTGGTGTAATATTCATTGACCATGCACTTCAATCTCAGCATATACTTGCCGCCAAGCTCAGCAATAACCAATCTTATTCTGGTTAACCAGAGTTTCAGAAAATAATGACACAGCTAGTTCATCACATGCCTCTACCAGAGCTCTGCTGCTGTCTCAGACATGTTCAACCCTTCCTCTCTGTTATTGTTGAAGGGCGCGACACTTTGACCAGAAACACTGTGAAGGAGTTCAAGTAGCTTTTCTTTTCTTGCCGGAGTAGGGATTGGAATTGAGTCCAACCTCTTTCTGTCCTCCTCTCTATACTGAAAAAGTCAAACATGAACAGATTCAGTATCATGAATCAGAATGAGCTACTTCGCGTTATACACATGCAACCAATGTGGCTCAATCAGTACATTTTATCAGTTCATGCATTCCCTGGGAATCGAACCCACAACCTTCACGCACTACAGGACTGGTTCCAGTTGTGTGTGTGTGTGTGTGTGTGTGTAGGCTTTGAACCTGATGGGATCCTCAGTTCACATACTCATGACCGGTCCTCTCGTCTGCTTCTCATTGGAGTTTGATCACCTCGGTTGAGGCCGTCAGAGTGCCTCCCTTTCAAGTTGTCTTCAGTTCCTGCCAGAGATCCTGGTGTCTCTGCACTTTCACAAACACCGTTTGCACGAGGAGGCGCTGACTTTACCTTTCCGCTGCTGGAGAAGGATGGAGTGAAGTACACTTGGGAACAGAGGCATGGATGTTAGTGATCTGTAGGTGAAGTGGATGTTCAGGAGTGTTGGGGAAGGGGAGTGAGGAGGGGAATGCCTTTGATGTGGCATTATTACTATTCCTCAGAAACACAGAATACTCACACATGTTAATGCTGGACAGGGATCTGGTTCCCAACGATCCAGGCTGGGCTAAAGGGTCAATGATATGATGCTCAATTTTTTCCTATTTATTTATTTAAAAAAATTCTATAAAAATGCAGTTCATATATACAGTAATTTAAATGCACCTCATCGATGATGAGCATGTTTTTAATTAAATAATTTTTTTTTAAAATATAGATTTTTATGGGGCATAAAGTAAAAATGTCAGGGTGATGCTACTGTCCTGATATCATTATCATTAAAATAATGAAAAAAACAAAAACAAAAACAAAAAACCCTTAAGTTATTTGGCATTATTATTATTATTATTATATTTTAATACAAATTGCTATTATTATAAAATTGCTATTATTATTTATAATTTTTAATAATAATAGCAATAATAATAATAATAATAAATTAAAAAGGTAAAATAATAATAATTATTATTATTTTAAATAATATAAATTAAAAATGTTACAAATTATTGTTATTATTATTTTAAATAGTAATCATTTTAAATGTTAAAAAGTATTATTATTGTTATTATTTTAAATAATAATAATTTTAAAATGTTAACTTTTGTTATTATTTTTTAAATAATAATAATAATAATAAATTAAAAATAAATTAAAAAATTAAATTAATAATAAAAAATTAAAAAATAATAATACATTATTTATTATTATTATTATTATTATTATTATTTTAAATAATAATATTTTAAAAATGTTACAAATTATTGTTATTATTATTTTAAATAATAGTAGTAGTAATATTAATAATAATAATAATAATAATAGTAATAATAAAACATTTAAAAGGTAAAATATATTATTATTGTTGTTACAAATATTTACAAATAATCTTAATAAAACTGATTTACTGACTGCTTATTTTTGAAAAGCTTTGCCTAATCAAAGTCATGAGTGACCAGCATGCAGAAACATGCAAAAACAGGAAATGATGTCATAGACTGTGTCTAAAGGTCAGTAAGATAATCATCAGATAAATATCAAACAATTAAAAATATCTTTTTTATGATAAAGCAAGGTTAGTTTAGTATGTAAAAGGTCATTTGGTTAAGATAAATTAATGATATTGTTAAGTTAATTATTTATCTAACAGGAAGCAAACACACTGAAGGCAGTGAAGTTCTAGCAGCTGTTTGCTTTTCTTCTTAGAAATACAATCCAATCTATGAGCATCTTCAGCCTCAGCAGCTTCAAACAGCCCCGCTGTCAGCCATGTTGGAATAAGAGAAGATGTGAATGTTCTTGTCTTATAGATCACTAACTTCATGCACTAAATGCATCTTTAGTTAAATGAACCTTTGACGTTATAGTACACACTATAGATGTCGCTAACGGCCGTGAAACCATCAACGCAGACGACTGCTTTCATTCAGTGTCTTTCTTCTGTTCCTCGAGCTCAGAAGAACAACAGCGGCACGTTTCATACTGCGCGTCCTTTCTCACGTGTTAAGAAAGCACTGGTGTCCGCTCGATAAACGTAGGGAAGGATGAAAGGATGAAAGGAGAGGCGTGCTGGTGAATCTCACTTCTGCTCATTTGAAAGCCAGACGCTCTGAGACAGAGAGCAGATGATCCAGAGAAGCACACTACAGCACTGAAGAAGAGCACTTAACAGTGCACACGGCTCACGAGAAGAGACAGATCAAATCACACTGATGAAAGGAACGAGTCTGGATGAGTCTGGGCTGAGATGAAAGTGCTTCATTTTGATAATGATGACTTTTTCCGGAGGAGCATAAACAGATGAGAATATGTTTTTCTTAAGTTTTCAAAGCCACAACTCTCCCTTGTGATTATTATAAGAAAACAGTCGCTCACACACAATACGAGTGAATCTCAGTCTGATCTCATTCTCACATGCATTTAGTGACATTTTCCTGCTTGATATCTCTGACATTCCTGTGCCTGCTGCTCAAAAACAACACGGCAAAAAGTGACTGCCAAAAAGACATTTATGCTATTTAATGTATTTAAAAGAGGGGTAATTTGCCATAATTTACACACCTGTTTCTGCAAATCTTATGTGGAAATTTTAATTCATTGGTTTCATTTACTTAATATTTGCTAAAATAAATTTATTATTTTATATACACTACCGTATGTCAAAAGTTTGGAATAACCACAATTTTTTAATGTTATTTTTTTAAAGCAGTCTCTTCTGTTCACCAAGAATTTATTAAAATACAGTGAAAACAGTGAAATATTTTTACAGTGCTGGGTTAAAAACAACCCAAGTTGAGTTAAAAATGGACAAACTCAGCGATTGGGTTGTTTTAACCCAGCGGTTGAGTTTAAATAAAACTACCCAGCAATTATTGTTTAAAAATGACTATATGTCTGGCTTAAAATGAACTCAAAATAGATTGGAAATTAAAAATCAGACACATAATTACTAGAGGCAACAATAATAATCAAAAGGTGAACATTTATTAATATTTAATAATTTAATAGTTTAAACAACCCAATCGCTGGGTTAAAACAACCCATTCGCTGGGTTAAAACAAGACAACCGCTGGGTTAAAACAACCCAATCGCTGGGTTAAAACAACCCAACTGCTGGGTTAAAACAACCTATTCGCTGGGTTTAAACAACCCAATCGCTGGGTTAAAACAACCCAACTGCTGGGTTAAAACAACCTATTCGCTGGGTTTAAACAACCCAGCCGCTGGGTTAAAACAAGACAACCGCTGGGTTAAAACAACCCAACCGCTGGGTTAAAACAGCCCAATCGTTGGGTTAAAACAGCCCAATCGCTGGGTTAAAACAGCCCATTCGTTGGGTTAAAACAACCCAATCGCTGGGTTAAAACAACCCATTCGCTGGGTTAAAACAAACCAGTCGCTGGGTTAAAACAACCCAATCGTTGGGTTAAAACAACCCAATCGCTGGGTTTAAACAACCCAACTGCTGGGTTAAAACAACCCAATCGCTGGGTTTGTCCATTTTCAACCCAACTCGGGTTGTTTTTAACCCAGCATTTTTTACAGTGTAACATTATAAATGTCTTCACTGTCACTTTTGATTTAATGAGTCCTTGAAGAATAAAAGTATTAATGTCTTTAAAATAAATCTTACTGACCTCAAACTTTTGAACGCTTGTGTATTTAAACTGAAAGTTCATCATTATCTGTGCCTGGAAGCAACCATTTTATGTGACGTCACACACTGGTCAGATTGCTTCGTAATTGCTTTACATTGAAATTTCCCAGTTGTAAAGTTCTGACCTCAGGTCTCATTCTGTATTGTTCACTGCAAAACTGAACATTGAAAGTTCATTGTACTTAATAGAAAGAAGTTGCGTGAACTCAAAATTTCATTGTAGTAAGCTGAACTTAAAATGATTGAGTTGAGTTGCAGCAGATTTCTGATTTCCAGCATGCTTTGTGTCAGACTGTATAAATAAATGCTGAAATTAAGTGTTAAGAGATTGGCTCTTGGCCCCGCCCCACTTGTCACAAAAAATTTAAGTTCTACTAACTTAAAAAATTTGTTAGTTTACTTAAATGTTTTGAGGTAAGAAGTTTCCTTAGTTGTTTTGAGTATTCTGAACTTATTGAGTTTTACAGTGTAGTAAGAAGCTCAAACTTTGTCACTGGGTTCTTCAAAGCCGTGCCGTGTGATACAAAATATGGGTAAAACACCTGTAAAATGGATATAGAACATTTCTTCATATTAGCATAGATCATTGTGCCCTGTTTTTATGGACTTTTCTTCGAGTGAAGCATTGATGTTGATTTAAATCTAAGCAGAGCTTCAGTAAGGCCACAGTGTCCATATATAGTGTGAGGAGAAGTGAAATCCCGTAATGATTAACTGCTAACTGCCCATTTTAAGATACTTACACAGTAGACTGACTATTTATGGGTGAATACAAAGTGCCGACAAAAGGTATTCTCCGTCAGCAGGGCTTAAAGTGAAATATGTTGGGAGTACATTGGATCGATTGGACTAAACTTGCCCTCTCTCTCTCTCTCTCTCTCTCTCAGATCCCTCCTGCTGCCATCATGCTGCAGAACTCTTTCCTCAGTGTAAAGGAGCATGTGAACAGGTACGACACATTCACACCAACACAACTGATGCAAAAACACATGAAGACTTTAATGCAGCACTGGCCATATAGAGAAAGGCTTCTGCAAATGGACATGTGGAAAAATGTTTCTTTATCTCAGACCTTTCAAGGACAAATCTGTGTTGAAACAAACTGTCAGTGTGCTCATATGAAATCACTGGTTACACTATAAAATGCTGGGTTAAAAACAACCCAAGTTGGGGTGAAAATGGACAAACCCAGCAACTGGGTTGTTTTAACCCAGCTGTTGGGTTAAATGTTTGCTGGACAGTTTGATTTAACCCAACTTTTGTTTAAAAATGACTATATGTCTGGCTTAAAATGAACCCAAAAACATGTTGGAAATTAAAAATCAGACACATAATAATCATGTGATAAGAGGCAACAATAATAATCAAAAGGTGAACATTTATTAATAAGCAATTTAATAAATGTTTATTGTTTAATTATTATTCATTAAACTTATTAATAAATGTTAATTTCCAACATATTTTGGGTTCATTTTAAGGAAGCAATATAGTAATTTTTAAACAATAGTTAAGTTAAATAAAACTACCCAGCAGGTTGGGCAAACATTTAACCCATTTGCTGGGTTAACACAACCCAATCACTGGGTTAAAATAACCCATTTCCTGGGTTAAAACAACCCATTCGCTGGGTTAAAATAACCCATTCGCTGGGTTAAAATAACCCATTTGCTGGGTTAAAACAACCCATTCGCTGGGTTAAAACATCCCAATCATCGCTGGGTTAAAACAACCCATTCGCTGGGTTTGTCTATTTTCAACCCAACTTGGGTTGTTTTTAACCCAGCATTTTTTAGAGTAGATGTTCTTCCTCTGAAGGTGATGGAAAAAAGAGCAAATAATTCCATACAACCAGGTTGTTATGAAAATAAATAAATAAATAAATAAATAAATAAATAAATAAATAAATAAATAAAAGGCGTCTCTTCTAGTGAGGAGTGTTTGTTTTTCGGCCTGTTTCTCGCTCTTCGTCCCAAACCGCTTTTCACAGACTCTGGAGCTCCAAGGACATGAAACACACGTCTGAATGGAGCTTTTGATGAAGTTAAGACGGGTCAGTCAGTAGTTCGAGCGTTAACCCTCTCTAACCCAGCGCCTCAGAGAAACACTGTCCTGTTCAAGGCCTGCCAGTGACCACAGACGACACCACATGATCAAAACGTACAGAAAACAGCATTAAAGACGGCAGGAGTGTCAAAGAACCAGCCAAAGGAAGCTAAAAGCCCATCAGATGGGAGACGGGGCTATAAAAAAGGAGATTAGGAGGATAGAATAATGACACCTTGTTAGAGGCAGAGCGAGGAGGGAACGCGCGGATGGTAATCGCCAGGCCGTTTCATCCTAATGGACGGCCGATGCTTTGAAGAGACGAGGCCTTCAACCCTTTGAGAAGAGGCTGCTCTCCTTTAGAAGTCCTGCTGGCACCCGCCATTGATTTACCCTCAAAACAAAACATGAGGAGAGTGAAAAAGAGAAACTTTTCCAAACGGATTGGACGGTTGGTTTATCTACAGAGGCCGCTCTTTGTGTTGTGGGCGGAGTCGCAGCTCTTGTGGGCGGAGTCACAGCTTTCCTTTGATGCAGCGGCAGCAGCTGTTCTTGCTTCTGAGCGTACAGTTATTTATAATGTTTAATGCAAACTTTACATTAAAGTCATGAAAAATCTGATATAAATACGTGCAAAAAAGTATTTATTATTCTTGTGAGCATGCATTTATAGGTCATATCCTGTAGCTTCAAAAGTGATGATGAAATTGACATCTTTACCCTTTCTTTAAATATTATTCAAAATGCTGTAAAGATTTTTTAGTTATATTGTGTAGTTGTGCTTGGAGACATTTGGAGTTGTTTTATTAGTGATAATAACACAATGAAACATGACAAACTGTGCAACATAATTTTTGGCCAGACTGTCATACAAAGAAATTATGAACACATGATTACTGATTATGTTGTAAAGTAAAATAAAAAGTAAAATAAAACCTGTAGCTGTAGATATTTGCCAAATACTTTAGTTAGATGAATACCTTAAGCAAGTTTAGTGTTTTGTTCTTCCCTCATATTTAAAATATATTATTAAATATTTTACTCATATTTTAATCAAACGTGTAGGGTCATTAAAATATCCCCTCCGGACGTCACTTTTGGACACTACTGTAAGTGGAGTATTATTAAAATCCTTCAAAAAAATAATTTGTTATAAATAGTGTATTTGTATTATTGCTGTCGGACAGTTAATTTGATTATAAATTATTTTATTTAATTAAATCAAATAAATTACAATATATGATGATTCATCATTAAATTATTTCAATTAATTGAAATTATGCATATGTTTATTTATAATATTATTTATGTAATCAAATGAATATTTGCTATAAAAAAGCCAAATAATGAAGATAAATCAGACATTTGTGGCAGATGATGAAAATATTGAATAGTCATTACAAAAAAAGTAGCGAAAATTGGAAAATTCTTGGATTTTTTTAATCGTGCTAAATTAATGTGTAAAATTGGCAGCCTTATGTTTAATCAATGCTTAAAAGAGACCTATAACACCCATTTCACAAGATGTAATATAAGTCTCTGGTGTCCCCAGAATGAATCTGTGAAGTTTCAGCTCAAAATACCCCACAGATCATTTATTATAACTTGTCAAATTTGCCTCTATTTGGGTGTGAGCAAAAACACGCCGTTTTTGTGTGTGTCCCTTTAAATGCAAATGAGCTGCTGCTCCCGCCCCCTTTCCAGAAGAGGGCGGAGCTTTAACAGCTCGTGCTTCGGTCGCTCAACAACAACAAAGCTGGAGAATCTCACGCAGACAAAATGAGGATTGTCAGTAACGGTGTTCAGCCTTACATTGTTCAAACCGGAGTCGACACTGATGGAGAGACTCAGGAAGAAGTTACAACTTTTAGAATGAAACTGGACATTTCTGAATGGTTAGTGGATAAATTTATGTAGTTGCTGTGGAGTTGATTCAACCCGTCACGCCATTTGGAGATGTTCGTACATTGGGAACCAGAGGTTGAGAAAAACAAACACAGCGAGGCTTTCAGTGCTTTCAGATCTGCTGTTTTCCAGTGGTCACATGATGTTGTAAAGTTAAAAACATCCAAATATATTGAAAACAAATATTTACATGTGCATGTTTTTTCTCTCTCTGCAGCTCGCGACCATCAGAAGCGAATCCCGTCTGAAGCACCTTCTCCAGCGTCTGCCCAGTTACTGCCCGGAGTCTTTGGTGAGGCATTTCCTCAACTCTCCAAATCTCTGTTTACATTAAAGCTGTCACCCCGCCAGCACAGGAAGTCTTAAACAGAGAGAGAGCTGCTGCTTCCTGTTTGGTGCTGTGGTTTCACCTGCTTGGCAGTCAGAGGAAGCAGGGATGAAGGCGGGATGGACGTCCTCCACCCTCTTTCCCTTACTTACAAAGCTGGAATGCCATCGCCGGCAATATGCAATTACATCCAGCCTCTAATTAGCCACAGTGGAAGCCTTCAGGCCTATTTTATTTGGACGCTAATTCACCCAAATGGATGCAAATGGATTTTGGAAGCATAGAAAATCTCTTGCAGCCTTTTAAATGTGTTCGAAAGCTTTTCAAACTCCAAATCAAGCATGTTTTTTTTTTGACTCGGATACATCACAAACCACATTGTTTTTATGCTCCTTGCAATTTTTTTGAAAGGTTTGTTTTTGCGTACGCCAAAGAACATTGATGCAGAATGTGAGTCTCAGATAATATCCTGTTTGTTGGGTTTATTATCTTGTCAAAGCTCAGGCTCTGCTCGAATGTTCCCTCGGATACTCCCTGCCCAGCGCTCTGATCCGACACCATCCCACCGCAAGGGTTTATATGCTCTCAATAATGCATTTTGTGGCTCTTATGAGCATCTACTTTTAATTAAAGCTGAGTCATGTTAGGAGGTTCTCTGGAGCCCCACAGAGTAAAAAAAAACACCATTGCACATAATAAGAGGTTCACTAATACTGAAGCGACCGGCGATCCAAATATTTTCCCTTCAAAGCGCTGTTTGTACACTGTTTGGTATGCCATTTGGGGTCAGATTTTTTGCTTAACACTCTCATTCAAGGACATATTAAATTGATAAAAAGTGTCAGTAAAGACATTTATAATGACGTTAATAATAATAAATGCTGTTCTTTTGAAAGAATCACAGTTCTTTCAAAAGCAGCACAACTATTTTCAACATTGATAATGATCAGAAATGTTTTTTTTAGCAGCAAATCATCATATTAGAATGATTTCTGAAGGATCATGTGACACTGAAGACTGGAGTAATGATGCTGAAAATTCAGCTTTGATCACTGGATATAAATTACACTTCACTATATATTCACATAGAAAACAGCTGATTTACATTGGAATAATTTTTCACACTGTATTTTTGATCAAACAAATGGTGAGCTGAAGAGACTTCTTTCAAAAACATTGAAAAAATCGTATTGGCCCTAAACTTTTGAACAGTAGTGTGTTTTTCTTATTTAATACGTTTTTGCTAAATGATCACACATTATAAATAACAATTTGAGTAAAAAGTTTAACTAAACGAGTTTAAATCACAAAATTAATCTATTCTTTTATTGATTTAATGTTTAAATATTCAAACTTTATTTTAATTATCAAACAATATTGACATGTTGAGCCTCAGATTTTAAATCCGTTCTCAGACTTTCGGAGCCGAAAATGAACATTATGTTATCATCAACTCCCTCGTGTTGTTTGAAACAAGTTTTCAGTAAATCATGATCTGCTATTGTGTTCCATGGGAAAAGAAAATCTTTGGAAGGACATGAGAGTGAGTTGACGATGACAGAATTTGAGGGTGTTTTCAGTTCAGTAATGTTGAACATCTCCTTGTTGTTTTGCAGACTGAACTCTGGATCTGCATCAACAGCACATTACCGGGTATGTGAAGGCGTGAACCCAGATGTCTGCAAAACCCACCTGTCTTCTCAACCTGTACCAGTCTTAAAAGAACAAGAGAGGATTTAGAGTCTCTGAAGACCTAATGCCTCCCAGATGCAAAAATATCATACTTCACATCAATCAAACTACACCTTGCATTGGCCATTAAAATCGGCTCCAGAGCTTTGAAGCTGAAAACATGAAAAGCATGTCAAGATGAAATTAATGCCTTGTTGTTTCGACAGTCTTTAAAGTAACGTGTGCGTTTATTGTATTTCGTTCAATCTATAGTAAAGGTCACTGTGACTTTTAACATTCTCAGGGGCTTCAAAGAAGTCGGATGGCTGGGTCGGGCTGGGCTGTTGTGAGCTGGCCATCTCCAGCGAGTGTCGCAGGGACTGCAAACAGGTCCAATAAACGCTCTCGGCTCTGAATATATACTCACACATGTAGAGAATACAGTGCTGGACTGTCTCACCTGTGATTCTTTAATACTTTTCTCTTCTGTTCAGGCATCGTCGAAAAATGACATCACAAAAGTATGCAAGAAAGACACAGAGGTGGGAGTTTTACCACAGTACTTCATGGAGTTCACAAATGTTGGTGTTTTTTGTATAGCACGTGTATTAAAAACCAGTTTCCACCTAAAAGATAGCTAATTACATTAAGTTTGAGATACTTTTTTTTTTTTTTTGTGAAATCGGAAGTCACAATTGTGAGAAATAAAGATGCCTTTGTGAGAGACAGTTGTAATTTTGAAACAAAAAAAATATTAGTTGTGAGTTACAATCATGAGGAATTAAGTTTTATTTTTGTACTTCCATGTGGAATCAGGCTTAAAATACAGAATGAAAATGTGTCCAAACCCATAATACATTTTAACCCTGAGTTAAGTTCATGTTAAAGGTGCTATATGTAGAATTGAGAAACCCTTGTTATTAGTGACACTGGTGGCCATTAAGTGAACTGCAGCAGTGCCGTACCCTAAGTAACGGCATGAATCTAGTTTAAAGTACAGTCAGCTACACATATACTCTCACAGATGCAGTGAACGTTTCTCTCATCAACTGTTCCATCCATGTTCAGATGAAGGGAGTCTTTATCTCTGAATCCATCAAAGAGTCTCTCGCTGCGCAATATGACTACGTTTGTTTGTCTAGCTGCTTTGCAGTCTGACATGTGACTCAGGCTTTATTTGTGTTTATTCAGTTAAAGCCTGTTTTCTACAGATGCTGTAAACCTCTTTATACCACTTTATGATGGAAGTAGGCTAATGTTTTTGTTGGAGAAGCAGTCTTAAAGGGACAGTGCAGTGAAAAAATAACATTTTCATAAAAAGTAGTCAATATTACTCCATTGTGCAAACAACAGCTTTGCGTGAAAAATAAATAAAATAAAATAATAAAATAAAATGAATAAAATAAAATGAAATGAAATAAAAAAATAAAATAAATGAAATAAAAATATAAAATAAAATAATCAAATTAAAAATAAAATAATAAAATAAAATATAAAATAATATAAATGAAATATATACGGAGCCCCAGACATGACATGCATGAAAAAAATAATATTCTAAATCATGTGCACGATTTATTAATTCATTCCCTCGATTTACTAAAACGTGCGCACGATTTACTATTTCGTTCCCTTGATTTATAAATCATGCGCTTGATTTAGTAAATTGAGGGAACAAATTAGTAAGCTGTGCGCACAATTTAATTTTTTTCATGCATGTCATGTGCAGGGCTCCGTAAAAAATAAATAAAATAAAATAAAATAAAATGTTGACTAACAGACCAAAATTTGAGTCAAGTCCTTAAAAAAAACTGGGTGATACTGAAATGTTTTGTCTTTTGAAATCAACCAGCAAAAAAATTGTTTTTATAAAGAAAAAAATACTGTTTCATACACTACATTGCAATATTCTAATTAGTTTTTTGTTGTCTTGCAGAAGCCACTCTACAGCTGTATCACCAAAAATGAAAGTAAGCAAAACTGCATGAGAAGGTCATCAGTATGAAGTCACTCTGATGCATTTCCTGTCTGATGATCAGTTCTCCAGTATTAACAGGAAATGAGATTGAATTGTTTAAGTGCCTGGGAGGCAAGGTCATGACCTTTATGACCTTTACCCTGCTGAAGCTCACAGCTGAATGAAGTGCTTGTTTGTATTCATACCGCCCTGCAGATGTGCGGATATCTTTAAACATGTGATCATGATCATTTCAGTCATTGGTTTATTGGTGGTCGTCCAGAGGCCCGTCCTCACGCTTGTCTTGTGTGTTTGTCCTGCAGTGGGCTCAGTATGCTGCAGTTACGCAGGGAGACACACGAACTGCCGTGAATACTGCCAGGCCATCTTCCGCACAGACTCGTCGCCCACGGTCTCGCAGATCAACGCTGTCAAAGAGTACTGCCAGAGCATCAGTCCGCAGCTCATCGGCTGTGTGGCCAACTACACCAAATCCTACCCAATCAGAAGCCCTATCGACAGTAAGTACAACAAATGTAGCCAATCATGCGTGGCTGCATCCCAATTCGCATACTATGGTGGGAACCAGGTGAAGTGCGCTAGTATGCAAGATAACAATTAGCCTTTGCTGAACCTAAGAGCCGTGAACCTTTGTTTCTAGTACATGCTGGTTTCTAGTGCTTCTCTTTCAACTATTTTTAGTTTCAGGCAGAAAAATGTGCGTTAGAAGCTACCATGGCAGGTTTTAAATGTATGAATGTCACATTTAATCAGTTACCCAGAGTATCTCTGTGTCTTTCCTCAGGTTTGTACTGCTGTGACCGGGCGGTGGAGGCTCACTGTCAGACGGCCTGTAAGCGTATCCTGCGCACCATGACCACCGAGCAAGAGATCATGGAGGGTCTGATCAAAGAATGTGGCAGTCAGCCGCTCCCACAGGACCCGCTGTGGCAGTGCTTCTTGGGTAGCGCACACCCTCCCACCCAAACTGATCCCGAATCCCCACCTATCGCCAAGATGGACTGCGCTAAACTGCATTGCTGCTCTAAAGCCAACACATCCCACTGCAGGTCAGTAGCCGTGCCCTTCTGAAGGGGAACAGCATTGCTTTGAGACTAATGTGTTTCATGTCTTCACTGTTTGTTAGGAATATGTGTCTGGAGATCAGCACCAACTGGGGCACTCAGACATGGCAGGAGTTTGACCAGCATTGTGAATATAACCCTGTTGAGATGGACCTTATCACCTGCCTGGCTGACGTGAGGGAGCCGTGCCAGTTAGGCTGCAAAGATCTGACCTACTGCACCAACTTCAACAACAGGTTGGAAACACTTTCTTGCTGTAAATCTGCTTATGCAACAGTTATTTGTGGTCCTGAAATCTGAATCTTTTCTATCACTCCTCTTTTCCGTGTTTGTTCCTGACAGACTGTGGTGACAAGTGACTGACAATTTGAGTGAATCATTCATTCAAATGAATAGTTCAAAAATACTGATACATTCAGGAACAAAACTAATGACTAACATTTTATTTCAGCTTTATTTCAATTAATGAAACTATTTTCAGTAGTTTCTGTTTTACTTAGCAATGACAACACTGGAATGAGTCATTGAATCATTTACTCAACCGATTTGTTCGAAAATACTGATTCATCCAGGAACAAAACAAGTGACTATTTTTTTATGAGTGAGTCATTGAATCATTTACTTGACCAATTAGTTCAAAAACATTGATTCATTCAGAAACAAAACAAGTGACTGTCTTTAAGAGTGAGTTAGTGTTATTTTAGTGTTGCTGTAGTATTTATTTATATTTTGAATATGATTTTATTTTTATATTTTCAGTTTTAATTTTAAAGTTTTAGTCATTTTTTATATATATTTAGCTTTAATTTATTTTTATTTCAGCTTTAGTATTTTTAGAACTTCAACTTATTGTATTTGTTAGTTGCCAAGGCAGCATTTCTAACTTTTTATTGTTGTTCATCTGACATTTTATTTCAGCCTTATTTCAATTAATGAAAACTATTTTTCAAACTATTGCTGATTCAATCATTTACTTGACAGATTTGTTCAAAAACATTGATTCATTCATGAACAAAACAAGTGAATGTCTTTAAGAGTTAGTGTTATTTTAGTGTTGCTTATATATTAGTGTAGTATTTATTTATAATTTGAAAGCTTATATTTTTATATTTTAATTTTAGTTTTAGTAATTTTTTATATTTAGCTTATTTAGAACTTTAACTTCTATTTGTTAGTTGCCAAGTCAGCATTTCTAATTTTTTCTATTGTTTTATTGTTTTTCATCTAACGTTTTATTTCAGCTTTATTTCAATTAATGAAAACTATTTTCAGTAGTTTCTGTTTTAGTTAGCAAAAACGACACTGGAATGAGTCATTGAATCATTTACTCAACTGATTTGTTCGAAAATACTGATTCATCCATGAACAAAAACACCACCATGCTATGTTTGTGATGTTTTTGTTTCGTTATCTGTTTTCATTGCGGAGCAAAAAAGTCTAATGTATGTTACTCAATATTATCCTCTTGTTTATTAGACTGTTATATAAAATAGGCATATAATTAATGAACATATCTCCAGCTATATCATCTGATCCAGTAATATTGTTATAAGACAGGAGTTCAGTAGGTTCATAAGTTCAAATGCTATTATGTAACTGAACACAAGGTCTATGTTACATGGAAAAATGAATATCCAGCAGTCATATTGTTTCTCTCCGGCCGACCTGTTTTCTCTGTGGGTTACAGATGCAGACAGCATGATTTATGATGGCAGCAGTAACACAGCGTTTGTTTTCAGGTCAAAAAGGCATGGGTCACTATGATAGGACTGCTGGTTTCCCACCAACGGTTACACACTGCACACGTCAATCCCATGAGCCCTCTCAAAAGTTTGAGCGAAGAGAGATTCATGCCTTTAAAACAATGAGTGCGACTTACACAAAGAGCTTGTGAAAGAGTCATAACAAGCCTAGTCAGATGATGAAATGGCTTGTCACGACAACAAATAAATAAATAAATAAGATAGATAAATCCCTTAAAGTGACTGTGAACCCCAGGGCGAGGAAGGAATCCAGTGCAATGTGAAATATTCTGGGTATTGTTTTCTTTGGCTGAGTCTGATGAATCGCAGCGCCGAAGATGATGGCACCCCTGCTTCGATGATGGGATCTGGAGTTCAGGAAAACAACCGCTGGCTTTGATTTCTTTGAAGGATTCCTGGGGATGATTGGGTGGCGGGCACTCCTGCGGATTTCAAAGAGCGCCAAAGGCAAATACGGAAGAAAGCAGAGGGGACAGACGCAGCCCCGAGTGTCAAGCACGCCTGCAGTGCTGTATACTTACCCTGATGCAGATCACAGCAGGTCTGCAGCCGCCCTACAGTGTTTACCTCAACACAAATAAACCAGCCTGTGTGCTGAGACCCACCGGGGCAGAAGACATAACTTCATCCTGACCAGACGAGGTTATCACCAGGGCTTGATTTTATTTCACTGACAGAATGATTCATGTAAAGAATAGAAAAAGCATGAGTTGATTTTATTCATTTTGTGAACCTTTATTTCAAGCCAGTAGAAAATATGTAATGCATAACATATCTTGCATGTTCATTTTTTCATTTAAGTCACACTCACACACACACATATGATTATATATATGAATCATCGTCAAGGTTTTCCTTTTGGTCAAGGTTTTCTCTTATTTTCTGTTATAAATCCACCACCACACCCAAAAGAAAAAGCTGTAAACAAACCTTCAAATGACCAGGAATCAGCTTCTAACCACATCCAGCAGCCTCAGCCCTGAAAGAACGGTTGGTCTTTACCCGACAATTACCCCACCCATCCTACGCTGGAGCTCTATAAAAAGAGCCGGATCATTAGAAGGAATAAAAAGTGGGGGGAAAAGGTTCTCACTGCTCCAGCTTTCCTGAGGAAGTCCCTCTTCCCAAAGCTTTGGAGTGTGTTTATTCAGTGACAAATGGTAGTGAACAGTTGGGTGCAATAAGAAGGCAATTCCACAAAACAACTCAGTTCTGCTTTAAATTAGAAACAGAACTGATTTCATGATCCTTTTTCTAATGTCTTCAAAACACTCTAAAATATGCTGGGTTAAAAAAAACAAACAAACAAAAAAAAAAAAACACCAAGTTGGGTTGAAAATGGACAAACCCAGTGATTGGGTTGTTTTAACTCAGTGAATGGGCTGTTTTAACCCAGCGGTTGGGTTGTTTTAACCCAGCGGTTGGGTTGTTTTAACTCAGCGATTGGGTTGTTTTAACTCAGGGATTGGGCTGTTTTAACCCAGCGGCTGGGTTGTTTTAACCCAGGGATTGGGTAGTTTTAACCCAGCGATTGGGTTGTTTTAATCCAAGGATTGGGTAGTTTTAACCCAGCGATTGGGTTGTTTTAATCCAGGGATTGGGTTGTTTTAACCCAGCGATTGGGTTGTTTTAATCCAGGGATTGGGTTGTTTTAACTCAGGGATTGGGTTGTTTTAACCCAGCGATTGGGTTGTTTTAACTCAGGGATTGGGTTGTTTTAACCCAGCGATTGGGTTGTTTTAATCCAGGGATTGGGTTGTTTTAACCCAGCGATTGGGTTGTTTTAACCCAGCGATTGGGTTGTTTTAATCGAGGGATTGGGTTGTTTTAATCCAGGGATTGGGTTGTTTTAACCCAGCGATTGGGTTGTTTTAATCCAGGGATTGGGTTGTTTTAACCCAGGGATTGGGTTGTTTTAACCCAGCGATTGGGTTGTTTTAATCCAGGGATTGGGTTGTTTTAACCCAGCGATTGGGTTGTTTTAATCCAGGGATTGGGTTGTTTTAACCCAGGGATTGGGTTGTTTTAACCCAGGGATTGGGTTGTTTTAATCCAGGGATTGGGTTGTTTTAATCCAGGGATTGGGTTGTTTTAACCCAGCGATTGGGTTGTTTTAATCCAGGGATTGGGTTGTTTTAACCCAGGGATTGGGTTGTTTTAACCCAGCGATTGGGTTGTTTTAATCCAGGGATTGGGTTGTTTTAACCCAGGGATTGGGTTGTTTTAACCCAGCGATTGGGTTGTTTTAATCCAGGGATTGGGTTGTTTTAACCCAGGGATTGGGTTGTTTTAACCCAGCGATTGGGTTGTTTTAACCCAGCGATTGGGTTGTTTTAATCCAGGGATTGGGTTGTTTTAATCCAGGGATTGGGTTGTTTTAACCCAGCGATTGGGTTGTTTTAATCCAGGGATTGGGTTGTTTTAACCCAGGGATTGGGTTGTTTTAATCGAGGGATTGGGTTGTTTTAACCCAGCGATTGGGTTGTTTTAATCCAGGGATTGGGTTGGGTTGGGTTGTTTTAACCCAGGGATTGGGTTGTTTTAATCGAGGGATTGGGTTGTTTTAATCCAGGGATTGGGTTGTTTTAACCCAGCGATTGGGTTGTTTTAATCCAGGGATTGGGTTGTTTTAATCCAGGGATTGGGTTGTTTTAATCCAGGGATTGGGTTGTTTTAACCCAGGGATTGGGTTGTTTTAACCCAGCGATTGGGTTGTTTTAATCCAGGGATTGGGTTGTTTTAATCCAGGGATTGGGTTGTTTTAACCCAGGGATTGGGTTGTTTTAATCCAGGGATTGGGTTGTTTTAATCCAGGGACTGGGTTGTTTTAACCCAGCGATTGGGTTGTTTTAATCCAGGGATTGGGTTGTTTTAATCCAGGGATTGGGTTGTTTTAATCCAGGGATTGGGTTGTTTTAACCCAGCGATTGGGTTGTTTTAATCCAGGGATTGGGTTGTTTTAACCCAGGGATTGGGTTGTTTTAATCGAGGGATTGGGTTGTTTTAACCCAGCGATTGGGTTGTTTTAATCCAGGGATTGGGTTGGGTTGGGTTGTTTTAACCCAGGGATTGGGTTGTTTTAATCGAGGGATTGGGTTGTTTTAATCCAGGGATTGGGTTGTTTTAACCCAGCGATTGGGTTGTTTTAATCCAGGGATTGGGTTGTTTTAATCAAGGGATTGGGTTGTTTTAACCCAGGGATTGGGTTGTTTTAACCCAGCGATTGGGTTGTTTTAATCCAGCGATTGGGTTGTTTTAATCCAGGGATTGGGTTGTTTTAACCCAGGGATTGGGTTGTTTTAATCCAGGGATTGGGTTGTTTTAACCCAGCGATTGGGTTGTTTTAATCCAGGGACTGGGTTGTTTTAATCCAGGGACTGGGTTGTTTTAATCCAGGGATTGGGTTGTTTTAATCCAGGGATTGGGTTGTTTTAACCCAGCGATTGGGTTGTTTTAATCCAGGGATTGGGTTGTTTTAACCCAGCGATTGGGTTGTTTTAATCCAGGGACTGGGTTGTTTTAACCCAGCGATTGGGTTGTTTTAATCCAGGGATTGGGTTGTTTTAATCCAGGGATTGGGTTGTTTTAATCCAGGGATTGGGTTGTTTTAACCCAGCGATTGGGTTGTTTTAATCCAGGGATTGGGTTGTTTTAACCCAGCGATTGGGTTGTTTTAATCCAGGGATTGGGTTGTTTTAATCCAGGGATTGGGTTGTTTTAACCCAGCGATTGGGTTGTTTTAATCCAGGGATTGGGTTGTTTTAACCCAGCGATTGGGTTGTTTTAATCCAGGGACTGGGTTGTTTTAATCCAGGGATTGGGTTGTTTTAATCCAGGGATTGGGTTGTTTTAACCCATCATTTTTTAGAGTGTTTCATCATTTGCTGCTTCTGTGGAGACTAAAAGTCAAGACTGTGTGCAATTTTGTGCAGAGCTTCAAATTTCAATTGGGTTAGTTTAATGAATTAAACTATAAACATTTATTAAATTCATTATTAATCAATGTTCACCTTTTGATTATTATCGTTGCCTCCAGTAATTATGTGTCTTCAAACTTTTGTCTGTCCTATTGCTCTGTAAATCGATTTAATCAATGTCTGACATACTGTGAATGAGTTTATGGAAAGCACATCTCACATCTCTCTGGGTTTGTTGTTCTCAGGCCGACTGAGCTGTTTCGGAGCTGCAATGTTCAGTCAGACCAGGGCGCCATGAATGACTTCAAACTCTGGTCCAACGGAACCATCAAGATGCCCTTCATGAACATCCCAGTGCTGGACATCAGGAAATGCCGGCCGGAGATGTGGAAGGCTGTAGCCTGTGCCCTCCAGATCAAACCCTGCTACAGCAAGTCCAGAGGGAGCGTCATCTGCAGGTGTGTGTTCATCTCCACACATCACACACTCTTAAACACATCCATGGGTCTGTGAAGAACCTTTAACATCTTTCCATCACACACAAGCTTCTTTACAGTACATCATTAAAACGTCCTTCACACTAAGAAATAAATGGTTCTTTTAAGAACTGATCACTGAAAGCTTCTTTGGGGGACCAAAAATGGTTCTTCTATGTGAAAAATGTCAAACAAAATCATCTAAAAGTCTGTAAAAAGATTTTTTTTTTTTTTATGACAATTAATTAAATATTCCCTCCATTAATTTACATTATCCTCTACATTGAATATATTGTTATTACTTTAACAGTTTTTTTTACATTGTTACTTTAAAATATATGGTAACACTTTACAATACGATTTCATGAGTTATTATGAATTAAGAATAAACACTAAATAAAACACTAAATAAATACTTCTACAGCATTTATTAATCTCAATGTTAATTTCAGCATTTACAAATGCATTTTTTTTTAAATAAAAAGTTGTATTTGTTTACATTAGTTAATGCACTGTGAGCAACTGTATTTTTATTAACTAACATTAACAAAGATTAATAAATGCTGTAACAAATGTGTATTGCTCATTTTTAGTTCATGTTATATTAACTAATGTTAACAAATGAGACCTTATTGTAAAGTGTTTCCAAATTATAAAACACTGATCAGTACACCAAATATTACTATAATTTTATGTATAAATACTTTGCAGTTATTATATATAATATACTTTAATAATTACGCACTTATTTATTTATCATTAAATTGAGTTTTTTGCATTATAGTGATGACAGTTTTGGGTGGATAATGTGCTGAATTGTCATGAAAATAATTTCACAATTTAACAAATCTTGCTGATCTTTAAAAAGGCCTTCATTTTCTTACAAAACCCAGTTTTTAACTTTTCCCCCAACATTGATTGAATTTTCCGCCAATCCATGTTTCACTGTTATACAGTAGAGGGCACTGTTATGCATCTGGCAACTTTTTAAGAAAACATTGGCAGGGAAAGAGTTAATGTTTTTGTTCTGCTGTTTTGTTCTGTTATTGGCAGGTTTTGTGAAATCTTTTTTTATGCACTAGACCAAAAAAAACTTTTTGTTGCCATATAAAAGTCACGTAATCCACGCTTTTGTCCACAAACAGCCTGTTGACGCCAGTTTTCTGTGGCGTGATTCGTGTGTGTTCTCTCACAGTGTTCAGATTTCTTTAATGCAGTGAAAGTGAAACATATCCAGGTAATTGCAGGTTGTCTTATGATGGGTTTTAAGATCTAAACCAGCATGTTGCTTTAGCACAAATCTTTTGTGGCCAATTACATGAAATAGAAGTACCTGTTGGGTTGAATTGAATGTTATATATGTATTATGTATCTTAGACTCAGAGTGCAATCCTTCTCAAACACTGGGAACACTCTAGTTGAGCCAAAACTGTGTTATTCTTATCAGAAAGAGTCTAGTCAATAGTGTTCATGAGGTGCTGTTTGCTTTGCGTGGCGCTGCTCTGAATAGAGTCAGACGTGCGCTCTTGTCCGGTGGGGATCAGGCGTCCTCACACACCTCTGCAGGAGAATCAGTGATGCTCAGAATAAAGAGCTGTGACGGTGAGTAATGGCAGGGCGTGACCCACGATGCATCAGTCAAGCCTGAAACCACCACATGTGATCCGACACTTCCAGGTCCTGTTCCAGCAGGCTTAGATGCTTACATTGTAGAGAAAATAACATGCAGGTCAAAATTAGTGCTGCAACACTACTCCAACAATGTTACCTGCACTGCCAACATAGTCTAATGGACCATATGCACTCCCGCAATAATATAATCCAGCTGGAAAACTTCCGGTGAAATGTCACTTGTTGGTGTGTCGGTATCTTCAGTGTCCTGAGGTAGCTTTAACAGCATCAATAGTGTAATACTTAGTTTAATATGAATATAGTCACTTAAATAGTCAGACATAGTGTTAATTTAATTATTCAAACGTAAGACGACATAAAAAAGAGACGTGTGTCAGTGTTCCTCCTCGGCAAAATTCAATTCAACCATCAGTTTTAACACTGTCATGTGAAAAAAAGCATCAACACTGTAGATTAAAGATTTATTGTGCACTTTAGTTAGATTCTTTTAAAAAAAATGTGAGTTTTAGTGTGCCAGAATCATTGATGATCGAATCATCGATTGCTTTCTGTGTAATTTATTCACAAGAAAAGTTATTGTTTTTCATGAGATTTTGTGAGTACTTCATACTTCACCTTGACAAAATGTATTTTTAAACCTAGTGATTTTATAATGTTTAATATTTATTCAAAAGCGAAACTGAGTGAAAAACTATTACAGGAAATGGCTAATATGAGCCAATAAATGCTCCTCTGCCGCCATCTGATGGTTATAATTAATGTCTTTTTAATTTTTTTCTATCAAATGTTGGATTTTCTACATCCTGAAACGCTGGTTTTACAAATGTGGACAATCTCAGAAGGATGAACAAATAATGTTTTTGGTCATCACATTAAAAATAACATTTGAAGTGCTGGAAAATGTTGCGTGTGCGTGTCTAATTACAGACACCACGTTTCTTATTCAAACGTTCCCATTAGATTCGTCTTTATTGCAATCAATAAAACTGGTTTATTGGCAAATTAGGCAAGTGTGATAACTGCATTAAAATATAAATACAGCATTAAAAAGTGAACCATTGATGGTTTTGTGTCGATGTACAGCGAGTACAGAATGACAGCTAACAGTTCACTGGAAATGTCCAAGCTGGCTTAACGAAAACCAGGAAGTAACTGTGTATATGGACAATTGATCTCTAATGAGATGGTTCTTTTTAGTGAATCAAAACTTTACAGTTCAACCCATAGATATACATAATAAAGGGTAGATGTCTTATGGCGGAGTCTCTAACGTCATCACCGGCGGCCATCTTGTCACAGGCAAGCTTTCTGGCGGGCTCTGTGGTACCTGATGTAAGGTGAGTGATCTGCACAAACACAAATACTCTTATCTCGCTGAAATCTTGACGGATTTACAAATGGTTTGGTTTCTTACAAACGTTATTAATGTGGCTATAATTCTGGATGCTTGAACATGTTGAAATTGCAGCTTTTCTTTTCGAAAAATGACTAAATCGTTCAGCATAGTTGTGTATCACGGCTACTTGCGCAAGTTATCAAGGCTGAGACCACAATCGAGCTGTTCAGTTAGGTTTTACTGACACCAATAACGATTTTATGACAACTAATCTTTTGTCTAAATTACAATCTTTGTGGATGTGGTTGTAGTTATTAGCTGGCTAATAACAAGAAGCTGTGAGTGAGACCTAGTAGTTACAGTTTAGCTGCTACCCAGCAATTTTGCATCAGTGGGAGAGGCAGAATTGCTCTTTCTTTTCAATATAACTTAAGTTGCACATGATTTCCAATCGGTTTGGTTTGTTAAAAGCATCTTACATTATGATACAGGAAATTGCTGGCTTTATAAGAGAAGATGCCAGACTTTTGTGCAGCCTACGGATGCTCCAATCGCTGTAGTCTCAAAACGAGAGCCCGTGGGATCACCTTTCACCTGTAAGATATGACAATATTATGATTATATTTGGGATAATCGTTAGTTACTTAGTGGATGTATGTAGAATACAGGTCCTGTTACACAGGAACAGCGGGGCTATGACATAATAGTATTACAAGATTGTTGTTGACCCAAAGCTTTTTACAAGTTTGTTTACACAATCGCAGAATGTTTCTTTTGGACATCTTTTTTTTTTTTTTTTTTGGAACAGTGATCTCTGAAGTAGGCACAGTGCAATGTCGAGGGGAAAAGCCTAGTAAATGGCCCAACCCTGAAGAAGTTAAAATAAACATGTAACAATTCAAATTATTTTATTATAATAGTAATATTCATATTATAAAAGTGTATATATATATATCTCATGTTGCCATTCTGTACACTGAGTTTTAGTAGCCTATATATTGATTTAACATAAATACCTTGTGCGTGTGCATATTCATTGCACCTATCTGTTCTGTTCAATGTTATTTTCATATGGAAGTCCATGGTTATAATTATTCATAAGTATGCAGTGTCATAAGTACATCTCTGACGTTTATAACAAACCAAACACTTTGAAAATCGGTAGAAAATTGAGCAAGTTATGGTTATTTAAAAAGTACATGCACCATTAAAACACAATGTTACGAGTGAGCGAGCTGACTGTTACAAGATGGCCGCCAGGTGTGGATGTCGACCTCCATTGGCCAGCAGCGCGGACGAGACATCTAACCTTTATTATGTATATCTATGGTTCAACCAGCGTAGTCTGATTCCTGAATGGTGATTCTAATGAGTCACTTATTTTTACTGAATCAAAACTGAACAAATGACTCTAATGAGCCTGTTCTTTTTAGTGAATCAAACACATATCACACATCCGCTGTAGAAAGCTCTCACACATGCATTCTTCCACCAATAGTGAGGAAAAATCATACTGAAATACAAAATGTATTCAATCACGCATGTACAACACTAGTGAATCTACAGCCAGTGAATGAAACAGAAAGCGTGATGATTGTTGTCCAATTCCCAAACAAATGATTCTAATGAAGCAGTTCTTTTTAGTCAATCAGAACTTTACAGTGCAACCAGCGTAGCCTGATTCCTGAATAAATGATTCAAACGAGTCA
The DNA here is from genome assembly GCF_019924925.1 of Ctenopharyngodon idella. Classification (NCBI taxonomy): domain Eukaryota; kingdom Metazoa; phylum Chordata; class Actinopteri; order Cypriniformes; family Xenocyprididae; genus Ctenopharyngodon; species Ctenopharyngodon idella. The sequence goes on along the minus strand of NC_067242.1, from coordinate 1,071,687 downwards.
CTTCTTTTACTGAATCAGAACCATATGACACAAAAACTATAGTCTGATTCCTGAACAAATGACTCTAATGAACTGGTTCTTTTTAGCGAATCAAACACACATTATGCGGTTTGTTACTACTAGTATTTTATAAATATAAATTAATTAAGTATATATATATACACACAGTTGATTTGTGTTTTATTCCTGTCATTCAGACGTATCAGTCTCACGCAGTAGTGTTCTAGTTAAGTGTCTTACAATGTGCTGCTAAACAAAACAGTACAAATGTTTCTGTCACTGTGGGTGAAGCAGAAACAACAAATTCATGTCTGGAATGGGAAAAGACGCCGCAAGACATCAAACCTCTCACGAGAACGGCACATATGGACATGTGGCAGTTGAAAGCAGTCCTGAAACACTGCGAGCGTGAGGCCTCTGTGTGGTGTGTACAGTCAACAGGAAGCACGCTTTCATCTCCTCTGTCTGAGGGCAAAGGTCACGACAGTTTCACGCTTGGCAGACGCTCAGAGAAGAGCTCTGGCCACGTTCTGTGCCTCTGACACCGGGAGAAATACATCGATTTACAACTAAAGTACACAAGATGATTCAGGTAATAAGTGTTAGTGATCAGGAGTGACACCGCCGGTGTGCTTTCATGATGTTCCAACATACTCCAGACACAGAGATGAATTATGATCCTGCCTTTGAAGAGCCGTAAATGCTCAGTTGTGAGGTATAAAGGGTCACACAGGTATTCTGATTCCAGATTACCAGGAACATGAATTTAACACAGTAATGATGTGCACCGATAAATCAATTACAATATTTCATAATAAACAAGAATGATATATATCTGTGCAGATCGGACTGTGTGGATATCCTGAGCCAGTGTGGCGACCGGAAGCGCTTCAATGAAGGACAGACGCCGGAGCGCATCTGCGACCTGCTGTCGCCCACCGACGATCCGGAGCGCTGCATCCCGCTGCAGAGATACCTCAGTGAGTGAGCGCTGATCCGCCGTCGCTCGTGTCTGATTGTGTCCGTGTGATCTGATCTCTTTACTGCTGTCTGCAGCTCCCAGTCCCTTTGACAACATCATTGAAGAAGTCATCCATCCCTGCAACCCCAACCCGTGTCCCAGCAATCACCTCTGCGAGGTCAACAGGAAGGGCTGCCATCTCGGACAAGACTGCATGCCGTTCTTCTGCGTACCCGGTACTGTAAACACATATGAACTGAAATGATGATCACATGTGTGCATTTATTAAGACGGGGGTTTTCAGGAGGGACCCCAATCCTAAAATTTGAATTAAATAAAACAATTCTATTTTCATGTATAAAGACAAAATTCATACTATAAAAATTAAAATTTTCTTTCTGTTGTTACTTTATTGAATTTTTTTGCTCACTATAGTACTGTACTGTTAGATGCATTATTTATTTCTTTATTTTAGTATTTTTTATTTATTTAGTCATTTAAATCAACATGTTTATTTAATTTAATTATTTTTTATTTCATTTTAATTATTGATTTAATCAAAAGCATTAATTCATTTATTTTATTCATATTATTTGAATAACTATGTTATATATTTTAACATTGTTATTTAAATCAACATCTTATTTATTTAATTTATTTTTTATTTATTTTATTCAATTTTGTCATTTATTTAATAAAAAGCATTCATTTATATATTTTAAAATATTTTTTTAAATCAATATATTTATGTATTTATTTTATTAATTTTATTTGAATAACATTGTTATATATTTTAACATTATTTAAATCAACATTTTACTTATTGAATTAATTATTTTAAATGTATTTTATTCATTTTAATCATTTATTTGTTTAATCAAAAGCATTAATTTATATATCATTTATATATTTTAACATTTTTTTTTAAATCAACATTTTTATTTATTTGTATTTTAATACAAATTTTATATATTTTAACATTATTTAAATCATTATTTATATTATCATTTATTTTATTCATTTGAGTTTTTTTTTAAATTAATTTTAGTCATATATTTATTTAAATTAATTTGTTTTTAAATCAATATTTTTTTATTGAATTAATTTATTCATTTTTATTTGAATAACAATGTTATATATTTTAACGTTGTTATTTAACTCAACATTTTATTTCATTTTTTATTTTTTTATTTTTTTATTAATTTTAGTCATTTATTTATTTAAGAGATGTGTTTTCTGTGTGTTTCAAAGGCTGTAAACTCGGTGAAGCGTCGGAGTTCCTGGTGCCCATGGACGCCCGTATCCAAGTGCCCACGAGGAGCGGACAGGTGGGCTGCTACGAGGTCTGCACCTGTGGTCAGAGCGGCCGGCTGGAGAACTGCGCTGAGATGCCATGCTTCGACACCACCAAGACCTGCCTCATCGCAGGACAGCGCAAGAGTAAGAGGCTTTTAGAGCTTCCTAATGTTGTTTTGTTTTCTCTGACAACAGGTTCACATTCATCCAAGATCAAAAACACTTTCATTTTCTCATAATATCCACTGCAGCATCAGCTCTTTTCTCTCAGTGTCTGAAACGCTTCGATCAAGGATTCGGTCTCTCTAAACCCCGCCTCTCTGAGAGCTTCTCTGCTCAGCCTAGTCTGTTGTGATTGGTTAGAAACCAAATGCTCATTATCATATCTGAATCTCAGCACTGGACACACAGTGATACGAACAGTAACGATGGCATCGGTTTTACTGTATCAATCTCAAAATTGATGTATTTTACATCATAATTTTACGTAAGAGACACCTACAATTTTTGTTTGTTTCCATTTAATTATTATTGCAAGCTTGACACAAGAGCAATGAGGCAGAAAACTGAGACTACGGAAAGGTGGACGCTGCCATCTACTGGTGTGATGATGCATGACTTACAAATTCATGAAATCTGTTTTCTCAATATATGTTATAAACACAGAAAACAACACACACACACACACACACACACACACACACACACACTATGATAAAAGAGGCAAAGTTTTATAAATAATAATAATAACTGATAATAGTACAGTTTAATAAGTAGAAATAAAAAAATGTATTGGTCAATGAATTTTTAATGTTAAAATTAAAATATTATCAATTAAACTGTAAATTAAATTAAATATTTCTCCAACTTACCACATGAATATAAATAAATATTATAAGCAAAATGATAAAAAAGCCAAAGTTTAATTTAATACATCATAAAATAAAATGTCTAAATTCATTAATCAATGTGTTATTAATAATAAAATGTCAACATTAGTTATTAATAATAAAGTATTTGAATAAACTTTTCCTGCAACATGCTGTATTACTATAAATGAACATAAGCAATATGATAAAAGACACAAATGTTTAATAAATAATAAACATTGATGCTACAGTTTCATAAGAATACATTAAAAATAATAAAAAATATTGATTAATGTATCTAATAATTTATTAATCGAATAACTATTATTAAAAGTAAAATTTACAATATTTAAAATCATTAATAACTAATAATAATGTTTAATATTCATAAATTGCTGCAATAATAAATTAATTAATATAAACAATGTGATAAAATGATAAAAATAATATTAAAATGTATTAATAAGAAATATATTTTTTAAATAAAAATCAAGATTATATATATATATATATTGTGTGTGTGTGTGTGTGTGTGTATATATATATATATATATATATATATATATATATATATTCAAAATGGTCTTTCTTGTTTTTATTAGTGTTTCTCGTTTGTGAACTGCTCATTTTACGGCTGTTGGTTTGAACCTGAATGAGTTTATTGGCTTTTCTCTCGTGTTTATTTTTACTCCTCTTCTGAAGCTTTATTTGAGACAGATGTTTTACAGTGCTGTGGAGCGATGCGTTTTACACCAGAAGATGAACTAATTTCACACAGATTTTTATTGTTTATATGAAAACAAAATGTGTAGTTGCTTATGCTATATTCTTTTGTCACACACACACACACACACACACACACACACTGAAGGTCTCTGATCTCATGTTTCAGATCACGGCTCGTCGTTCCGGCTCGACTGCCAGCCCTGCTCCTGCTTCGCCGGTGAAAGCGTCTGCTCGTCCCGCCAGTGTCTGCGCTCCGACGGCTCCGACGAGGACCGCCGGCTCTTCACAGGTGTGTGCTGTGTGTCCAAATACAGTTCATAATGATAACAATTATACACGATAACAGAGACAAAATACAGTAAAATTATCAAGTAGATAAATAAAACTTTAAAATACACTACCATTTTTTAACATTTCTGAAAGAGTCTCTTCTGCTCACCAAGACTGCATTTATTTGATCAAAAATACATAAAAACTGAAATATTATTCCAATGTAAAACAGCTGTTTTCTATGTGAATAAAGATGAATTTTCAGTCTTCAGTGTCACATGATCCTTCAGAAATCATTGTAATATGATGATTTGATGCTCAAGAAACATTCATGATTATTATCAATGCTGAAAACAGCTTCACATTTTTGTGGAAATACATTTTATTTTTCAGGATTCTTTGATGAATAAAAAGTTCAAAAGAACAGCATTTATTTGAAACAGAATCTTTTATAACATTATTGATCAATTTAATGCATCCCTGATGAATTAAAGTATTAATGTCTTTATTTAAATGATGGTTTTCACAATTGACTGTATATTCACACAGAAAACAGCTGTTTTACAGTACACTGGAATAACATTTCACTGTTTTTACTGTATTTTTGATCAAATAAATGCAGCTTTGCTGAGCAGAAGAGACTTGTTGCCTTTAAATGGTTATAACACTATTAAAATCTTAAGTAAATAAAACATGATCTTGAAATGAAATGATTATAATACACAACGTTGTCATTTGGTGTTGCTCTTTGCTCCTCAGGTCTTCCCTGCGGCTGTGCGGATCATTTTGTGCCGGTGTGTGCCGGTAACGGACGCACGTATCCCAGCGCGTGTGTGGCACGCTGTGTCGGCTTCAGAGACAATCAGTTTGTTTTCGGCTCGTGCAGAAGCATCGATCCCTGCCTGCCGAACCCCTGCCCGAGGAGCCAGAGGTACGTCACGACACATGCAGACACTTTATTCTGTCGGGACTGAGCGGCAGTATTAGCATCGTTCTGCTGCCGTGAACCTGTGAGTTCAAACTGTGGACGGGATTTGAGCTCAGACGCTTTCACTCCAGCTCTGTTTCCCTCTCAGCTTCCGCTCAGATCCGTGTTTGTTCAGGTGTCTCCGTGTTTGTGTGAAGCACATCTTACACCTCTGATCCAGCTCAGTGCAAACTGTACATGTGCTTTCTGAATCCATTAGCGTGATTAATCTAATTAATATGCAGTTATTAAAGTGATTTGAACAGGGCTGATATGATAAAAGACAAGTTTCATAAATAATAATAATAACTGATAATAGTACAGTTTAATAAGTAGAAATAAAAAAAACTTATTAGTCAATGAACATTAGCAATTAAACTGTAAATAAAATAAAATAATATATTTCTCCAAATTGCCTCATGAATATAAATAAATTAATATAAGCAAAATTATACAAAATGCCAGTTTAATTTAATACATGTAAAAAAATTAAATCATAAAATAAAAATTCTGAAATTTTTTAATCAGTGTGTTATTAATAATATAATTAAAACATTAGTTATTAATAATAAAGTATTTGAATAAACTTTTCCTGCAACATGCTGTATTACTGGAAATTAACAAAATCAATATGATAAAAGACACAAATGTTTAATAAATAATAAACGTTGATGCTACAGTTTAATAAGAATACATTAAAAATAATCAAAAATATAGATTAATGTATCTAATAATTTATTAATCGAATAACTATTAATGATAATAAAATTACAATATATTTAAATCATTAATAACTGTAATAATAAGGTTTAATATTCATAAATTGCTGCAATAATATAAATAAATTAATATAAGCAAAATTATACAAAATGCCAGTTTAATTTAATACATGTAAAGAAAAAAATAAATCACAAAATAAAAATTCTAAAATGTATTAATCAATGTGTTATTAATAATAAAATTAAAACATTAGTTATTAATAATAAAGTATTTGAATAAACTTTTCCTGCAAATATCCTGTATTACTGGAAATTAACATAAACAATATGATAAAAGACACAAATGTTTAATAAATAATAATCATTGATACTACAGTTTAATAAGAATACATTAAAATAATTAAAATATAGATTAATGTAAATACTCCAATGTTTAATAAATAATAATGATAATAATATTAAAGTGTAATAATAAGAAATAAAAAAAAAAATCAGGGTTAATTGCAACTAAATTGTTGCAATTTTCAACTAACACTAAAACTAGAATAAAATAAACATGAAATGAAATAAAATATAAACATTTTATTTCAGCTAGTTTTCATTTAGTTTACCTTAATGTACTAAAATAACTAAAATTGATTAATATAACAGAACGATTTATAAAAAACTATATAGACATGTTTAAAAAAAATAAAAACACAAAATGACTTTTAAAGTAAGGAACACTGTGTTAAAAATAACAGTGTATTAATTTGTACAACTGAAATAATTGTTGTGAATGATTAATAAAAGTAATAATGATATTTTGAGGTAATATGATCATTTTCGTCTCTGAAGATATCTAGAAAGCATCTTTTAAATTCACAGATTGATCATTTTCAGGGTCTCCACAGAGGTCTGTTCGAGGTCTTTCCACATCTGTCTTATGTAACACATGTTGCGTAACATCTGCTTGGCCCGCTTTTCAAAGGAAATGTTTGTTCTTTTGTAAACAAGATGATAAAATGGCGAACCCTTGATGTTAAACATCTGACTGAGGTGCTTTCATGACGCAGAGCTCACTTCAGCGAACGACAGGATCTGCTGCGCCTGCCCTGGAAGAGATTTATGCGGATCTGTGTTATTTGTGTCAACTGTAATCTTGACTTTTGCACGGTGGATTCATAAAACAAATAAAGCAAATAACTTCAGCCTAAGTGTTACATAACCCCAGCTAACATTCTCAGAACGTTCTGGCAAGGTTATAAAGAAACATTCTTCCAGTAACACTGAAGTTATCTGCACTTTAATAACGTTCCCAAAACGTTAGCACAAAAACATTATTAATACATCGTTCATGGAATGTTTTTTTCTGAAACGTTTTTTGAATGTTTCAGAACGTTCAAAAGTAACGTTTGAAGAATGAAACATTTGCAAAACCAAGAAAAAAACAAACATTTGAAAAACTGATGTTTCGAACATTCAGAGAACGTTTTCATAACGTAATGGGAACGTTAGCAAATCGTTCTTAGAACATATTTTTGTTAGTAATAAAATGAAGAGCAGGAGCAGAATGACAGTAAATGTTTCGTTTGTTCACAGGTGTATCCCCAAGCGTCAGGTGTGTTTGACGGACCTGTCGGACTATCCCTGCCCACAGTACGAGTGTGTGACCCGCCCGTCCGGCTGTGACCAGAACCAGCTGGATCCGGTTTGTGACACAGAGAACATGGAGCACGCCAACCTGTGTCTGCTGCAGCTGCGGAGCAAGAGCCTGGCGTACAGCGGACACTGTCAGGTGATCAGATACAAATGACTTTAACTCTATAAAGCTACTGTTTCATATTTGAGACGCACATTTCTAATGCCTGATCTGATGAACCTGTCGCACACAATCTCCTCCAGTCCTTCTGTCTGACTGATAGTTTGACTCTTTTTATAAAGTAAAAGTCTTTTAGTATAACTGTACAAATGTCCTCCTTCAGCTCGCGTCTTTCTGCTGGAAAATCTGCACTGATTTTTATCAAGTAAACGCAAGAATAACTTTGATATTGTTAGTAATATTTCATCTGGACTGAAGCAGGTTTACTTGATTATTATCCAGACATCATTTATTTAGAAAAATCATGAGTATCAAATATGATCATCAGGTTTATTCGTTCATCTCTCAATCATTGCATTATATGTTTTAAAACTACAGAGATTTGATCATAAAACTAAGCATTTAAATATCATCTTACTAAGACATTATTGACAGATATTGGTATTTATATGCATTTTATACTGTTATAAAGATCTCGTTGATTTACATTACAAGCATCAGAATTCCATATAAATATCAGAATCTGCAGCAAACAGCATATTTTTGCTCAGTTTGAGCCTCTGAAAAAAATTGAGCAGTTTTTCCTCCTTATTCACACTATATCAGACTAAATGAGTCATAAATGTATCAAATATGATACTCAACAAATGACGTTTTTGAAAGAAGTCGCTTCTGCTCATCAAGCCTGCATTTATTTGATCAAAAGTACAGAAAAAAAAAACCCAGTAATATTGTGAAATATTATTACAATTTAAAATTATGGTTTTCTATTTTAATATACTTTATTTACTTTAATTTATTCCTGTGATCAAAGCTGAATTTTCAGCATCATTACTCCAGTCTTCAGTGTCACATGATCCTTCAGAAATCATTCTATAATGATGATTTGATGATCAGTTATTATCAAAGTGGGAAACAGTTGTGCTGCTTAATATTTTTTGGATACTGTGATAGATTTTTCAGGATTCATGAATTTGGGGAGGATTTGATGAATAAAAAGTTAAAAAGAACAGCATTTATATAAAATAGAAATGAACTTTTTATTCATGAAAGAATCCTGAAAAAAGTACAGGTTATAAAAAAAGTATTAAGCAGCACAACTGTTTCCAACATTGATAATAATCATAAATGTTTCTTGATCATCAAATCATCATATTAGAATGATTTCTGAAGGATCATGTGACACTGAAGACTGGAGTAATGATGCTGAAAATTCAGCTTTGATCACAGGATATAAATTATATTTTAAAGTATATTATAATAGAAAACCAATATTTTAGATTGTAATAATACTTCACAATATTACTGTTTTTATTTCTGTATTTTTGATCAAGAGGCTTCTTTGAAAAACATTAAAAATAGTAATGTTTCTAAACTTTTGACCGGTAATGTATGCAATATGTTTTTTTTTTAAGCTTTTTTTTTTTTTTTTTTTTTTAAATAACTTGTTCCATTTCAAAAATATATATTTTTCTGACTGTTATTTCATGTCAGGCTTTACAGGGTTAAAGTTGAAAAAAAAAAGACCAACACTCTCATGAAAATTCATAACTATTTTATGTTTCGGTGGCAAATTCACAAAATCTTGCTTGTACATTTTCATTCTTCGTAATTTTGCAAAACCTTCTATGAACGTTTATTACGTTTATAACATTACCATTAAATTCTGTGAACATTCAAAACGTTTCAGTTTTTTAAATGTCCTAAAAACGTTTTTTATTGGTTGTGCCAGCGTTAGGGAAACAATCCATTGTGCAAACATGGGAACAAGTAGCAACGTCTGAACAAGTAGCAACATTTAAAAATGTTAAACAATCATCCAACTAAAATGTTTCAGAAAAAAACGTTCCATGATCGATGTATAAATGACGTTTTGAGAACATTATTAAAGACCAGATCACTTTGAACGATGTTACGTTCTGAGAACATTCCCTGTTAGCTTTTAAAACTAACATGACATGTAGGCTGTTGATTTAATTTTAATGTTAATTACTTCCATAATGTGTCATCTTTTCACTGCACGGTCAAAAATACGCAACACTCTTGAAGTGAAATGTCATTTCATGTTGACTGACGCCGGCGGAGGAGGTCGCATGTGTTTTGTATGATGTGGTGTATGACTCTGATATGGTGTGACCTGTTAAAGCTTATGTGGCATTTATTATTTCTCAAGTCGTATTAAAATTGAATTTGAAAGAAGTAAAGTCCACTCTTAACAGAAGTCTGAGCTTATATATCCATTTATAACATATATTGCATTTGCTAGTTACTGTTTCTTGAACATTTCGCTGATGGTACGAACAAGACCAATGTGGTCAGTAGTACAGTATATCATCACATGTAGTGTAACAGTACCAGCAGTGATCACAGTAACGGTCACAGATGGCCAGCAGGGGGCGCAGATGCGCTGAAGACTGTCCCTGCATCCCAATGTGCATGCTAGTACTGAATATTACTGATGTCACATACTATTTAGGATGGATAGTATGCACTTTGAGACAGGCTGTGACTGCCTGCGTACTAAAGCTGGTGATAAACTCGTTTATTACTCTTTGTTTTTGTAACAGCAGTGAAAAATGATCTTCACATATATATTTATTAGTTCATGCTTTGCTCCCTTCAAAAAGGTGATCAGGACGACCAGCTGATTACCGACTACTTAATAATACTTAATAAATAAATGCAATATTAATTTGCGATAATCATAGAATTATGACAGATGAGAGAGACATGTTACAGTTAATTAAACTAATTAAAGTGCTGAAACATATATACAGTCAAAACTGACTAAAAATATTTACCTTTAAACATATTAATAAATGTTAATTTCCAGCACATTTTGGGTTCATTTTTGAGCAACAATACAGTAATTTTTAAGCAATAGTTGAGTTAAATAAAACTACCCAGCAGGTTGAGCAAACATTTAACCCAACCGCTGGGTTAAAACAACCCAATCACTGGGTTTGTCCATTTGTTGAACCCAACTTGGCTTGTTTTTAACCCAGTGTAAGCAGTTCTGCAGAAAACATTGATGTCTCCGTCCAGCTCAGTACAGTCAAATCAATAATATTGAATATTAAGACAATATAAGATGAGTTTTTGTAAAATTGATATTTAACCTCTGAAATCTTCAAGTGTCATCATACAGCAGTGTTGTGTCAGATGAATCTGACGTGTGTGTGTGTGTTGCAGGACGCCTGCAGGAGGTCCAGAGAAGTGTGCGGCCACAACGGAGAGACCTACAGTACGGTGTGCGAAGCCTTCTCGGACCGCGTGGCCGTGGACTATCAGGGCCGCTGTCATGCGGTCGGGGCCGTGTCGGAGTTCACGTCTGACTCAGGCTGTAACGCCGTACCGTGTGCTCCTCTGTCCACTGACGGCTGCCGTCCCGTCACTCCACCGGGTCAGTGCCGCTTCACTGTAAACACCTCATCTCAAACCTTTGGATTGTCAGTTTACATCTCATTTGTGTGAGAAACTAAAACGGAATAAATGAAGTGAAATAAATCCGTAATAATCTCTGTTAACTCTTTGCAGGCGCCTGCTGTCCGGTGTGTGCAGGAATGCTGCAGATCCTCTGGAACAAAGCGCAGATGAACATCTTTGCCAAGGTAAACGTGTCACTCCATCTCCTCTGGTGTTTTAAAGTGATTTCAGTTGCAGTGACATCAGTCAGTCAGCAGGGGGCAGTATTGATCATTTACGTGTGTTATTGGAGGATGAAATGCACCACATGCACATTAATTTCTTCTTAACAACATGGTTTACATCACAAACTCCAAACCTCTGAGTATATTTATGCTCTTTAAGCGTTGTGTTATATTTGCTTTTATTAACTTTTATCAGTGAATGTTATTATTTGGGTTCTGGCCTCCCTCCAAAAACATATTATCAGTAGGATGAATAGGATCAGTGTACAAACAACAAACTGTATGAAATTTACCCTACTGTGGGTAATAGTTGCATCTTTATTTTCAAGGTGTTTATGTGCTAAGAGATAAATGCATATTTATATTTAGTCTGTATTTGTGTTGATGTTGACACTGCATGTGTGTGTGTGTGTGTGTGTTTCAGCTGAACCGCAATCAGCCGGTGACGCTGCATGACATCCTGAAGATCCTGCGGCTGCACATCTCTGTTCCTCAGTGCGACATCTTCGGCTATCTGAGCATCGACTCCGAGATCATCATCCTCATCGTGCCGGTGGATCAGCAGCCGACGCCACTGCAGGTGTGTGTGACCATCACAACTGATCACGCAGCTTTTGTCTTCGCAGTCTTTCTGTGTGTGCTGAATGATGGGCTGTCAGAAGTCATCTTAGATATATCTCAATGTAGTATCGCACTGAAATTGAGCAGCGTAGGAAGAGAGGTTGTGCTGACTATATGGTTACTTCTATGTAGTGCACAGTGACCAATCAGCATCCAGGGCTATCCCAAAACTAGCCATTAATATTAATAGTCAAAAAAAAGCAATTCTGAGAAAAAAGTCAGAATTGTGAGTTAAAAAGTCGCAATTGTGAGAAAAAAGTCAGAATTGTGAGTTAGAAAAAGTCGCAATTGCAGGAAAAGTCAGAATTGTGAGTTAAAGTCGCAATTGTGAGAAAAAAAAGTTAGAATTGTGAGTTAAAAAGTCGCAATTGTGAGAAAAAAAAAGTCAGAATTGTGAGTTAAAAAGTCGCAATTGTGAGAAAAAAGTCAGAATTATGAGTTAAAGTCGCAATTGTGAGAAAAAAAAGTCAGAATTGTGAGTTAAAGTCGCAATTGTGAGAAAAAAAAGTCAGAATTGTGAGTTAAAAAGTCGCAATTGCATGAAAAAGTCAGAATTGTGAGAAAGTTGTGATTGCAAGAAAAAAATCTGAATTTAGTTAATCGCAATTGTGAGAAAAAAGCCAGAATTGTGAGTTAAAAAGTTGTAATTGCAAAAAAAAGTCAGAATTGTGCGTTAAAAAGTCACAATTGCGAGAAAAGTCAGATTTGTGTGTTAAAAAAATCGCAATTGCAAGAAAATGTGAGAAAGTTGCAACTGCAAGAAAAAATCTGAATTTAGTTAATCGCAATTGTGAGAAAAAAGTCAGAATTGTGAGTTAAAAAGTCGTAATTGCAAAAAAAAGTCAGAATTGTGCGTTAAAAAGTCGCAATTGCGAGAAAGAAGTCAGAATTGTGAGTTAAAAACTCGCAATTGCGTGAAAAAGTCAGAATCGTGACTTAAAAAGTCGCAATTGCAAGAAAAAACGTCAGAATTAGGTGTTTAAAAGTTGCAATTGTGAGAAAAAAGTCAGAATTGTGTTAGAAGAAGTCGCAATTGCAGGAAAAGTCAGAATTGTGAGTTAAAAAGTCACAATTGTGAGAAAAAAGTCAGAATTGTGTTAGAAGTCGCAATTGCAGGAAAAGTCAGAATTGTGAGTTAAAAAGTCACAATTGTGAGAAAAAAGTCAGAATTGTGAGTTAAAAAGTCGCAATTGCAAGAAAAGTCAGATTTGTGTGTTAAAAAAAATCGCAATTGCAAGAAAAATGTTAGAATTGTGAGAAAGTTGCAACTGCAAGAAAAAATCTGAATTTAGTTAATCGCAATTGTGAGAAAAAAGTCAGAATTGTGAGTTAAAAAGTCGCAATTGCAAAAAAAAAGTCAGAATTGTGCGTTAAAGTCGGAATTATGAGAAAAAAGCCAAAACTGTAAGTTAAAAAGTCGCAATTGCGAGAAAAAGTCAGAATTGTGAGTTGCGTTAAAAAATCCCAAAACTAGCAATTAATATTAATATATTCCATTTTACACACTCTATCTTGCTGTATTTACTATAAATGTGAAAATAAGGGCTGCAACAATATTAAAATGTATTTTAATTAAACTAACTTTTTGCCACACCTGCCAATGGCCATTAAGAAAATTTACCGGCCATAAATAATTTTTACAAAGCATGAAACTGGTACAGAAATCTAATAAAGTAATCAAATGTAAAACAGTCTTCACTGGATAAATTAAATATAGTTTAATCCTTATTAAAGTTACAAAAGTTATTCGGTCAAGAGCAGTGAATGATTTTTCTTTGTCTTTTGTTGTTTGATTAACATCAATGACACAGACGGCAGCAGGAATATTAGGCTGCTGTCACTTTAAGAGCTGATGCACAGATCCAATATACTGATACATGCGTTTTATTTCTCAACTGTTCAGACATAACTGACTATGTTTATGAAAATACTCACCAACACAGGCATTTTAAAGCACGCCCAGAAATCTCAGACAGGGCGCAAATACTGAATTTAGTTCCCTTCTGCATCTACTTGCGCTTGAATATTCCAATTGTCAAGGGTTTAACTTTCGTGATGATGCGGAACTGACCCATCAACTGTCCTAAGCGATGTCCATGTTTTTTAATGTTCTCATAACATTGCATTGTTAGAATTCATAAAAATGTTACTGGTCAACTGGCGATTGACACCGATCTTTACTTATTATATATTTATTTTAGGCCCTGCGGATAACCTATAATTAGCTGATTCTATATTATTTTTTCAAAATAAATTAAAGAATAAAAAATAATTTAACTGTTTAAATAATGCAATAATATTTTTAATTTAATAAATAAGATATTAATATAATTTTTAAAATAAAAAACTAAATGCTAATGTAAATTTATGCACCACAACATTATAATGTACAGTATGAAAAATGGATATTCATTTTGAAGTTTGCTAAAGATTACATTGAACAGTGTTATTAATTATTAGTTTTTAAAGTACAAAAATGTGAAATAAGCATAAATAAATAAGCATAAACAAATGAATACTTAATATCAACCAATATAACATTTTCTAACATAAAAAAATCTCTAATTTGGCCAATAACCTATAGAGGTTAATTCAGGATAATTGGGACTTTTTTTTCCTAGTCATCTCAAAAAGTATCCCAATGTATCCGAATTCACTCTCTTACTACTCTCTTTTTTTTAATTGAGAGTTGTCTGGATGAACCCTAATAGCCAGTGTTCTCATTCAGCCGTCCATTACAAGCACACAACACTAGTATTTTAGTGAGCGTCTGTATTTTCCCCTCCTCCACACCCCGGCGCAGGCTTTCATGCGCTTGCATCATGTGCTCCAGATGTTCCTCCAATTTGCCTAAAAATATTAAAGCTGTCTACAAGGACTTAATGCCCTATTTCTGCCCAGTCGAACTAAAAGATGTGTGTGCTGTGGTCTCCTGTGTATCCGCAGATTGAAGCCTGCAGTAAAGAGGCAGAGAAGATCGACTCGCTCATCAACTCCGGCAGCCCGACGCTGGTGTCCCACGTGCCTCTGTCTGCCTTCCTGCACTCGGAGGTCGAGCTCTCCACCATCACCTTCGCGGCGGCCGACTCCCTCTCTCTCTCCCTCTGCGTCTTCTTCTCCTCTCTCCTCCTGTCCTTCACAGGGACCCCCTTTTCCTCCTAACCCCCGTTGCCTTGCAACACTACCGCCTGTTTGACCTCTGACCTTCCAAGGTCACCTGACAGGAAACTGTTCCGGTCGACGCTGACGATTACGCTGCAAACTGACAAGGACAATCAAATTCAGCATCAGCAGATGGACGTTCTTCTCACTATTAAGGACCTTCTCAAAAGGAAGCTGTTTCGCAAGGTCAAGAGAAACAGGAAATAGAAGAAACAGGAGCGTTAGAGACAGATGTCGAGTTCAGACGATTGCTGCTTTTTAGATATCTCACGGACCCAATTACTCAAGCACATATCAGCTTTCTGTGGAAGCCTGTTTTCACAACGGAATGAACAAATTTAAAGGTGATTGCGACTTTTTATCTCACAGTTCTGACTTTTTTCTCATATTTGTGAGATTATATCTCAGAACTGAGATGTCTCTTTCTCAGAATTGAGATAAAAACTCACAATTACAAGAAAAATGGCAGAATTGTGAGTTCAAAATTCGCACTTGCATGAAAAAAGTCTGAATTCTGAATAAAAAAGTCACAGTTGTGGAAAAAAGTAAGAATTGAGTTAGTCGCAATTGCATGAAAAAGTCATGATTGTGAGTCAAAAAATCGCAATTGCAAGAAAAAAGTCAGAATTGTGAATTAAAAGGTGCAATTACGAGAAAAAAGTCAGAATTGTGAGTTAAAAAGTCGCAATTACCTGTTTTATTTTTTTATTCCGTGGCAGAAACAAGCTTCACGGTTTTCAAATGGCCTGAGGAAAAGGTTGTTGTTGTTTTTTAAATATGATATATTGTTTGAAATATTTTATTGTTCCTCTAATGTCGATCAATTAAAAAAATACAAAATGAGGAGCCCAGCCATGTAAACAAATATGACAATCGTACTGCTTATCCGTAAAGTGGTAAACCCAATATGCCTTGCTTATAAATTTATATATATATATATATAAAAAAAAAAAATGTATGTGTATAGATTTTTTTTTTTTTTTTTTAAATGAAGTATTGCAAAAACAAAACCTTTATGTTCATAAGAGAAGCAAAATGTTCTATTTTGAGATGTTTCTGATGATAAGGTCATTTTTAAAGCTAATGCCTGCATGATTGACAGTGTTTTTACAGAATGTGTTGTATTGTCGTGTTGTGTTTCTGTCTGCACCACATTAAGGGCCCTTGTTTCAATCAGTATTATTTGGCTTAGGCAGCTGTGTAGCATTGTGGGAGGGGCCTTACTGTGTGCTGTCTGTCCGTCCGTCTGTCTTAAAGTATGTGTGTAACACTTCCCATGTATATTTTTATATGATAATAATAAATGTGATCATATTGCTGAAGGATTTCATCAGAATGGCCTAGTTAATATCCTGGTCGTACAATTTCTTGATAATCAAATAATGAAACCATCTATATACAAAAGTTTGGTTTCGATACGGAAAGTGGCCACTCAACTGAGACTGCCCTGCTCTCGGTTATTGTAGCTCTGATACTGGCAAGAACAGCTTCCAAATCATCAGTACTCATCTCAGTTACCCACCAGATCCTCTTGTCAACCCTCATGATGCAGGGCATCTCAGAAACTGCCTCTCAGGTAGGTTCTTCAGGATGTCGTAGAGGGATGAGGTGTCTAAGTTGCAACATCTAGCTACTGGGGTACCTCAGGGCTCAGTGCTGGGACCGCTTCTCTTCTCTATCTACATGAAATCACTAGGATCTGTCATTCAGAAACATGGTTTTTCCTACCACTGCTATGGTTTAAACACTCCAAACTCTCTTACTGTATAATCTGACCCCATTTTTAATTCATGTAACATCAACCAATAAAGCCGATCGTTACATGCTGAAGACACACAAATGTACCTCTCATTCCATCCAGATGATCCCGCATTCTACACAACTCCTTGTCAAGCTTGTTCTATCCAGACTGGACTATTGCAACGATCTCTTGGCAGGCCTTCCAGCATGTACTGTCTCACTACTTCAGACTTATCTCCAGAAGCTTGTGTTCTGCAAGTGAACGGCGCCTTGTGAGACAATTCTCTTTCAAATAAATGCTGTTCTTCTGTATGTAATGTATGGTTGAAATGATTTTTTTCCATGTCAATGAAATTTCTGCTTCCCAAAGTCACTGAAAGTCACAGAGAGCTTGAATAAGTTCACAGGGGTCTGTAGCTGGTGATCGCTCACTTTAGATTGTTCCGACCATAGAGTGTAAAAAATATGGACGACGCACCTTCACTCTCTTCCATTGCAGATAAGTGAAGCCGCCAATGTCCCAATATTGCGTTGACATCTTGAAACCCGAGTCTGCGCAGTAGAGAGCGTGAAGTCGAGCCGCGGTATCAAGGTCTCGCCACACTCCTGCAGAATCAGTTAGTACAGTTTACTGCAGAACAGTTGTGAAATAAACAGTTCTGGAAATGTAGAAATCAAAGTTAAAGCTCCAATCTCCTCCCGAAAATTCCCGAAAACAGTCCTTTGGTGTCTCAGTGATTACTTCTCTCAGAGAAGCTGTCAATCATGACGTCACACCCCTGTTTTTATAGCATTAAATAACTAACTAAAACAAAACTTATTTAAAATCACGAACATTTAAACTTACATCAGCATGATGAAAACTACATAAAATGACAGAAATCATCTTTGGAAAAAGTGTATTTGAAGTGTAATTTGATTGTTTAGTTTGTCTCATGTCCTATTAGATTGCATGAAGAGGGCGGGGTTTATGACCTATACTGCATCCAGCCACCTGGGGGCGATCGAAGCGTTTTGGCTACACTTTTCAGGACTTATGTGGCACACTTGGAAAAGAACAGCACTCGTAAGTGACCTAGAATACGGCGATCACTCATCGGAGCCCTCGTCTTCCAGAAAACACATAATTCTGTAATGAGATCAGATGAATCTGATTACTCTCTAGGATTCTGTGACAGCAGGGAGCTTATTATAAATACAACTGTTTTCAGTTTTATTAATAAGGAATACATAAAAAATGTAACAAAAAACAGATTTTTCAAAAATATCCTATTTAATGTTTCACAGAAGGAAGAAAGTCACACAGGTTTGGAACAATATGAGGGTGAATAAATGACAGAATTTTCATTTTTTGACTATTTAAAACTAACCATTTGTTCTGTTGCTGTTTTGGTTTCCAAGACTTTATAGCCTATAGTCCTGCCATTTTCACTTATTGCAATGCTATGTGTAATATGTGAAACAACATAAGTAGGTTAGTTTGAGCCACTTTGACCAAAAGAGGAAGTGAATGTCAGTTCTTAAGAAAAAGACAGTTTCCCAGAGCTATCGTGGTGACTGACATCATCAGATGACCGCTGCTCAAACGCATTGAGAAAACACTCGCTCACAGTTCTCTGAACACAAGGCTGAGGACACAAGTGTGTAAGATCTCAGTAAATCTGCAGTTATGTGTCACCTGTACTCAGGACTGAATTTCCATCTTTTGCACGAACATCCGAGATCTTTCATCATCCGCCCACTTGGGAACATGCACAGGTGCTGAAACACTGGAGAACATGATGATCTGCCACGGCATTATGAAAATAAAAGACCAGAGAAAAATCCCAATCATGTATTTGTGGTGTAGACTCTGAAAAGAAATTCAGGTCACCACAACTTAAAAAAAAAAAAAAAAATGCATGGTTGCAAGTTAAAAATTCTAATTCATTGATTTATTTAAACAGCCATGCAAACATTATTTTGAGTGATCATCACATCAGCTTAATATTGTGTGTAATTTAAACTCAAATTTCTGTATAAGATTAAGTTGTAACGAAATGAAATCTTGATATCTTTGAAAACTAGGCAGTGGATTTCTAGTTCTTGGGTCCTGTCTTTTGAAATTTCATTGATCCACATATGATGGAAATCTCATTACTCTAGCAGGAACTTCTCCATTAGAATCATCATGACAGGGTGAGACAGACTTTTTAGATCTTAAAGGAGACCTATAATGCCCCTTTCACGAGATGTAATATAAGTCTCTGGTGTCTCCAGAATGTGTCAGTGAAGTTTCAGCTCAAAATACCCCACAGATCATTAATTATAACTTGTCAAATTTGCCCCTATTTGGGTGTGAGAAAAAACACACTGTTTTTGTGTGTGTCCCTTTAAATGCAAATGAACTGCTGCTCCCGGCCCCCTTTCCAGAAGAGGGCGGAGCTTTAACAGCTCGCGCTTCGGTCGCTCAACAGCAACAAAGCTGGAGAATCTCACGCAGCCAAAATGAGGATCGTCAGTAACGGTGTTCAGCCTTACATTGTTCAAACCGGAGTCGACACTGATGGAGAGACTCAGGAAGAAGTTACAACTTTTAGAATGAAACTGGACGTTTCTGAATGGTTAGTGGATAAATTTATGTTGATTCAACTCATCGATGTTAATCTTTTGTGCAAATCCAGCGTTGAATTGACCCTCGTTTGTGAAGCAGTCTGGCGTAAAATGACGGCAACAACACTCTACTACAACAACTCTTCCTCTCCTCTAAAGCAGCCCAACATGGCCCCGCCCCCTTTGTTGTGTGTTCTCAGGGGTGGGGTTTATGTAAATTGTGGGGCTAGTGATGTCACCAACCCGGGAAGAAGCTTGTTGTAGTCCTTACCAGCCGTTTGTTGTAGTCCTTAAAAAGTGATTTCTGTAAAAGAAAATATCTCTCTTTGCATTGAACTTTGAGCATCGTAACTTTGCAGATGTTGTGCACTAAAGTTACAAAAAGTGAAATCAATCAAACACTTTTTTAATAAAATGCCTTGAAATAGGATCTCTGACTTTGAGCTTTGTAGAGGAGGAGCGAACAGCATTATCACAATGAAATGTCCATTATAACAAGCATGTGAAACATGAGCAGGAACAATACATTTGTGTAAAACACATTGTGCAAGGAAGCTTGCAAGATAAGTGACCACAACCATCAAGTGGTGAATGTGGTCAAGCAGAAGATTCTCACGCCGATGACTGTTTAATTCACACCAGAACTTATTTTCTGCCTTTAGAAAATTTTATTGTTTCCTCATTGACTAATTTCCCCAATGTTTCAGAAATCATGGGAATCATAAATGTCATCTGTCATAATGTCAGGCATCTATGACACATTTATTGTTCATAACTGAAATGCCGAAGCGAGTAAATCTGGGGTCTAAAAATAGCATTTATTGATTAAAATGATGTAGCATGTTTTTTAAATAATGTTTTAAAGGAACAGTTCACCCAAAAATGGCTGAGTCTCTCATTATTTAACCTCATTTAGTTTCAAACCTGTGAATTTTTCCATCTAACACAAAATGACAATTTTCCACTCAGTTTATATTCACGTTTGTGAAGTCATACAGTTGCTTTGTGTGATGAACAGACCAAAATTTGTGAACCATATCAGTCTTTGTAAAACAATTTCTACAAGAATTATTCAGTATGATTTGTAAACCAGTTAAAACTGATTCAATACATAAATTGCTTATTAATAAATGTTCACCTTTTAATAATAATACATTTTATTTACAATGTGCTTTTCTTAAACCCAAAGCGCTTGTTTCCTCTAGTAATTATGTGTCTAATTTTTAATTTTGGGTTAATTTTAAGCCAGACATATAGTCATTTTTAAACAAAGTCCTTACCGTCAGTAAAGTGTCTGTCCAAGAAGTAAAATCTATCATCATCCCTTGTTGGTATAATCATATTCATGCAAATATTGTACAATTTCTGAGTGCTGTTCGTATGTTGAGTTCTCAGACGGGAGAAACAAACATGAGGCCATTTCAGATAACAGAACCACTAACATTCTGATTATTGACATGAGGAATATTCATGAGAGAGAGCGGCGCGTACTGGTGTGTGATTGATGTTAGAAATACAGCAGCTTCAACTTAAAGGTCACAGCAGGTGAAATCAACCAAAACTTTTTAATCATTTTAAATGACTTATTTTATTCAAAGTCAATGGAAATAGTCGTATCTGCTTGCTCTTTCTTTGTCATTTTAGCTATTGCTGGTCTGTACATTGGAGATCAGATGTTGACTGGTTTTGAGGCGGTAGTGTTACTGTCTCATTTGCTGAGAAAAACTGGCATAAAACGGTGTAAGCTTTATAGGAGAGTGTGTGGAAGAAGCATGTTGGACCTTGGACGAGGCGTCTGTGGAGATCAGGCGTGATAAAGGGTTAGTGATTGAAGATGAAGAACATAGGATAGTACTGGTGCTCAGTGAAGGAACTACAAATGCCTGTTTACATCACTGTCTGTGAGAACATAAACCACCACCGCTACACTCGAGATGACCTCAAACTTCACATTTACACTGAACGCTTCCTTACTGTTCGCCTCAGTTCAACTCTGAATCATCCCTCAGGTAGACCAGCTCTGTGAAATCCACAGGAACCTTCGCATCTGCTCAAACTCCACAGTAAGAATGTGTTTGTTTGCGTTTTGAGTCAGGAATGTGTTTTTAATAACTACTATGATTAGATTGACCATTAAAGTGGTTTCCAACCATCAACCAACATCCCAAAATGCACAGGATGTTGAATAATCTTATAAAATCTCTAAATCAAGACCAGAATTTCTGCAACTCACTCTGAGTTTCAAGCTACATCAATACAATTCTATATAACCTTCAATCTATAGCTTTTAAGCTTTTATTTTGTCTTAAAGTCCCCCTGTGGTTAAAATCAAGTTTTTAATGCTGTTTATATGTCTATGTGGTTTTTTTAATATGCTTTAAGACAAACCAACACCATTGCTGAGTACTTTCTCTTTAAAACCGCAGTGAAAAAAAAAAAAAAAAAACGCGGTTTGAAATCGCTGGTGTTACTTTTAAACCTTTTAGGCATTTAAAATTGAATCGATTAGTAATTTTTTTGTTGTGTTTTTGACATTTCTATTTTTTAAAGGCTATTTAGTTTTTATTCATTTTAATTTTTAGTATTAATGGTTCTATTAAAACTGATTTTAAAGAGAATCAGAGAAATATAAAATCTTATAATCAAATAATCTGCTGTGTAGTTATCTATTATTAATGCACAAAACTAATAAAATTCAATAATAAAGTCTAATTGTGATGTTACTTAATTAACCAGAAGTAACAAATGTATGAAAAACATAAATTAAACCCACATTTGTATGAATTTCTCATTGATTCTTTCCTCTTGCAGCTCGAGTGACAGATAGCCATTATTAAGTTGATAATGATCGTGCTGTGCAAAATCAGTCATATTTATACATTACTTATTTAATACAATTAATGTGAAATTATCAGTTCATATTCTTGCTTTTGTGCTCAACAGAGCGAGTGCTGCCGAGAAATAGCAGCTTAAAGAAGCTCAGAGTAAAAGAGTTTTACTGTCTCTCACCTCAGCTTGTTATTTTAAATATTGCCTTCTTTTATATGTGTTAAAGAGTTTTTAATGCTGAATATCTAAATATTAAATATCAAATACTAAATATTATATAATATACTAAATATCAAGTACCTTGCAGCCTTGTTGTGTCAGTTATAGCTCAGGGATGTTTATGTGCTTTAAATGTGTGTCATGTGAACATTTTTGTTCTTTTTCTAAAGCCGTCAGATCACTGAGAGAACAGACGTTGAGAAATGTCAGACACCTGGCAAAATAAAAGCCTTCGAAGCTGCTTTTAAACAAAGAAAAGTGTTAAAAACAACCCAAGTTGGGTTGAAAATGTACAAACCCAGCGACTGGATTGTTTTAACCCAGCGGTTGGGTTAAATGTTTGACCAATGTTTTGGAGATATACAGTGGGTACGGAAAGTATTCAGACCCCCTTAAATTGTTCACTCTTTGTTATATTGCAGCCATTTGCTAAAATCATTTAAGTTCATTTTTTTTCCTCATTAATGTACACACAGCACCCCATATTGACAGAAAAACACAGAATTGTTGACATTTTTGCAGATTTATTAAAAAAGAAAAACTAAAATATCACATGGTCCTAAGTATTCAGACCCTTTGCTCAGTATTTAGTAGAAGCACCCTTTTGATCTAATACAGCCATGAGTCTTTTTGGGAAAGATGCAACAAGTTTTTCACACCTGGATTTGGGGATCCTCTGCCATTCCTCCTTGCAGATCCTCTCCAGTTCTGTCAGGTTGGATGGTAAACGTTGGTGGACAGCCATTTTTAGGTCTCTCCAGAGATGCTCAATTGGGTTTAAGTCAGGGCTCTGGCTGGGCCATTCAAGAACAGTCACAGAGTTGTTGTGAAGCCACTCCTTCGTTATTTTAGCTGTGTGCTTAGGGTCATTGTCTTGTTGGAAGGTAAACCTTCGGCCCAGTCTGAGGTCCTGAGCACTCTGGAGAAGGTTTTCGTCCAGGATATCCCTGTACTTGGCCGCATTCATCTTTCCCTCGATTGCAACCAGTCATCCTGTCCCTGCAGCTGAAAAACACCCCCACAGCATGATGCTGCCACCACCATGCTTCACTGTTGGGACTGTATTGGACAGGTGATGAGCAGTGCCTGGTTTTCTCCACACATACCGCTTAGAATTAAGGCCAAAAAGTTCTATCTTGGTCTCATCAGACCAGAGAATCTTATTTCTCACCATCTTGGAGTCCTTCAGGTGTTTTTTCACTTGCACTGAGGAGAGGCTTCCGTCGGGCCACTCTGCCATAAAGCCCCGACTGGTGGAGGGCTGCAGTGATGGTTGACTTTCTACAACTTTCTCCCATCTCCCGACTGCATCTCTGGAGCTCAGCCACAGTGATCTTTGGGTTCTTCTTTACCTCTCTCACCAAGGCTCTTCTCCCCCGATAGCTCAGTTTGGCCGGACAGCCAGCTCTAGGAAGGGCTCTGGTCGTCCCAAACGTCTTCCATTTAAGGATTATGGAGGCCACTGTGCTCTTAGGAACCTTAAGTGCAGCAGAAATTTTTTTGTAACCTTGGCCAGATCTGTGCCTTGCCACAATTCTGTCTCTGAGCTCTTCAGGCAGTTCCTTTGACCTCATGATTCTCATTTGCTCTGACATGCACTGTGAGCTGTAAGGTCTTATATAGACAGGTGTGTGGCTTTCCTAATCAAACACAGCTGGACTCAAATGAAGGTGTAGAACCATCTCAAGGATGATCAGAAGAAATGGACAGCACCTGAGTTAAATATATGAGTGTCACAGCAAAGGGTCTAAATACTTAGGACCATGTGATATTTCAGTTTCTCTTTTTTAATAAATCTGCAAAAATGTCAACAATTCTGTGTTTTTCTGTCAATATGGGGTGCTGTGTGTACATTAATGAGGAAAAAAAATGAACTTAAATGATTTTAGCAAATGGCTGCAATATAACAAAGAGTGAAAAATTTAAGGGGGTCTGAATACTTTCCGTACCCACTGTATATATCTATTTCTACTCAGCTGTATATCATGTGAATGTGATGTTTAAAGTTAATGTTTCATGGGGTTTGAAGCAAAAAGTCCACTTCCTGTTCTCTTGGCTGTGCGATGCATGTCATTTTTAGACTAGTGCACAAGATCTTTATGAACAGACCATATGTGGGTTAAGAGTACTGAGGTGGCATGGCCAAAAGAGGAAGTGAATGTTAGTTGTCGAGAAAATGCCACCACAGTGTGACCAATAGAGAGGCTGGACCTTTTAGACAAAACCAAGATAACACTGTGTAGAAAATACAACAAAGATGTACTTGACATTAGCTGGAAGTTACTCATCAAAAGCAATTTAAAGCAGCTGAATGACAGGCTCGACTCACCTGAGGTTAAGTGCTGTAGTTGCATTCATGCACAGTTTCTTGGTCACGTCTGTTGGGAGAAGATTTTGAGTTAGTTATGAAAGAAGAAAATGTAAGAATTATGAGTTTAGATCAATTGTGTGTGAAACCTGTATTTGGGTTTGACTGGTTCCTCAAATGTTCTGATGTATGAAGATTAGTCCATTAAAGGTGGGGTAAGCGATATTTTAAAAACGCTGTTCGAAAGTTGGTCGGACCGACACAACCAGACATCATCATTATTGTGTTAAATTCATGTTCCTGGTAATCTTGAATCAGAATAACTTCCCCTCCCTCTTGCAGCATCTCTTCTCTTCTCTGATGACGAGGGCGGGGCAACCTGTCACTCGCATGAGATCCACCAATAGCAAACCGCAAACATCCAATCAATTCCCCACGGACAAAATCAAGCCCCGCCCTACATTTGTTCTTGTTTGAGAAGCCATTTCACTCAGATATATGACACGATAGAGAAGAAAAGATAAGCACAACTTCACTTTCATGACTTTAAAGAGGTTATATGTATCAGAAACCCTTGTTATTAGCGACACCGGTGGCCAGTAAGTGAACTGCAGCAGCAACGTACTTCTTGCGCCCATGCACACGTAACATACAAGAGACGTTCAGTGACCCAATATACTCCCAAGTTCTCTTTCGTTCTTTGCTTAGAAGTAAAAAGTAGTTGTAAATAGCTTTGCAGCAATATACTGGTAACAAACATCCAGGTGCCGTCCACGCTTCTGAGAGCGACGTTTAGATGAATATATAAATATGTGCTGCGCACTTTCCTCTCAATAAACATCTGCAAAGTTACGACGCTCAAAGTTCAATGCAAAGGGAGATATTTTCTTTTACAGAATTCTCTGTTTAAGGACTACAACAAACGGCTGGTAGGGACTACAACAAACTTCTTCTCGGGTTGGTGACATCACAAACCCCAGAATTTACATAAACCCCGCCCCTGAGAACACACAACAAAGGGGGCGGGGCCATGTTGAGCTGCTTTAGAGAAGAGGAAGAGTTGTTGTAGTAGAGTGTTGTTGACATGCCGTCATTTTACACCGGACTGCTTCACAAACGAGGGTCAATTCAACACTGGATTTGCACAAAAAATTAACATGACGGCACATGCTAGTCGATGAGTTGAATCAACATAAATTTATCCACTAACCATTCAGAAACGTCCAGTTTCATTCTAAAAGTTGTAACTTCTTCCTGAGTCTCTCCATCAGTGTCGACTCCGGTTTGAACAATGTAAGGCTGAACACCGTTACTGACAATCCTCATTTTGGCTGCGTGAGATTCTCCAGCTTTGTTGTTGTTGAGCGACCAAAGCGCGAGCTGTTAAAGCTCCGCCCTCTTCTGGAAAGGGGGGCGGGAGCAGCAGCTAATTTGCATTTAAAGGGACACACACAAAAACGGCGTGTTTTTGCTCACACCCAAATAGGGGCAAATTTGACAAGCTATAATAAATGATCTGTGTGGTATTTTGAGCTGAAACTTCACAGACACATTCTGGAGACACCAGAGACTTATATTACATCTTGTGAAAGGGGCATAATAGGTCCGCTTTAACCTTTAATATTATAATGTACCAACTGGGGTTCCCAGAGTTTACAGCATTAATTGAGAGATATCTTTTCTTTGAGAAAATGTCCTATTGTGCCTGATAAGCCCCAAATTAATCAATATTGAATCAATTTGAATAGAATCGCAAGCTTGTGAATCGAAATCGTATCAAATAGTGAAATCAATGCCCATGCCCTAGTGTCAATAAATGTTTTCTTGAAGCTAATGTTGTTTTCTTTTCTTTTATTTATTTGCTATTTATGTTCTTGTCAGAGTGCACTAGAATGCTCCATTTACATGATAAAAGCACACAAAAAAAAATTTCCACTGGGGGACGATACACCCCAGACCCCTCTACAAGGTTTTAATTCGGAAACATGCCACCTTTTTCACTGCTTGTGAGTTTGCAGGTCTGAGTGTTTCAACATCTTATCTGCAACACTTCTATAATTAAAAAACAATATTATCTCAGGTCAGATCTGCAGCAGGATGTTGTCATAGATGCAGCTCTTATGAACACTAGCAAAGGTTACTTTAGTGTGGTACAGGAAGAAGATACAGAAACAGCTCATGCAAATCATGTCAAATATAAGCATATTGGCTTGCATTATACTTTTTTTTCTCCATTTAATTTAGCATTCAGTGTTAAAATGAACTATTATTATGTACTAGAGAATGTGTTAAGTGCATGATATGTTTGCATGTGGACTGCAGTGCATGAGCGCTCACAAACGCTGTGCCCTCTTTAGGGTGAAATAAATATAGTCCTGCTAAGATCGGCTCATTCTCACTCTGCCAGCATGATGATGGCGACTCTACTAGTTATGTTCCTCGTCAAACACTCTTCAGGTATGACAAAAACTCAATTATGCTGTCTGTCTGTGATTTTGGGAACAGGTGTTGAAGTCAGTGCTGATATAGTGTGTAATAAGCGATTGAGCACAATTATTCTGCAATTTAGCTGTTGTGAAACAAAAATATTTTTCATATTCAAGCAGCGTTAATGTTGGTCATGTATATTTTATCTGCTGTAATACATGACTGTGTTTTCAGTTGAAACCAAAGAAAACGTAACATATATTTTATTTTGGTTATTTCAGCGATGGTTGATTCATCAACATATATAGCCTATGCTGCAGTCCGACAAACTTCAGACAATTTTGATCTGTGTCCCTTTCTGTCAGTAAAATCAAAGCACGCAATGCCAATAATTCATTTACAAATTGTTCATTCTTTTGAGTCAGTTCGGGTTTAATTCTGATGTGTGACTCAGTTTGATTCGTTCTTAGTGAATCATTTGGAGTTGTTTCACAGTTGGTAAAGCAGCATCTGTTTTTAAGAACAATGAGAATATACACCAATCAGGTATAACATTATGACCACTGACAGGTGAAGTGAATAACACTGATTATCTCTGTTAGTGTGTGGGATATATGAGAACTTTTTCCCCTCAAAGTTGATGTGTTAGAAGCAGGAAAAATGGTCAAGTGTAAGGATTTTGACAAGGGCTAAACTGTGATGGCTAGACGACTGGGTCAGAGCATCTCCAAAACTGCAGCTCTTGTGGGGTGTTCCCGGTCTGCAGTGGTCAGTATCTATCAAAAGTGCTCCAAGGAAGGAACAGTGGTGAACCGGAGACAGGGTCATGGGCGGCCGAGGCTCAGTGAAGGCTGGCCCGTGTGGTCCGATGCAACAGACGAGCTACTGTAGCTCAAATTGCTCAAGAAGTTAATGCTGGTTCTGATAGAAAGGTGTCAGAATACACAGTGCATCACAGTTTGTTGTGTATGGAGCTGCAGACCAGTCAGGGTGCCCATGCTGACCCCTGTCCACCACCGAAAGAGCCAACAGTGGACACGTGAGCATCAGAACTGGACCACGGAGCAATGGAAGAAGGTGTCCTGGTCTGATGAATCACGTTTTCTTTTACATCACGTGGATGGTCGGGTGCGTGTGCGTCTCTTACCTGGGGAACACATGGCACCAGGATGCACTATGGGAAGAAGACGAGCCGGCGAAGGCAGTGTGATGCTTTGGGCAATGTTCTGCTGGGAAACCTTGGGTCCTGCCATCCATGTGGATGTTACTTTGACACGTACCACCTACCTAAGCATTGTTGAGACCATGTACACCCTTTCATGGAAACGGTATTCCCTGGTGGCTGTGGCCTCTTTCAGCAGGATAATGCTCCTGCCACAAAGCAGAAATGGTTCAGGAATGGTTTGAGGAGCACAACAACGAGTTTGAGGTGTTGACTTGGCCTCCAAATTCCCCAGATCTCAATCCAATCGAGCATCTGTGGGATGTGCTGAACAAACAAGTCCGATCCATGGAGGCTCCAACCTCGCAACTTACAGGACTTAAAGGATCTGCTGCTAACATCTTGGTGCAGATACCACAGCACACCTTCAGGGGTCTAGAGGAGTCCATGCCTCGACGGGTCAGGGCTGTTTTGGCAGCAAAAGGGGAACCAACACAATATTAGGAAGGTGGTCATAATGTTATGCCTGATCGGTGGAATATGTATACTGAGATGAGCTCATAAATTCTGAAACAAGGCATTGTAAGCCTAACATTT
The DNA here is from genome assembly GCF_019924925.1 of Ctenopharyngodon idella. Lineage (NCBI taxonomy): Eukaryota > Metazoa > Chordata > Actinopteri > Cypriniformes > Xenocyprididae > Ctenopharyngodon > Ctenopharyngodon idella. The sequence continues at coordinate 1,042,771 of NC_067242.1, read as the reverse complement.
GCTAATATTTAATGTTACACTTCATCTTTAATAAAATCTTTAGTGGAATTATCCTTTTTGTTATTATTATTATTATTATTAATATTATTATTATTATTAATCATTTTTCTTTCTGCAGGAACTCAAGACATTCATACAGTCAGTAAAATATCTGTTCAACAACATCAAACTATCATAATCCCTTGTTTATATGATCAGAAATATGTTAGTAACATAAAATATATGAGTTCTGGAAGTTCTTGGTACTTCAGTAGACCTGTAATACACGACAGAATGTCTTTTGTGGATAACCAAACAGAAACAATTTTTACGGTAACGTTGAAGAACGCTGACATGAGAGACACTGGCAAATACTGGTGTGGGATCAGCATACCTGGATCTGATCCTGCCGCAAGACTTTACTTGGAGGTTATAAAAGGTATCATTTATTTTGTTTTGCATTCTAAACCAATCCAGTCGTTTCTGATGGAAGCTTGTTTCCGGCCACAGAATAATAAAAAGTAGTAATTGTAACTTTTAATCTCGCAATTCTTTTTTTCTCACAATTGTGTTTATATCTTGCAATTCTGACTTATTCTTGCAATTGCGAGATAAAAACTTCTAAAATCTTGTAATAAATTCATAATCTCACAATTACAAATTTATATCTCACAGTTCTTAAAAAAGACTTGTTTCTCGCAATGTTGCGTTTTTATCTCGCAATTCTTACTTTCTCGTAACTGCGACTTTATATCTCGCAATTCTGAATTTTTTTTTTGCAATGTTGAGTTCAAATCTCGCAATTCTGACTTTCTCGCAATTGCGACTTTATATCACAAATGTTTTTTTTCTCGTAATGTCGAGTTTAAATCTTGCAATTCTGACTTTTTTCTCGCATTTGCAAGTTTATATCTTGCAGTTTGGACTTTATAACTTGTAATGGCATGTTTAAATCTCACAACTCTGAGAATAAAGTCAGAATTGCAAGATATATACTCGTAGTTGCAAGATAAAAAGTCAGAATTGTGAGATGAAAAGTCGCAATTACCTTTTTTTTATTTTTTTATTCTGTGGCCCAAATAAGCTTCCATAGTTCTCATATTCCAGGATGTACAAATTTAGACATAAATTAGCAAGAAAAACAAATGCATTTGTCTTTGACGTGTTGTGTGAAATGTTTAGATAAACCCAGACTCCATGTCTCCAGTCAATACGTGTCAGGATATGAGGGTGGGAACGCTGTCGTCGTCTGTCACGGGGCGTCACAGTGGTGTCAGATCGGAGGCTCTTGTGTTCAGACAAATGAAGGAACCTCAAATAAAACTGTAGTGTATGTCAGTGGTGATGCTCTGAATGTGACCTTGCGCGAGCTGAAGACAGAGGACGGAGGATGGTACTCCTGCTCTGATGGAGAATCACAGATGCCGGTTTATATTACCGTGAGGAAGGCCCCATATACAAGACGAGACCCTGTTCAGTATACAGGTCACACCACAGCATCCGTTCAAGAGAAGTAAGCTACACATCTGTACACATTTATTCAAAATACTCACGAGACATTAGTTGACCTCACTTGATTCATCCAAACTCAGTCCTGTGCTGAAGCGCGTCCCGTGGCTCGTCATTCTGGGGGTGATGCTGCCCGTAATCGTCTGCGCAGCGGTGATACTGATCAAAGTAAACTACAAAAGAAGTAAGTGATTCAGTTATTCAGTCAGACGGAGAAATAACTAGCAGCATATGTACATTATTACATGTGTGTGTATCTGCAGAACAAAGAGTTGAAATGTCAAATCCTTCTGAAGGCATGAACAATCATCACTTGCCCAAAGTAAGTGACTGTTCGTCCGAAGCACAACTTTCACATTCACAGTAATGTTTGTAATGCATGGCTGTTGGAAAATCACAGCTTTTGATCACTATTCATTACTATTATGATTAATTCATTTTTTATAGGGAAATGATCAGGTTACGTGTGAAAATCTCTATGAAGAGTCTGGAATTAAACAAAACATTCAGGTCCTTTTTTATGACATTTATAGCATTAATTTGCTTACTATAAACTATGGAAGCCCGTTTACGACACTAAATAAAAAAATAAAAACAGTAATTGCGATCTCAGAATATCATGCAATTGCGAGTTTATATCTCACAATTCTGACTTTTTTTCTCACAATTGTGAGAAAAAAGTTGCAATTACCGTTTTTATTTTTTTATTTAGTGGCGGAAACGGGCTTCCATAATAAACTGTTGTTATAAGTTTGTTGTTAATAAACTTATTAATTTATTTATTAATTTTATTTTTAATAGGGTAATGAGAAAAACGAGGAGGCAACATGTGACAGTCTCTATGAAATCATGTCTGGAACTAAACAAAACATTCAGGTGATTTTTTTATGTTTTTAATGATTAGTGATAATTAAAGATTAATGTTTGGTGCATTAATCTGCTTGCACTATGAAGTGTTGTTGTTGTTGTTAATTTATTTACACATTTTATTTTAATAGGAAAATGAGAAAAACAGCGAGGCTGAAAATCTTTATGAAATCATGACTGGAATTAAACAAAACATGCAGGTACTTTTTTGATACAGTAATGAAAGTATATATATTCGTTTACAGTGTATTAATATGAGTTCATGTCAACCTAACTCTTTTTTTGTTGTGTTTTTGTCTCTGTGGTCGTGTCCTCATGTGTTGTTGTAGATGACTGTGATGGATAATAAAAACATATATGAATCTATGGTCAGAAAAGTGAAATAGTTATATAATCAGACTTTTTATAATGTTTTATAATGTTGTGGAATGTGTATGAAATTTATATTACGACTGTGATGTGAAGTAATGGTTATCAGGTCACGCATGTGAATTTTGCTGGGAATCGAGCGTTGCGAGCTCTACTGTTTGAGCTCAGGAAAATAAAAAATAAAATAAAATACAATATTCCCATTTTGTGAAAAACAAATAAAAATGTTGTTCAATGCTGTTTTATAAACCATATGTTCTCATGTTTACTTTTTTAGTAATGTGTAAGAAAGTATTAATGTTAAAGGTTTACTGTTTTACCTGATTTTTATTTCTTTTCCCCCCATAATGCGATTTTTGAATTGTATTAAATCTAATAAGGGTCAATTTCACCTGGAACATAACACTCAAACCCAGAATTTTAACATAAATGTATTGTTCTCTGTCTGTTTTAGTTCATTCTGTCTCTCAGTGTCGTCTTCTCTGTACAGGATCTTTATTTTTTCACCGTTTCAGTTTGTGCTTGACCTGTGTGAGGAGTAATGCAACGCCAGGGTCTGTGGCTTTATTTTCATCAAGTGGAAAAACTGTGGGTGTAACATAGTGCTTATTTCTTGTTTTTTGTCATGCCTTTTAAAGACTTTTGTAGAGAAAATGTCAATAGCTGGTCTTTCAACAAACAAATCCTTCTGTTCTTGCTTCGGGGGAATGTATCACCTGACTGTTATAAATAAATAATTAGTTTCGTCACACTATCCACAAATACTCTTGCAAAATAGTGGTGGAGTGTTGCAGAAAAAGAGGAACTAGAGATGGGAGAAGATTTTCACATGCAAACATCTTCACAATGAGACAACAATGGATCTAGGCTGTCTTCTCTTCATCTGCATCTTCACGAATCTCTCAGGTGAGACGAATAACACCAGCATCCGTATGCTTCGTCACACTTCTTTTATTGTCCTGTCAAAATATGAATCATTTTCTTGAATAATCTAAAGATTTGCAAATAAACTACAATTTATAAAGTCATGAATATTAACTATGATATTGGCATAAAGAGACTACAGTAGGGTCTAAAAGTCTGAGACTATATTGAAAATTCAAAAAGAAATTTAAGTTTTAGGATTTGAAAAAAAAACTTAAGAAATAATTAAGATTTGTTACTATTTTTGGATCAAACTTTTATTTTTTATGTACATTCATGTTAATATAATTTGAAATAAAATGTGTATTAAGTAAGGAACAATTAAAATAAAAAGACACAGACTTTTAGATTGATTCAATATTTTGGCAAAACTTTACAATAAGGTTAATTAGTTAAACATTAGTTAATGTATTAACTAACCAGGAGCAATACATTTGTTACTGTATATCTTCGTTAACGTTAGTTAATAAAAATACAGTTCATTGTTTGTTTATGTTAGTTCACAGTGCATTAACTCATGTTAACAAGATTTTAATAATGTATTAGTAAATGATGAAATAAAAAATTAACAAAGATGAATAAATGCTGTAGAAGTGCAGTTCATCATTAGTTCATGTTAACTAATATAGTTAACTAATGTTAACTAATGAACCTTATTGTAAAGTGTTACCAATATTTTAATATTTAATAATATTTCTTTTTTTTAAAGGTGCTCACGATGTCCCTATATTGAAAATATGGGATTCAAAACTATGTAAAATACACTATGTAACTTTCGGCCCTCTAGCGGTTAAAAAACAAAACTGCATGCATTTTGTGGAAGAACATTGTTTTGGTTGTGATTCGGCTCTGTGATTCATTCTATGATTCATTCTCATGAAAAGAGAGAGAGATTATCCTACTTCTCATATAACATTCACTACTAGGCTTAAAGGGCTCATTGATTATGATTTGACTTTTTTAACTTTAGTTAGTGTGTAATGTTGCTGTTTGATCATAAACAACATCTGCAAAGTTACGACGCTCAAAGTTCAATGCAAAGGGAGATATTTTCTTTTATAGAATTCTCTGTTTAAGGACTACAACAAATGGCTGGTAGGGACTACAACAAGCTTCTTCCTGGGTTGGTGACATCACTAACCCTAAAATTTACATAAACCCCGCCCCCGAGAACACACAACAAAGGGGGCGGGGCCATGTTGGGCTGCTTTAGAGAAGAGGAAGAGTTGTTGTAGTAGAGTGTTGTTGACATGCCGTCATTTTACACCGGACTGCTTCACAAACGAGGGTCAATTCAACACAAAAGATTAACATGACGACACATGCTAGTGGATGAGTTGAATCAACTCCACAGCAACTACATAAATTTATCCACTAACCATTCAGAAACATCCAGTTTCATTCTAAAAGTTGTAACTTCTTCCTGAGTCTCTCCATCAGTGTCGACTCCGGTTTGAACAATGTAAGAATGAACACCGTTACTGACAATCCTCATTTTGGCTGCGTGAGATTCTCCAGCTTTGTTGTTGTTGAGCTGTTAAAGCTCCGCCCTCTTCTGGAAAGGGGGCGGTAGCAGCAGCTCATTTGCATTTAAAGTGACACACACAAAAACGGCATGTTTTTGCTCACACCCAAATAAGGGCAAGTTTGACAAGCTATAATAAATGATCTGTGGGGTATTTTGAGCTGAAACTTCATAGACACATTCTGGAGACACCAGAGACTTATATTACATTTTGTAAATAGGTCCCCTTTAAGAGATATAACCAGTTTAGATGGAAAGGATCTCAAGCTGACTAGCTGAAGACGTTACTATTCCAGCACAGCGCTACAACGATCATAATAAATTGATCCTTCACAATAGATGATGCTTTACAATCAGTGAACTCTGTCAGAGAGATACATATGTTCAATAAAACACCTTACTCACCTGTTGAGTAATAAAAACACCATCATCTGTGTCACTTTTACAACATTTCAAATCCCTCAGTTCTCACCATCTCTGAATAGCCAAGCCGATGTAGATTCTGGTTTCATTATGAGCTCTTTTTGCCAGTAGACTCTCCTCTGTTCGGCGTTTGTTTAAAACAGGTGATTCTCTGTAGGTTGGAGATTTAGTGGCTCCATGTCAACCTTTCGCACTCGTTGTGACAACTAACCTCTGCCACTCCCACACCAGACACGCGTCAAAGCAGCCGGTGTGGTGAGAAATCGAGTCCCCCTTAGGAAGCTATAGGTTGTGAAATCAAGCATTTCTCGTTCTTACTGTTTTTTTAGTTAGCTTATGTACTAGCATAGCATACATCTACCCGATTAGCCTGCTAGCTTATATTAGGTATGTTTTTTGCTTCCAATATCTGTTTTCCTTTTGTTTTATTATGCGATACATAGGCATTCATTTTATATTTCAAGCATATTGTTTGTGCACTTAATGTAATAAACATCATACAATAGTGAAATAGGTTATAATTAGTCAAGACATCACGATAACAACTTTTGATCAGGCATTACCGCCTGGGGCCTAAAGGAGACCCGATTCCTGGGGGGGACTCGATTCTCATGACACCGGAGCAATTGTTCTCTATTTACGGATATGACGAGACACACACGGGCGAGTCACATGTCACTCATATGTTTCCCCCGAAAACCATCTATAAATACTTGTTTACCATGTGAATCAGGGTAAGACAAAAACATATTTTGGTTTAAATGTTGTTAATATTGAACAAAAAAGTTACATAGTGAACCTTTAAAGTTTTAGGATTTGGGAAAAAAAGTAAAATCTTCATTAAATATACAAAAAATATTTAAGATTCAAATTATTTTTGATCAAACTGTTATTAATGTATGTTGGCCTATATTTATGTGTATAGCTATGTTTTTAAATTTTATTTGAAAAATCATAATAGCATAAAAAGCCACAGATTTTTGGATCAATTCATTTTTTTATACATATATATAATATTTCTTTTTTGCAGGGGCTCAAGATGTCACCACGGTCAGGAAAATATCTGTTCAGAAAGGACAGTCTGTCATAATTCCTTGTTTATATGAACAGAAATATGCATTTTCATACAAATACTTGAGTGCTGGAGGCATTTGGTTTTTGAGTAATGATATAGCATCCTTCGACCACCATCACAAAAAGGTATTGATCTCTGACAACACGTCACGTAACGTCTTCACTGTCCGCTTCGATGATGTTCAGGAGTCGGCTCAGTACTGGTGTGCTGTTCATATTCCTTCTGGTTTTGATAAACATGCAGGCTTCTTCTTGGATGTCACCGCAGGTGAGACCCTCACACACTCTCAGTGGGGTTCTTGACTCAATTTCAAAGAGCCCTTTTGCCTATGCCAAAAATGTATGGCCTAAGGAGAAATGTCTTAGCATAAAACAGGTATGTTCAGGTATTTTGGATTTTTTGAAAAACTTATTTTTGCGAACTAGTCTTAGGTTTTTGGCCCGATCGGATCCAAACCAGTGCAGCAAGATTCTCTAGAGTCTGATTGTCAAGAAAAACAGTTGAAAATTTCAATTCACGGTCTCTAAGGGCCGCCAAAACGTTTGAAGTGGGCGGAGCCACTTTTACTAAAATGGCTATAACTCGTGAACAGAATAAGATATTTTCACCAAATTTGGCACACCTATGTAAGAGCTCATTCTGTGGTCGTGTGAAAAAGGATGTGGCAACTGTCCACTTGGTGGTGCTAAAACAGGGGAAAAAAACATGAAAACAGCTATAACTACTTCACCATTAGTCCGATTGACTTGAAATTTGGCATGCAGTGTCTTTGTCCGAGGTGCCACGACTGTCTATGAGGACATTGACGTATCTCAAAAAACATGGCCGCCATCGGCCAATGAATTTTGAGCAACTCGCTGTGCCTGTTTGACTCATGGCCCTAGAGGCCTGTGAAAAATTCGAAAGAAATCGGCCACTGGGGGCGCCTTCGTGTTTTTCATGTGCGTAAAGGATTGTGCATTGCACGATTTTTCGCTCACACACACGACATTCATACCACATGGTAGAACTTCTCATTGTGAGCAACTTCACCTCTAGGACCGCCGCTGTCCATCGAATTGTTCGTTAAATATTGGAGATTATTTCAAAAACCAACTTTGGTGAACTAGTCCTTTTGCGCAACCTCAATAACTGTTAAAAAGCTTTATAAACCATATATTTCCTATGGTAAATTACCTGTTTTGACTGTAAATAATCGTTTTCATCTATGATCGAGATGGTTACAGGCTAATTAAAACATTATACCTTTCTTACACATGTGCTAAAAGGCGTTAAATCGCTTGAACCCCGATAATTGCAGCTTGCAGCTATATTATTATTATTATTATTATTATTAACACACTGCTAAATGAGTGGCAAACTGATGTTTTCTATGGCATTTCTAGGCCCTTCGAGTCTTTATGTGAACCATCAGGACGTGAGCGGATCTGAGAACGGTAGCGTCACCGTCACCTGCTATCATCGTGGGCAGAGAGATGTGAAATGGTGTAAGTTTGCAGATCGCTGCGTGACGGGGAGGTTTGGGACTTTAGATGGAGCCTCGGTTGAGATCAGATCTGATCAGAAACACATGACTGTGACCATGAGCGGACTGAAGAAGGAGAACACAGGCTGGTACTGGTGCTCAACAAACGACCAGCAGATGCCTGTTCATATTACTGTACATCATACTCAGGCGCTGGTCACTGCAGAGACGGATCAGATCACACTCACCTACCGGAAGAGGTAAAAACACTTGATCTGTTAACAGAATCATTTACTCTCCTTCATGTGGTTCCAAACTCATATGGTCTGGAAGCTTGTTTCCGCCAATAAAAAATAAAAAAGGTAATTGTGACTTTTTATCTCACAATTCTGACTTTTTTTCTCAGAACTGCGAGATATAAACTCACAATTGCAAGTTATAAAGTCAGAATTGCAAGATATAAACTTGCAGTTCTGAGGAAAAAGTCAGAATTGCAAGTTTATATCACACAATTCTGACTTTATAACTCACAATTGTGACTTCTGGGGGAAAAAAAGTAAAAAATGTGAGATATAAACTCGCATTTGTGAGGAAAAAACTTCAGAATTGTGAGATAAAAAGTCGCAATTATCCTTTTTTTTATTCTGTAGCGGAAACAAGCTTCAATACATATGACTGTAGCGATTCATAACCTTTTTCATCAGCTGAAATGAAACTTTGTTTGAAAGTATAGTGTTTTATTTGATTATTTTAATTTTAAATTTTAGGATTGAATTACTTATTAGCTTTTCATCAACTCACAAACCCAATGTCTCTGTCAGAACACAAAAGGAGATATTGTTAATAATGTCCAAGCTGCTCTTTTCCATATATTGAATACAGGTGGTTTCAAAATAATACATGATATTCAATTCATTTTGAGGCAAACAGCAACTTGAATATTTGTAAAAATATCTAGAAATTGTTTCATATATGTTTGAGAACTTCCAATAGTACATTTGTAGCTTTAACATCTTAACAGCTTTAAAATTTTAACATCGAAATTATGCCATTTTGATGTATGGATGCAATTATTCAGAAGTTAATATATTTTCTTTATTCTGTTGCATTAGGACGGCTATTTTATTTCTGTTGCCTGTGGTTTTGGAAATTCTCCTGATCATAATCATTTACTCAGCACTGAAACTGCTTACATTTTGCAAAGAAAGTAAGTTACATAAAGTCACAGTATCCACCCAGCTAACAGTGAACGTTCTGGCAATGTTCTCTCGAAGTTATGAACAAACATTCTTCCAGCAACATTAATAGTCTTTCATAAAGTTATCAAAACCTTAGCACAAAAACATTATTTATAAATCATCGTTCATGTTTTATTTTTTAATGTTTCAGTTGGATGTTCTTCTTAAATGTTTCTACTTGTTTCAGAACGTTCAGAGAACATTTAAAAGTAACGTTCCCATAATGTTTAAAGAAATGGAATATTCAGATAACCAAGAAAACTTTAGAATAACTCACGCTATGAAGCATTAGTTAAGCATTAGTAAATAGTTAGTTCATCATTTATAAAGCATTATTAGTAAGCAGTTTATAAATACACCTATAAATGCTTTGTTCTTGATTTATAAGCATATCTATAATGTGTTTAATAATTGTATTTTCATGCTTTATTAATGATCAATTTATCATTTCTAAATTAAGTATTACATTATTTACAAACCAGTTATTTAGGAGTTGTCAGTGGTTCATAAGATTATTTATAAAGTGTAAGTAAATGATTAATAAACTATTTAAACATACATTTATACATCTTATCATTTAGACATATAGTAATAGTTACTCAGTGTGTTAATAAATGCTTTATTAACACATATTCCTGCTGTAATTCATGATTAATTCAGGAAGTTATAAAACATTTAGTAGTTGTCAGTGAAATATTGTTGTGAGCTCATCTAAAGTGAGCACTATTCATGCCTCGTAAGGCTTTTATAAAGGAGATTTAAAGGATACAGAACATAGAAATATTTATTTCAAGGAAAAAAAATTAAACTTTACGATGGGTAACTTGATATAAAATTAAAAGTAAACCTCTGCAATTTCACAGAAAGTAAAAATCCCTGTACTCCTCCAGAAAACATAACTGTGCAGAAAAATGAAACTAAGCTTTTGCAATCTGATATAAAAATACATTTCTGTAAAGTGTAAACATTGCTGAATAAAATTTTACTAGTGCCAACACTGGATTACAGGAGTGCCAAAATACAACAAATAATATTTTTATAAAACATTAATAATGTAATAAAATATTTCACAGTGTCAAAACTACCTCTTTAAATCATTAGAGAACAGCAGTGCAGAAGATCACTGAGCCTTTAAATCTTCTTTATAAAGCTTTACGAGGCATGAATAGTCCTCACTTTAGATGAGCTCACAACAATAGTTAACTGACAACTACTAAATGTTTTATAACTTCCTGAATTAATCATGAATTACAACAGGAATATGTGTTAATAAAGCATTTATTAACACACTGAGTAACTATTAATATATTTCTAAATAATAATATGTATAAATGTATGTTTAAATAGTTTATTAATCATTTACTTACACTTCCTAAATGATCTTATGAACAACTCCTAAATAACTGGTTTGTAAATAATGTAATACTTAATTTAGAAATGATAAATTGATCATTAATAAAGTATGAAAATACAATTATTAAACTCATTATAGATATGCTTATAAATCAAGAACAAAGCATTTATATGTATTTATAAACTGCTTATTAATGTTTATTAATGCTTTATAAATGATGAATTGACTGTTTACTAATGCTTAACTAATTCTTCATAGTGTGCAGTTATTATAAAGTGTTACCAACAGATTTAAAAAAATGTTTTGAATGTTCAGAGTAATAATGTTTTCTTAACTTAATGGGAACTTTAGTAAAATGTTCTTAGAATATTTTTTTGTTAGCTGGCAAACCATAATAGACTTTTTTTATAGGTTTATAGCTACAATTGTTTTTAAATTGAACCTATTCTTTCAGGATGCTTGACATCTGTGAATGAAGAGGAAAGTCAGTACATAACGATGCACAGGAGCCGATCCTCGCCCGTGAGTTCAGAGACATTACATCATCATCATCATCTGTTCCTGATGACGCTCACACAATGATTCAGCACTAGTATTGGATATTGGATATAAATATTTGTACTACATTCAAAGAAACAACAGATCAGACAAATTCAAAGAAAACTCTTATTAGATTAATTGTCTGTTTCTCTTTTGTGTTAAATTCCAGTCATATGGAGGTACTTCTGGAGAAGGACCTTATGAAATCATGGCTGAACTCAAGAGAAACACTGAGGTAGATCTCCATTTCTCCTTTTATACTATAATAAAACACCACTTAATATTGAAGCTGCCTGCTTCTGGTCATAAATCCACCGGCCCAACTTTGGCCAAAAAAAGTGACTTATCAAATATGGTAAATACTTATAATATATTTTCTGCATGTTTAATTTTTGTATTTGGAAAAAATGCTTTAAAAAAACGCTTTAAAATAGCAAAAACTGGTTAGCTGATCTATTTAATAAATAATTGAGTCTTGTTTTCCTCTTCTAGCCTCAGAGAGAGTCGGATTATGCGAACATCAGGGAGACGTGGCTGTGAGTCTGTGTCTGTTTCTTTAATATCTTCCATTGGACAATAATAATTCATCATTATTCAAAGCTCTATTCATTAAAGAAAATCCCCCGGTCTTGTGAATTATTTATTATTAAGGAACTGACTGAACATCCATAGTTAATACACCACTGTTCAAACATTTAGTGTCAGTGAGATTTGGTAATGTTTCTGAAAGAGTCTCTTCTGCTCACCAAGACTGTTTAATTGATCAAAAATACAGTAAAAACAGTGAAATATTATTACAATGTTTTCTATGTGAATATATAGTAAAGTGTAATTTATTCCTGTGATCAAAGCTGAATTTTCAGCATCATTACTCCAGTCTTCAGTGTCACATGATCCTTCAGAAATCATTCTAATATGATGATTTGATGCTCAAGAAACATTTATGATTATTATCAATGTTGAAAACAGCTTTATTTTTCTGTTTTATCTCATTAGCGGCAACATCAGAAGTGATCCTCTGATTCAGCAGCCGTTCACTGGTCTTCCCTTAAATCTCTACCAAGCCTGAGCACTGTTTTAAAGAGACTGTATAATATAAATATTTGATTTATTTTTATCACTGTTCAATTAATTCTAATATGCCCTATAAAGGGTCCTCATCTCTGCAGTTTATGACGAGGTTTACTCATGCTTCTGTAATTACATATTCGTTCCTCAAGGGGGCCTCAGAGACATTTATCATGAGTGTCAGAGGGACGTGATGTTGTGCCTCCATGAATGTGTGTATTTTGATTACCATGACTCTGTTTAACAGTATTTTGTCAGTTTGTAAATAGTGCAATTTTATGGAAGCCCATTTCTGCCACATAAGAAAAAATGCTTTTCTAAATCATTACTATGAGATAAAAATTATGAAATGATGACGTACTAAGTCATTTTTATGAGATGAAAAGCCAAAATTATGACATAAGTCAGAATTATGACTTATGTCACATAGAAAGTCATAATTATGACAAAGAAAGTCATAGTTTTTATCTTATAATTTTGACTTTTTAATTTAAAATTATGACTTAGTGTGTCATACTATGGTTCTGAAACGTACCGGTACTACCGGTGTCATGACAAATCGGATCCTCCCTCAAAATCAGGTCTCCCCAAACTGTCATTTAATGATTATCCTAAGTATATACAAATGATATTAATTCAAAATACACATATAGCTTACTATATAATGCTTAAAGGGTTAGTTCACCCAAAAATGAAAATAATGTCATTAATTACTCACCCTCATGTCGTTCCACACCCGTAAGACCTTCGTTCATCTTCAGAACACAAATTAAGATATTTTTGATGAAATCCGATGGCTCAGTGAGGCCTGCATGTTTTGAAATCGGCCATCACTATATAAGTCGTTATTTTGTGTTTTTTTGGCGCACCAAAAATATTCTCGTCGCTTTATAATATTAATGTTGAACCACTGTACTCACATGAACTGATTTAAATATGTTTTTAGTACATTAATGGATCTTGAGAGAGGAAATGTCATTGCTGGCTATGTAGGCCTCACTGAGCCATCGGATTTCATCAAAAATATCTTAATTTGTGTTCTGAAGATTAACGAAGGTCTTACGGGTGTGGAACGGCATGAGGGTGAGTAATTAATGACAGAATTTAAATTTTTGGGTGAACTAACCCTTTAAGGAAACACATTAATGCATAATAAAACCAACTGAACGTAATTTCTTAACTGTTAATTAATAAATAATAATAATAATCGCTTATCTATATGCTAGTATATAAGCTAACTTATACAGACGTAAATGGTCATTATAATGTAGCTGAAACAGTATTTATCATAACATGATTTTGTAGGAATCAGGCACAAAAGAGAGAACCTATTAAAAGCAATTTGAACCAATGGAATTGCTTGGGGTCCTAAAGGAGACCTGATTTTGGGGAGTAAACACTTTTCTTTTTAACACTTTTTGATTTTCTCAGTTTGTGTAAATCTACTTAGGGTTCAGGGAATTTCTTTTGTTCCACATTAATTTCACACATGTCTGGTACAAATATGTGGCTTTGTTTTATTAAAACAGTGTATACTTTTTTCTTTATTTACCCCGAAAGAAGGGAAGTGAAATGTGACAACATGCCCCATAGGTGGGGCACATTGTAACATGACCATATGACAGCTAAAAATTTTATCTGACTTTATTAAAAATATATACGTGACAAACTAAAATATTTTGTCAATAAAAGACAATATTTTTTTTTTTTCATATAATTTTTTTTATTTTATTTATTTTTTTTTTTTTATAATTCTAATTTAAATAATTTTGTAGTTTGACAGGGAACACTCTCCAAAATACAGCACTGGTCAAAACAATACACCCAAACAGATGAAGAAACATATCCAGACACTCAGAAAAACACAGAGCTGAACTCAACACTCCTCCCTCCATCACAGCTCTACAGAACACCAGACAAATAGACGAGACAGTACAAATGCTGAACATTTCTTGAAATAATATTTTCTGGATGTTCAGGTTCTTCCTCTCAGCCCTTATTGACATTTTTTCCCAAAATTTTATCAACAGAAATTCAAAAAAAAGTTAATTATGCCAGTTATATCGTAACTGTATAGAATAGTGTAGTTCTAGTAGCGGGGCAGATTGTAACGCAGTGTTACAACGAACCCTATCTGTGCAACTGGATTTTAACCCTGGTTATTGTCTTCTGATAGTTAGTGAAGCATTAAAGAACTACCCAAACAACAGACAGGAGATTAAAATAATATCAGATTTGTCTCATTTTAAATAAAAACAAAAAATATAGATGAAAAATTAGCTTAAGTAAGAAATTTACTTTTGCTATTGTTAAATAAATGTTCAGTGATATCTTCCAAAGATTTTTGAATTTTGGCGCAATTTTTTTCTCTATATATTGTCGAAATGGCAACTAGTAAATACGCTAAGTTTCTTCATGCTAGCGTGTGTGGAAATATTTAAACCATGTGTGTTACAACTAACCCCGCGTTAGTTTGTGCCTCAGTTTGTCACTACTCCGGTACCAGTTTGTACTAAAAAAAACGTTACCAGCTTTTCTGCAGTACCGGTACTGAGTACTCGCTGAATATACCCGACATCAAAGGTTTCTATTTACAGCATGTTTTTAGAAGCGTTAAGTTTAACCAACAAAGGGTAAACACGATGTAAATTCATTGTACAATTAAGACTTTTTTATTATAACAGGAGTTTTCGTGAGAGTGCGGAATTCAGTGAGCTTGTGCTTTAGAGATTGATGGGGCCGGTTCACACCATCTTCAACACCGTCAAATACGTGTTTTGAATGTAAACGCGATTCATCAATAGCGTAATTTTGACCCTTTTGGCTTGCCATATCTCGTGCATGACACACCGGCATTCTAAAACGCGGCGCTCAAGAGAAAAGATCTCACGTTTTTTGTCATTCCACTGACCTGAATCTTGCATTTTTAACAGCAAAAATGTGTTCTGTGTGGCATATATATATATATATATATATATATATATAGGTATAATGAGCAGCATTGCTCGTTTATCTGCTGAAACAACAGACCAGCATCAGTTGATTAAGATGCTTTTTTGTTTGTTTGTTTGCTTTTTCAGAAGGGTTATGATTGAGTCATTTATCACCGTTATGATAAATAATTAATAATTTAATTTAATTAATTCTGACAGCAGCTGCCCTACAGCATTTAGTAATTGTTTCACCATCTTGAGTGTTTCTCTCACCTCTCTGTTTCTTCATAAAGCACTGAATGATTCATGCTCTGACAGGTTAAACTACATTTCACAATTTATGAAGAAAATGTGGGTGGCAGTTACAATTTTCTCATTATTGTGAATGTCTGAAGATTTCCTATAGTATTTCCTACCTTTTTGTAAAACAAGTGCGTTTAATTGTACTGAATGTGCAGTTTAGTGTACTTCAAATCTTATAGTATATTTTAAAAAACTGTACTTTTTACAATTTCATGACTGAAAGTGCACTTTGTAATATATATATATATATATATATATATTTTTTTTTTACTTTGAAGTTTTAAATCATTATGTTTTAATAATCTTTTGTCATGCATTAAAGAAGCACACTTGATTACAATTTTAACTGTATGTGTGTTATTCAATATATTACATTTAAAATAATGTTTTAGTTTTCCATAAGTCAATACTTATGGTTTAAATGCTCCATAAAAGTTCAAATCTTTCTAGTCATCATGTCAAAAGCACAGACCCGTAACAGCTGAACTGCTCAATACATCATGAGTTCAGTATGGAGAGCTGATCCTAGATCAGCCTAACAGAGCCTGAATGTGATTTGCATTGCATCACATGATTAAGCGCTTGATATCAGCGAGTGTGGGAAAGAAGTGCAGGTGGCCGACCGGGCAGTGAGTGACAGCTGGCCGTATTCCAGCGGGAGCTCACAACTCTTTCTCATTATCCTTTTCTCTATTAATCCCTCCTTCCGTTTCTTTCTTCCCAGCTACGGCCACCGTCTTCTCCCAGCTTCCCCCTCTCTCTCTCATTTCTCTGTTCAGAGGCAGTGATGATGGAGGATGCACAGATGGCTCGGCGCAGGGCTCTGGATCTACCTGTGCGGACAGCTGGTGACGTCCCATTAACACTTAAAGAGAGGTCTGCCACTGTCACCTGAGCACCGGGAGGGCCCTGGCAGCCCGTGTCAAAACAGCAATCAGGAAAATGAGAGCGAGAAAAAATAATGTGCTACACGCTCTGTTTGCAAACAGTGTTTGGACTGCAGGATCAGAGCGAAGCGACCGTTACCTCCACACTATATATATATATTGAATGCTGCAGTGTTTATTCTGAATGATTTATCGGTGCACATCATTATTGTTTTAAATTCATGTTCCTGATAATCTTGAATCAGAATATCTCCTCCCTCTTGCAGCATCTCTTCTCTGATGCCGAGGGCGGAGCAAACTGTCACTCACATGAGATCCACCAATAGCAAACCACAACCATGACCGTTAAAACACGTCATCACTGTCTGTGAAAAGGGTCTATTATCGAAAAAGAAAAAATATAGGGCGGGATTTGGTTCTATGTATCGGTTGTTGATTGGATATTTGAGATGTGGGCGTGACACTTGACATTGTATGCAGATGAGCGTGAGCTTGCAGGGGCGGAGCTTAAGCGCACTAAATGATTGGAGGAATCCTGCATAGAGAAGATTGACATTTCAATTTTGATTGTCAAAAAAATAACGTGCATTTAAAAAATAGTCTGAATTTTCATTTCATGCTGACTTGAAAAAACTTGCACACTTTTTCTTTAACAACTCGCAAGGTCTGAAGTTTCATTCACATCCGTGGCACGAACAGTCCTGAGCAAGTTTAATCATTTCAGCCTTCAAAATAATTAAAACTCCAAGACTACCTAAAGGGCCTGAGATGAATTCATCTCACTGGTCTCAACATAACTCTCCGATGAGAGCGTGTTTTAGAAAGACTTAAATAACACTAATTAAGGATAAATGGTGTGTGACCCTCAGCAGCCCGGGTGAGACGCCAGGGAGCCTGAGTGTTTGTGGAGGCAGACGCGTGGAGACGTGTGTGACGACAATCGTGATTCATTCGCTCATCTAGCTGGAGTTCCTCGTTCACATGTCTGAATCCTCAAGAAAAGAGAAGTTCCTCAGCTGGGAGAAACAACCTGAAGAGACTAAATTATTAACCACCAGCCAGATATCACATCACCATGAGACTTTAAACTTTTTACTTTTCTAAGAGATTCGACTTAGAATTTTTATTTGGCAGATGGTAAAAAAGCTGTATAATCCCATAGACATATCAGACCATATATAAGGATTATATTTTTTGATTTTCACCACTTTTACTTCAGATGAGATTGTGTCTGAGAAAATGCAATCTTTTTGATCTAAGCATCTCTGTAAATTAAAAATGCTGTGTTTTGATAATATATGCATGAGATTTTAAAACTGTAACGCTGCTCAATAATGTAAAACATTGTACCTCTTTTATTTGCCCAATTAGCACAAAAATACCGTGATCTTCTTTTGAACACGTACTTTGCAGAAGAATTACTCTATGGACTGAAATATTCCCTTAAGTGAACACATTTTTTGTTTGCCCTACTTATGGTTAACCCCATTACTGCTTAATAGCCGGAGAAAGTTTTTTTAGAGTAACACTGTTAGAGCGTAAATTAATGACTGTTTTTGAGTTTGGTGCCACCAGACGGACCGTTTCTAATGTGTCTCAAGGTTAAAGACCAAATCCATCCTTTGCCAAAACCAGGTCAGGTTAATATGTACTTGTTGAGCATACGACGGGATTTGCATCAACTGCGTTTATAATTAATGTACTACCTGCAGCACCTTAAAATATGCATGTTTATACACAGCAAATCTTTTTCAGTAATTAAAATAAAGGTGGAATAAAACAAAATATAAATATTATATGAAAAATTAAAACTTAAAAGCTTAAAAAATAGAATGAACTGAATTTCTAAAAAAAAGTGAAAGTTATTTAGAAATATTTTTAAATAATAATAAAGCACATAATAAATATAATTCGTAATTCATATACTACTACTTTATTACTTTTTTGGTACTTAAATTATTGCTTATCTAGAAATATTAAAATAAAAGCGGCTGCAGCTTCTTCTGTGTTTATTAGACTCATTAGCTGATGTGACACGACTGCGGCGATCAGCTCCTGCTCGTCCACATCAGACACACGCCGCGTGGCCCGTGTCCAGATGGCAGCCCGCCGTGGGGTGGAGGGCATGTTATTTGGACAAAAATAGGTATGGCATATAACATAAGCAGACGTCCATGAGCCTGTCTTCACCAGGAAGACTCACCTTTGCTAGATTTTTGTCACAGTGTCCAAAACACACCCACAGTTTTTGTGTTATCAGGGGCTCTCAGTAAGAGTGATGAAAGCGGATGCAGACCTCACATAAGAGCAAACACTGGATCCTGGACCTACAGGCCCAAACAATAGACCTTCATCAATCTCTGCTGCCCCCTGTGGGGGTTTGGGGGGTCGAAGGTTTGATGAGGTCAGATGATCGTGCCCTTTGATGAATATATGCAGAGACAGAGGAGACACAAAGAGAGAGACACTCCTAGATAGACAGACAGACAGACAGACAGACAGATAGATAGACAGACAGACAGACAGACAGACAGATAGATAGATAGATATATAGATAGATAGATAGATAGATAGAATGATAAAATGATAGATAGATAGAGAGAGAGAGAGATAGATAGATAGATAGATAGATAGATAGATAGATAGATAGATAGAATGATAAAATGATAGATAGATAGAGAGAGAGAGAGAGAGAGAGATAGATAGATAGATAGATAGATAGATAGAATGATAGAATGATAGATATATAGAAAGATATAGATAGATAGATAGAATGATAGATATATAGAAAGATATAGATAGATAGATAGATAGAACGATAGATAGATAGATAGAATGATAGATATATAGAAAGAGATAGATAGATAGATAGATAGAACGATAGAACGATATATAGATAGAATGATAGATATATAGAAAGATATAGATAGATAGATAGATAGACAGAGAGAACGATAGAACGACAGATAGATAGAACGATAGATAGAATGATAGAACGATAGATAGCACAATAGATAGATAGATAGATAGAATGATAAAACGATTGATAGATAGAATAATATAGAGAGAACAACAGATAGATAGAATGATAGATAGATATAAAGATACAGACAGACAGACGATAGATAGATAGATAGAACGACAGATGGATAGACAGACAGACAGATAGATAGATAGAATGATAAAATGATAGATAAATAGATAGATAGATAAACAGATAGATAGCACGATAGATAGATAGATAGATAGATAGATAGAATGATAGATAGAATGATAGATATATAGAAAGATACAGATAGATAGAACGATAGAACGATAGATAGATAGATAGATAGATAGATAGATAGATAGATAGATAGATAGATAGATAGATAGATAGATAACATTAGTGATAAACACCTGCTGTTAACAAGCAGAATCACTGAAGGAAAGAGGAACAACAAGAGCAGAAAAAGAGACGAGACGAGCAGAAACACAAGAACTACAACTGACTTCCATCCATTACACGTATTACTAACCAGTTTAACTTTATTTCTATCATCTGTTTACAGAAGTTCTTATGGAGAATTAACAGAGGTTTAGATGTTTTATTGAACGTTTCATTTCACCATTATGGTAATCAGTGTTTGCTTTAGTTTGGGCTCTTGACTTTTTAACTTTAGTTTTCTCTTTGGCTGCTTTATAAAGCACATTTGTTATGGCAAAAGAAACTACCAGGTCATGATGGTTAAGTTTTGATATTGATATAATCATCATATAATGACCTGATTCACTGATCTCATTCAGAGTCTAAAGCTCTGATTATATGCTTGATGTGTAATTTTTCTATTGATGATTGTAGCCCTGTGATTCTAGAGCTGATCTATTTCCTAAAACATTGTGCACAGAAAGTACTGCATTATTTAGACACACACAGACATCTCAACTCTGAACATCACAAAACAAGCCACTAAAGTCACAGCAAAACAGCAGTGTTAAATTAACACTTATGATTTTGCTGTGCATACAAATTGGGGTAAATGTTACTTTTTATTTCTTTAAAATATTACATTTGATCCCCCTAATCCTGAATATGTGGTTACAGTCTTGATTCACTGTTGCTTTAATGCTTTGGTTGCTTTGTTTACCTGATTAAGTATGATTCATTTATGGTAGATTTCCAATTACTATAGTTTTACCAACTGAAGCAATGGTTAATTTTAATCAAACGCACATTTGATTACAAGCTTTAATAGACTGTATACCTTAATTACCATATTCATAGTATTTACATGATTACTCCAACACTGAAAACAAAAATGGTAACTTAAAAATGATAGACTTTAAGGCCTGGTTTCACAAACAGGCTTTAGTTTAATTAGGACATTTAAGTAGCTTTTATAAACATGCCATAGAAAACAAAAAACAAAAAAAAAAACATTACTGGTGTGAATCTTGAGACAAAACAATATATTTTAAGACATGTCAGTACAAGTTACTTTCAGTTAAAATATAAGTTTTAGTCTAGGACTAGGCGCCCTGTCTGTGAAACCGGGGATTAATTAACTGGTTTTAAAAATATTACTTAATATTATTCAATCAACCTAAATACATTAATTTATACCAACATAATTAAATCTTATGGGTTAAATCAAGTAAAATACAGGTATCAACTGCAGGTTACCACTTTTTACAATGAAGATGCTTTAAAGAATACAATGAAATTACTGTGATTTCATGTCAAAAATCACCACAGTACCAAGTAATACCGTGTTTACCCTTCTCTTATGATGTCTGACAGTATTATACAGCCAATAAATATAATTTGATCGTAAAATACTGTATTTATATTAAAGGTGGGGTAAGCGATATTTCACTGATTGTCTGGAGCTGCTGTGCTGTTGGCGACTAACAACGAACTCTTGTTCTCTCGTTCATTTTTTTGTGCTTCCTTGTCGTTCGTTCGTTATCTGCGTTTTATTTTTTTTTTTGCGAAGCATTATTTTGTTGCACGTCAGCTGTGATAAACAGACATCCACTCGCACTGCGTGTGTAACAGAGGCAAGATATTAAGAGTTGAGCAGGTAAACCACCGCGCGCTGACCGCTATGCCGTGATTAGCGTCATTGTTAGTGCACTCAACCAACTGCATGCTGGCGAGCGGCTGTTGTCGAGACCGACGCGGAGCAGGGTGGCTAGGATTGGACGGTGAGTTTTGGAGGCGGAGCAATGAAGAGAGGGGTGGGTTTGTTTGGGCTGCTTTCAATGTCTAACAGCGTTTCTGAAATATTACATACCCCACCTTTAATTGCATTAACATAAAAGTTTGTGTATATATATATATATATATATATGTATATGTGTGTGTGTGTGTGTGTTTATGTATACACACTCACACACACACACACAAATGTATAATCTCTTAGTCAGATATTATAACTCCGAGTTAAGTCTGGAAAATCAGATTTACAATATTGTTTTCGTGCATGCAGAAGAGAGCATCGCCAAAACAAATCAGACAGAAAGGGCCGTGGAATGTGTTCTTATGCAATAATCGCGTCCAGCTGAGCTCCAGACGGACAGAGAGAG
Source organism: Ctenopharyngodon idella (assembly GCF_019924925.1). Classification (NCBI taxonomy): domain Eukaryota; kingdom Metazoa; phylum Chordata; class Actinopteri; order Cypriniformes; family Xenocyprididae; genus Ctenopharyngodon; species Ctenopharyngodon idella. The sequence goes on along the minus strand of NC_067242.1, from coordinate 1,020,744 downwards.
ACACATGTGAGGGGGTTTCACTCCGTCTGGGCGGGATCGGTGTCGGTCCGTCCCAGCCAATGATCAGACGTGCTTCTCTTCCCTTTTTTCTCTCTATTCCTTTCACTCCTCCGGCAGCTCAGTCTGCCTGAACAACCCGAGTCTAGCAGAAGAAGTGTAAGGATTAGGATGAGGAGGATGATGGATGCAATACCGTGTCGTCTCGTGTTTTTAGCCCTATTCTTTGGAGCCAGGATCCAGCACACAGAAGGTAAGCACAACGCGCTCTCCTCTGCGTTATGCACGCGTGCGTTTTCCACTCCGCCCGTGCGGTTTTCTGCAATGAATGTTGTGGTTCTGGGGGCCATCAGAGGGTTGCTCTTTGTTTGCAAGCAACTGCAGCCCCAAAGAGAGAGTGTTTCTGCAAAGATGGCGCAGGTCAGAGAGAGAAAGAAAGAAAAAGAAAGAGATGCTGTCAGGAGAAGCGCTTTTATTCCTTCGCGACTGAGAAGAAAATGAGAGAAACGCAGAAAAGTCCATCATATCATCACACCTGATTGCGTTTATAAACTGAGCAGACTGAATGCATTCACTTGCAAAGCCAGCGTGTGTGTGTTCAGAGGATTCACGTGTGATTAATGCTTGAGAGGGTTTTGTTTGAGTCTGATTACAGGATGATTGTGTTTATAGTTATCAGTCTTTAAGATCATAGACCGTGACAAACACACACACACACTCGTCTCCTCTGCCTCGAGGCGTTGTATTTTCAGTCGAAATTTTGCAGTCTTATCTAGCGATTAAACATCTTAAAAATACATGATGTTGTTAAAATGTGACGTAGGATGTCATAATTATCAGTTTGTTGTTCCTGTAGCTTGAAACGCTAATCGAAACTTATTTTGGTCTAGACTAATAACCGTCAATATGACAGACAACTCCCTTTTTATTTACTGTATACCCAGTAAAATATTGTTTTGCGTATTTATACAATTTAAACACATTAATAAAACTTAAAATACGCCATATAAGGGTTTTTACGTTTTTCGCTAGCTGGATCGGGCTAACTATCCAGATAACTGTTTTAAACTGGGCTTTAAATGCTGGTAGCGCCGTTTAAAGTTAAAAATAGTCGTCATTTGTCTCAGAATGTAACTTTAATGTATTTTGTTACACGTTTAGTATATTTAAAACGCTTAAAATGTGTTCCGTCACCTCGTTTGACTTTTGAATTAGCTGTTAGCTGTTTGGCTAACTTGTTTTCACTAGTTATGGAAAACCGAAATAATATACAAATAACAAAACAAAGTTAACTTGTCAGCGATTGGTAATGACTGTCTCAATTTGTGTTTCTAATATAAGTTAACGTTTACAAATATTTTTTAGAAATGGCGATTTATGTGCTGCTGTTTATAACGTACTGTTTAATAAGTCTTTTAAACACGTAAAGTGAGGGAGAAATCGATCACTCTCAGTAGTAATTATAATAATAGTAACGTAAACACAGAGGATGATGTCAGATGTTTGTGTACAGAAGAGTGTGGGAGTGTGAATACTGTCTCATCCGTCCTGTCTATCTAGACAGCATTTATGGGTTCCACGTATTCTTTTTTTTCTATGCCATTGTAGTGTATTTTTATGAGTATTTTCCACATACATGTATGGAAGCCCGTTTCCACCACAAAATTGACATACTAAGTCATATTTATGAGACGAGGTCATAATTGTGACATGTATCGAATTATGATGGAAATGGGCATCCATATATGTGATGGCCAGAAATGTTCACTTCTCATGTCTTAATGTGTTTTGTCACATGCAGTTTTGCAATGGAAATGACTGCAGGCTTTGAGCGTGTCACGTTGGGTTGAATAATTCTAATTCTGCTTTGTCTCTGGCGGGCAGGGAGAGGCGCAGTTATTGTCATATGCACTTATTGCCAGGTGACTTGCATTTGTGTCACCTTCAGTAAATCAGGGCTGGTTGTTTTATTGGCACTGTATGAATCATAAATGTCCTTCTTGAAATCAGCTTCTGAATGTCAGGAGAGCAGTGATGCATAAAGTCAACATGAAATGGCGTTCACAACATCTTTTGTGTTCGCAGTCAATTAAATAATGTCAGTTTTTGTTTTCGTGTTATGCTTGAGCATATAAATGCATGAACTAATGCACCTTAAAGGAATCAAACTGAATCAGCATTTGTAGCATAATGTTGAAAACCGCAAAAATATTTTCAACTTGTTCCTCACTCTAAAAAAAACACTGGGTTGTTACGTCTGACCCAGGATCTGGGTAACAAAAACTACCCAAACACTGGGTTGTTACGTCTGACCCAGGATCTGGGTAACAAAAACTACCCAAACACTGGGTTGTTACGTCTGACCCAGGGTCTGGGTAACAAAAACTACCCAAACACTGGGTTGTTACGTCTGACCCAGGGTCTGGGTAACAAAAACTACCCAAACACTGGGTTGTTACGTCTGACCCAGGATCTGGGTAACAAAAACTACCCAAACACTGGGTTGTTACGTCTGACCCAGGGTCTGGGTAACAAAAACTACCCAAACACTGGGTTGTTACGTCTGACCCAGGGTCTGGGTAACAAAAACTACCCAAACACTGGGTTGTTACGTCTGACTCAGGATCTGGGTAACAAAAACTACCTAAAAACTGGGTTGTTACGTCTGACCCAGGATCTGGGTAACAAAAACTACATTAAAAAAAAAACTGGGTTGTTACGTCTGACCCAGGATCTGGGTAACAAAAACTACATTAAAAAAAAAACTGGGTTGTTATGTCTGACCCAGGATCTGGGTAACAAAAACTACATAAAAAAAAAAAACTGGGTTGTTATGTCTGACCCAGGATCTGGGTAACAAAAACTACCCAATCACTGGGTTGTTATGTCTGACCCAGGATCTGGGTAACAAAAACTACCCAATCACTGGGTTGTTATGTCTGACCCAGGATCTGGGTAACAAAAACTACATAAAAAAAAAAACTGGGTTGTTATGTCTGACCCAGGATCTGGGTAACACAAAAACTACCCAAACACTGGGTTGTTACGTCTGACCCAGGATCTGGGTAACAAAAACTACCCAATCACTGGGTTGTTATGTCTGACCCAGGATCTGGGTAACACAAAAACTACCCAAACACTGGGTTGTTACGTCTGACTCAGGATCTGGGTAACAAAAACTACCCAATCACTGGGTTGTTACGTCTGACTCAGGATCTGGGTAACAAAAACTACCTAAAAACTGGGTTGTTACGTCTGACCCAGGATCTGGGTAACAAAAACTACATAAAAAAAAAAACTGGGTTGTTACGTCTGACCCAGGATCTGGGTAACAAAAACTACATAAAAAAAAAAAAACTGGGTTGTTATGTCTGACCCAGGATCTGGGTAACAAAAACTACCCAATCACTGGGTTGTTATGTCTGACCCAGGATCTGGGTAACACAAAAACTACCCAAACACTGGGTTGTTACGTCTGACTCAGGATCTGGGTAACAAAAACTACCTAAAAACTGGGTTGTTACGTCTGACCCAGGATCTGGGTAACAAAAACTACATAAAAAAAAAACTGGGTTGTTATGTCTGACCCAGGATCTGGGTAACAAAAACTACCCAATCACTGGGTTATTATGTCTGACCCAGGATCTGGGTAACAAAAACTACCCAATCACTGGGTTGTTATTTCTGACCCAGGATCTGGGTAACACAAAAACTACCCAAACACTGGGTTGTTACGTCTGACCCAGGATCTGGGTAACAAAAACTACCCAATCACTGGGTTGTTATGTCTGACCCAGGATCTGGGTAACACAAAAACTACCCAAACACTGGGTTGTTACGTCTGACCCAGGATCTGGGTAACAAAAACTACCCAAACACTGGGTTATTATGTCTGACCCAGGATCTGGGTAACAAAAACTACCCAAACACTGGAAAAATAACCCAAAAAAATGTCAATGCCAAAAGTCTCAACCCAGGACTTAACCCAGGGTAGAAAAAATAACCCAAGATTTTTTAGTGTATATCAGCATCTACACCAACACACAATTTTATTTTGTTTATTATAAGCGCTGCAGTTTTGACATCTGCCGCTTTAAATGCTCGAGCTCTTTAAAGGTGGATTCTGATTGGCTGTAATGTTTTTATTATTCATAAGATGGAAAAGTGTTTCGGAAAGTGATTCCGATATAATTTCTCTGTCGTTTTTGTTGTCGTTGTGGTGTGGACTGCTATTCTTTCACATTTAGAATGATTATTATTTCATAGTTAGTTATAGTTTTCATTATAGTGTGTGAATGGGGCTTTACAGTGAGGCACTCACAAAAAACTTATGAATCTTATAACTCTATACAAACATTTTTCTGCTTTGTTTTGGGTTTTACATTGACATGCAATTGCAATGAAGAAAAGGTTAGTATAAGTTACTTTTTCCCCACATGCATACAGTATTGTTTACATCTTGTGGCTTTAATTTTAAAGCTCTAACTGAGATTTTTGCTTTGCTAGTCAAAATTAATTTAAACATTATGCCACAAGTGGCACCGATTGAACCCGCATATTCCAGAATCCTGCTATTCCAGGACGAACCATGTGAAATGGCTGCCATCGCACTAATATACAATAGAGAAAAAAGCATTGCTGGAGCAACTTTAAAAGATCACCACCTGAGCACCTTTCAAACGATGCGCTGTTTATGTCTCAGCTGCCAGATGCATGACTAATAATGGAGGCCGGTTGGTGTGGAGCGGTGCATGTGCACTACAGAGACGTGATTTAAACCCCAGTTCAGCCCTCAGAGGCTCGTCTGTCACATTTGATACATGGACACTACAATAATGTTGCCTTCAGGACAGGAATCTGAAGTATTTTTGTGACCCCAAATGCCTGTTGTCCTGGCTTAAAGAACCAAAACTAATTTGAGAAGTTGCATTAGTGCCAGCTGTGAATGAATTGAGAGGTAGTGATGCGTTCAGGCTGTCCTGTGTTTGGCACAACCAGTATTTTGCAGCAGTGGTGGCTTTTAAATGTGTCAGAAATAAATAAAAACGCTCCGAGGCTTTGGTATATCTAGAGCTTTTTATATTGAACTTTGGTTTTAAAGTAATGGACTATACGGTTATGGGTGACCATTTTGTTTTAAATCTTTTTGTCTGTCTCCAGGAGTTGAATATGGAAGTGGTTCACACTTAATAACATCACTTTTGCATCTTCTTTTAGTTGAATATTTCATCTCAAATTGGTGCAAGCACAATATGTAATACTGACGGCTCCGTTCAAAAGAGTTGCTTTCATGCAGTCCATTTGTTGTGTTTATTTACTGAAGTGATTTGGGTTAAGTGCCCTCCTAGGGTTCCTGTGTTTCAGCAATCTGAAGTCAACTATCCTTCTTAAAAACCCGTTTCCTTTGGGATGAACTCGAGGCCTTGTTGAGCTCTTCTCCGTCGACCGCAGCACTCTCAGTTTGCCGTATTCAATCCAGCTCTTTGCTCTGGCTCGACGTACCTTTTTGGAGGGATCCCGTATCACTTTACAGCATATTGTTATTTGGATGTTCAGACTGTGGGATTTGTGGTTTGGATGCAATAGGAGATAGTGGCATGATTAATGGACGCTGTCAGAGAACATAAATCGAGTGTTTTCGCAACTTGCCCTGTCAACATATCATCATAGTGAGTATAAAATGATGCATGCACTACAGTTTAAGCCTGAGTTTACATAGAAATTAAAGTTTAGTCATTCTCACGTCGTTCCAGATAAGCTATTTTACACTAATAATGTGTTTGTACATGCTTTGGTGAGCATGAGACTTTTTTTTGAAAACATTACAAAATATTACAACACAATGACCTCAAAAACATATTAACAAATGTTAATTTCCAACATATTTTGGGTTCACTTTAAGCAAGCAATACAGTCATTTTTAAACAGTAATTGAGTTAAATAAAACTACCCAGCAGGTTGATCAAACATTTAACCTATTTGCTGGGTTTGTCCATTTTCAACCCAACTTGGGTTGTTTTTAACCCAGCATTTTTAGAGTGTATGACTCATGCTCTATATTCTAATGCAAGAAGAAATATTTGACTTATTTCCACTGAAGTTATGCAGTGGCATTATGTGAGAAGACCAAAATTGAGTCATTATTCAACTAAAAAGCTTCACATTTTGCCGCAGTTCACAAAGTTATTCATACTTCAGACGATTGGTCATTAAGTTGCGTTTGGAGTCATTTAGTGTGTTTACATGCACATTCTGAACCCGATTATGCTTAATAAGCCGACAATTAATGTGGTGGTCTTGTAAACGCAGTAAACTGTTTTCCTTTATCAGAGTAAGGACATATACGGCTTAAGCAAGCGATCGTCACAGCACGATATTTGCCTACTTACACCGATTTCGGCCAGTATGTAAATGCATTAATTTGCTTCCTGTCGACTTATTGAAGTGCGCATGTGTGACAAGTGAGAGGAACGTGTCCTTACTGCAGATTTAAGCACATCCAAACGTTTTGCAGTAAGGGAGGAGGAGATATATCTCAAACTCAGACACTTTCTTGACCCAAAAATTATAAAGATGTGTTCTCATCTCGTGAAGCAAGTCAAAATGCAAAATAACCACATGAGAGGAGAATATATGGGCCGTAAGTTTCCTGCTGACATGTTGCAATACTCTTCTTCGGTTTTTAATGCTTGATTTAACATCACAACCGACATAAATTAAATACTCTTGAGTCAGATAAATGTATTACGTTTTGATGTCAATACCGGGAAAAAACCTGATTTATTAATAAAGTTATGTAAACGCAGTTTACTTAAATTTTCGGGTTATTGTTTTGCATGTAAACCCGGAAAACAGATTATTTCAATAAGCTGATTTTTGTGAGTTATCGGTGTACATGTAAACGTGCTCATTGACATCAAAACTGGTAAATAACGACTTTAAATGTTGTTTTGTTTCTCACACAAAGCTAGAATATATTTTATGGTGATTATTTGTCTTTTTTTTTTTAGCTAAACAGCATCCGTACCCATCTACTTTCATTAGGGGTTCACCAATATTGATATTATTCTGGAGAATGCCGATACCGGTAATTGTTATTATTTTCATAAAGTCTATGCTATGTTGTGTAAGTAAACTAAAATTAAAAAGAAAACTACTGTTTTATGTGCTACAAGTGAATTTAAGTGTCACAACATTAAGGGATGCGCTGATATGAAAATTTTGGCCGATACCGATAACCGATAATTCTTCATATTTGAAAGCTGATAACCGATATATTGGCCGATAAATCTAAATCCCAATTTTTATGTAATTGTTGAGAGCCTGATTATAAAGACAAAAGTTTCACCATTAAAATCCATGTCCCAAACACACGATTATGTTCTCATTATAATATTATGCAGTCTATATGACAGACTTGTGCTGCACATGTTGGACTTAACTGTATTTTCCTTTTTGAAGTGATTTCAATCATATTTCAAGCAATTAAAAACCGTCACCTTGGTGGACAGTGTGCATCTGAAGTGTCTCAGCTGAAGGAAATAATCCATTATTTATCAGCTTTAATATATCGGAAAAATTTTCTTATTGGGCCAATATCAGTAACATTAAAAAAATGCATATTGGCCGATGCCGATATATCATGCATCCCTAACAATATTACAATGTACTATGGAAGCTTGTTTCCGCCATGGGAAACAAAAAAATAAATAAAAAAAGACAATTGACTTTGACTTTTTCTCAATTGTGAGTTTATATCTGAGTTTTTAGAAAAAGTCAGAATTGTGAGATGAAAAGTTGCAATTACCTTCCATAATGCACAGTATAAAAATGGATATTCATTTTGAAATGGCCAAAGATTACATTTAAGTGTTAAAAATATGTCATGTCATTAAAATATGTCAAATGAATCTGTATCTGTTAAAGAAAACAAATGGCCGTCCAGAGAGGTGAAGAATCCGCCCTGCCCTGATGTCATGTTCCTCTTTGGATCCTGAAGATGTTGGCATGAAGCTCTGGAATCCGTGTCCTGCCCTCTATTTGAGTCATTTGTTTTACTGGCTGCTTTGAAAAGGAGCTTTGCAGGTTTTACAGCGTTCTCCTCCTTCCTCTCAGAGCTAGTTACCCCAAATGGAGAGCGTCCCTCTGCAGCCGGCAGGTTTATGATCCCTGTGTGGCTCGGAGGCGGCCGGGAGCGCCGGGTATTTATAAAGAACAGTCCGTCATGTGCTCTGACACGCTAGCAATTAGCAGAGCCTCAGGCAGCGAGACTGCCAAAAAAAGTTGGGGTTTGAGCATCGAAGAGAACACGTTCTTTGACGGTTTACTGCTCTTTTCTCTCTGAAGGCTTATTAGCGCGTCAGGCTCAGAACGCCGTGGACGTGAAAAGTCAGTTTTTGGTGTTGTGTCCTAGAAAATCTGTCTCCGGCTAACACTAACTCGGGAACAATACGCCCACAGAGTGTGCTGCTCCTTGACAGACCTGTGAGACTGTAGCTGTATTCACATCTTGAAGACACAAACCGACTCCGACGCTCCTCTCTGATCACCAGCCGGATGGAACTGGGTCACTGTCAGTAAAACACCAGTTTCCTCTCTCGTCCGAGTTGTTCCTGTCGACTTGTTTGGCAGAATCATACTGAAGATATGGTTATCTTCCTTGTGTTTTTTCAGGCATCAGACTCGCATAAAAGACCTGTCAGTTGATTATAATAGCATCTGTGCAGTCGTCTGCTTCGATGCCTCTTTTAAAGAAACCTGACAACATATTCATAAAGAGGACTTGATGATCTTTCTCTCTGATCGTGAAATATGCTCACTGGGAATATTTGGGTGCAAATACTGTTATTTCTTTTTTAGCTGTATATGTTTTAAACATTGGGGTTTAGGTTTGAACTTACTGTGGCCTATGATGAATATAATTCTCAGAAGACTTCTGTCAAAAACAAACTCTAAAATTTTGAAGAACATTGTAGGTTGTTTTTAATAAATTGAAAATTAATTGGAACAGATGCTGTTTTGCTCCAAAAATGACCTGTAACCATCATAATAGTGGTCCATATGACTCATGCTGTAATGCAAGAAATATTTGAATTATTTCCACTGAATTCTTTCAGTGGTATTATGTGAGCAGTGGGTGGAGTTAGTGTTCTTTTGACTGATGTGCTCTGATTGGTGGAGATTTCTCTGCGGAGTCATGGGTAATGTAGTTTCTCACTATGAATTTTGCTGTAAAACATGATTATTTAAAAAATAAGTTGAAATCATGTGTGCTGATGGCTTCAACAGAAGCATATACCATAACCCAACGCGATCTCGTCTTTTTACATAAAGTGTGGTTATTTACTCATGTTTTCATACACACTGAAATGTACATAAAATGGTTACTGAAACTATAAAATGGTTAGTTTTTGGGTTAGGGTTAAGGGATCTACAATTCACAAAATGGTAAAAGGGCAATTATACAAATATCTTTGATATAAAAGATTCATAAACATTTTGCGTTTTTTAGCTGTAAATACATAATGATATTTATACGTTTAAATGTTCATATTGTATGTTTCAGTATCCATCCAAACATACAAAAATGTACGTTTTGCACCTAAATTCCTGATTCCTATGAGACCAGGCTAGTTAATGTTATTGCATTGGACTCAAACCCAGAGTCTAACAACTTCCCAAAAATGTTTTGAAACTTTTTGTGGGGTTTTCCACATTGTGACAATGTGATGTTCCCTGTCAAAAATGACTGGCCTACAAAAAATTGCTTATAAATCTCTCATTATGCTACATCATCACCAAATATTGGATTCAATCTTTTTGTCAGCTTGTTCTCTTTCAGTTAGGACAGGTTTTGTGTTTATTTTTGGAACTGATCGATCGTAGGCCTTATTTATCTGAGCTTATGTACCTCAGTTTTTGAGTGAAAAAAGCGTTATTTGTGGATAATTATGTCAATTTGACATAAAATATGAAAAACAATATTGCACTGTTTATCACACTAGTGTGCTTTAAAGTTTAACCCGGAAATTTGTTTTGAAATGCTTTTATTTTGTACAAAATGGCACAAATTCACACTTGTGTTCACGGTCAAAAATGACAGACATACAAAAATAGCTTATAAATCTATTGTTATGCTATTTTATCACCAAATATTGGATTCAATCTTTTTGTCAACTTGTTTTCTTTAAATTAGGACAGGTTTTGTATTTATTTTTGGAACTGATTGATCGTAGGCCTCATTGATCTGAGCTTATATTGGTCAAAAATGACAGAAAATCGGAGAAACAATTAGTGTTCAGAAACATGTTCATCATGTTCAAAAATAAATACAAAACCTGTCTTAACTGAAAGAAAACAAGTTGACAAAAAGACTGAATCCAATAATTGGTGATTAAATAGTGTAACCAGTGATTATTAAATAGTGATTACCAGAAGTTATTTTTCTGCGGGTCGGTCATTTTTGACCGTGAACACCACAAGTGTGACTTTGTGCCATTTTGTACAAAATAAAAGCATTTCAAAACAAATTTCCTGGTTAAACATTAAAGCACACTAGTGTGATAAACAGTGCAATATTGTTTTTCATATTTTATGTCAAATTGACATAATTATCCACAAATAATGCTTTTTTTCACTCAAAAACTGAGGTACATAACTCAGATAAATAAAGCCTATGATCGATCAGTTCCAAAAATAAACACAAAACTTGTCCGAATTGAAAGAAAACAAGTTGACAAAAAGATTGAATCCAATATTTGGTGATAAGGTAGCATAACGAGAGATTTATAAGCAATCGGTCATTTTTGACAGGGAACACCACGAGTGTGATAGGGTTTTCAACACAGCACAAGGGTTAAATATATTGGCTAATTGCTTTCTGCTAATAATATTGTTCCATTTTCAGCTGGGTTTAACACATTCAAATCCATTCCACAAACAGTCAGCTCTGAAAGTGGTAAAAGAAATCTCATATTCCTTGTGAACCTGCTATAAATGCTATGCATTAACATGTATGGGAGAGCTGTCAGGTCCTTCCTTACCAAGAGACAAAGCCACATATAACATAAGGCTTTGTGGGGGAGGTTGAGGGTTGAGTCCTCATACCCAAACCCACATCTGTCGTGGACAAAAGCCTGGCAGTAATGGGCGTAAAGGGTTAGGGGCCAGAGCGCTGACCTATGGAAATGACTTCAGGATCCCTTGTGTGGTAAAAAAAGGTTGCACTCCTCGACTCAAATGAAAAGGGGGAAGGGAATCTCATGTGCGGATGATGCGCGTTTACATGTGACGTGCGTGTGTGTGATGTATGAGCCAGCGGGGCGCAGGGATTGTGGTTGCCAGGAAACGCGGTGTAATTAATTCCACCGCACACGGAAGGTGAGCGCGAGTTGAGTTGAGCGGAGTGGCTTTCTTTGATGAAGAGCCCGCAAGATGCGAAGCCTGCTTTCCCCCTCTTTCCTCTGTTAAATCACTCCAAGCAGCTCCGGGACGATTCCTTTGTGCCGCTTGGAGACTAGGCACAGCGACGGCGATGTTAGCTTTGGTAAGACTGTATGTTTGTGAACTCCCAGGCATTGACAAATTCAACTTTAGCTGTTAAATGTTTTTAAAATTGCATTCTTTCTCCTCTAGGAAAAGAGCGAAAATATTGATGACTCAATCAGATGCTTTCTGTAATGAAAATGTCCCGCCCTCTTATACTACCTGCAAACCCTAAATCCATTTTACACCGTGTCCCGAGCACAACATGCGATAGAATATATCTTTTTCTTGTTAATCAAGAGTTTTTGTCCTAAACAACCACACAATGTCATGGCTGACACGACAACATGCAAACTATGACACTGATAATCTCAGGTACTGATTTATTTAATTTTAAAAGAATTAAAAGAAATGATTGGCTGTGAATTATTATTATTATTATTATTATTATTATTATTGTTATTGTTATTGTTATTATTATTATTTTTTTATTTTGGTTGCGAGTGCAGTGCACTTGCAGAGAGACTCCGCTCACATGCTCCTCTGATTGGCTGTGATGTTTGATTGATTTGGTTGCGATTGCAGTGCGCTTGCAGAGACTCCGCCCACACGCTCTTCTGATTGGCTGTGAGTTTTGATTGATTTGGTTGCGATTGCAGTGTAATTGTAGAGACTCCGCCCACACGCTCTTCTGATTGGCTGTGATGTTTGATTGATTTGGTTGCGATTGCAGTGCGCTTGCAGAGACTCCGCCCACACGCTCTTCTGATTGGCTGTGAGTTTTGATTGATTTGGTTGCGATTGCAGTGTAATTGTAGAGACTCCGCCCACACGCTCTTCTGATTGGCTGTGATGTTTGATTGATTTGGTTGCGATTGCAGTGCAATTGTAGAGACTCCGCCCGCACGCTCTTCTGATTGGCTGTGAGTTTTGATTTAATTGGTTGCGAGTGCAGTGCGCTTGTAGAGAGACTCCGCCCACACACTCTTCTGATTGGCTGTGAGTTTTGATTTAATTGGTTGCGAGTGCAGTGCGCTTGTAGAGAGACTCCGCCCACACACTCTTCTGATTGGCTGTGAGTTTTGATTGATTTGGTTGTGAGTGCAGTGCGCTTGTAGAGAGACTCCGCCCACACGCTGTTCTGATTGTACTTAACTGACAAATGCTAACACGGTGTAGAACGTAGCATGTTCGTATACTGTAGTACACATCTACTGAACTCTCAAAACTCAGGAAATGTAGGTGGTTTCTTTGGTTGTCACTTCTTTTCATAACTAAACTGTGTATGTTTTAACATAAGCATATTTAGCTGTTTAAACAGAACTCAAAGCCGTATTCTGTTGCCATATGAATGTATTACAAGCGTCACTGTAGCGCTTTAAAAATCAGGATTGACCCTGAATGCTTCTATTTTACCAATCAGAGCAGAGCTGTTGATTTCAATCTGGGCTGCAGGTTTATTTTGCTATGCTGTTTCTGCTCTAGTGTTTAGCCTACAACAGCCTGTCTTTTATGATAGGTTTTGAAGTATTGAGATGGATTATGGGCTTTGAAGAAACAGCTGTGCGAAGTACCTGTGTGAGTGTTTTTCCATCAGCCAGAATTAAATATTAGCTAGAGAAATCAATCTTAACTCACACTACAAAATTAATGTTACCAATAATACCATGCTTCTCTTCTTTTTTTTTTTTTTGGACTTGTACCATGTAAATATGGTGGTTTGTAGACCTGTACCATGGTAATACCACTGTTTTCTTTAAGTTCTTTGGTGTACCATGCAATATATACACACACACACATACACACACCATGGTAATCACTCAGTACTGTGGTGAATATCAAAGTTTTGCCACTCAGAATTATTGAGGGTCAATTTGAAAGTTTCATGTTTGTTGTTTATTGGTGACTTTAGCAGGTGTTTGGTACATTTATTTTAACTAAAGATGAAATTAATTGGGTCTGTTTTATGTTCTTATTAACAGATTCATCAGAGTACAGACAGGTGGGGGGAAAAACAAGATATCCAAGCACAAATTTAAGAATTCATTCCCACAAATTTGTTCTTTTAGTTAAATCGTGGCCATGTACTAATTTGCTCCTTCGTTTTGGCCACAATTTAACTAAAACAAGAGCACAACTTGGCAATGATGTAACTAAACTTAGGGAACACATTAATAAAGCATGGCCACAAATTATGAAGTTTTGGACACAGATTTTCAATTTGTGGTTGTGAAATCTATTTTTTTCTCCCGCATCATGTGTGCTGCTGCTCGCTTATTTTTGATCCCTGTTAAATATCCAATGAAGCATGGCACATTATGGATGTAAAATTAATGCTGTTTGATACCAACATTCATATTGTCTTTTTCCAGTTTGATGGCTCAAATTCTGTCTGAGATTTGTTGTTGGGAATGCTAACCAACCCACTTTACCAATTTGCATCAAGATGAAGATGAATTAGCTTGGCTCTGAAAACTCGACACACTCTTCAATTGATCCCCTGCACTGTTCAGGCAACTAAAGGGATAGTGAACAAACAGCACACCTATTCATTAAACTCTCCACAGCGTGCTTGGATTTCACCAATGGATCGCCTTGGCGGCCAAACGCAGCTGAGCGCATGCAAGAGCTTTCGCTCTCCACCGAAAAGACATTGAACAGCACTTGGCTTTTCAATGCCAGATAATTCAATTACTGCATTTGAGGTTGAAGCCAAAGGCTTCAAGATGTGAAATCCAATTGCCATTGATTCCCAAAATCAGTAGTCTTTGTCTCGAGAGTTCTTGCTTGCTTTGTGTTGAGCATTAGATGAATCCGCTTCAGTCCTTTTCATTTCTAAGACCTGAAATACTGCAGACATTTGAGACCCGGCAAGTGCGAGGCCGAGTCGCCCCGTTCCCGTTCATTTAACAATGGCTTAGGTGGTTTTAATCAGATTGCGTCTGATGGAATTAAGTTAATTGAAAGCATTATAAGAGTTGAGTGACTCAAAATTGCATTCTTTTCTTGAATGGCAAAGTAATGTAATGGCCTATTTTATTCTGTAACATAATTAAAGCATTCCTCTCAGACTGTTTCAAGGGACGTGCTTAAATTTAAATTTAGTGAACTTCTCTGCTATTGGAAGATAACATCACTAATAAATGCCCCAAATAACCACCCCAAAATAAACGTTATTATCATTTACTCGTCTTCATGACGTTCCAAACCTGTTTGTTTTTTTTTGTTTGGTTTTTTTTTTACCTTGTAAAAGAAATGCAGATAAAATATTAAATGACCTATATGAATATTTTCTGAGTAATCCTCTATTTTGTAGAGGGGGAGAAAAGTTTGTTAAAAAACAGAATCTGAAATTATATTGAGATATCTTTATAATAATATGAAATAAAATATTAAAATATATTTTTGGCCCTTGATAGAAGGGAAGCGAGATATGTATGCAATGAATGCAGAGTGACCCACATATTTTTTTGATCACTGAAAATGTGTACAGTTTACTCATGAAGCCACTTTGAGATCTCCATATCTCTGGGAATGAACCATATAGGGTCTTAAAAATGGAGACACCAAAACTAAAGTTTGTTAAGAACTACAATCTAAAAGGATATTAAGTTGCATACACGTAAACTTTGGGGAAAAACCACACAAAAGTGCTTTTTGACATTTTTGAACTGTCACTGTTTGCATACAGTGGAAACAAAGATTGCTAAAGTCAACAGATTTTACTAATAGACCTACCAATCTCTGTGTAAAAATAAAATGATGCTGACATTTCCTAAAGTTATTATTTCCATTTTTTTTAATTTGGCTCCAAATCTCAGGTGAAAATTTGTCATTTTGACCCCTTCTACATTTTAATATTTTGGTTTTCATTACTATTTAGAGCTGCATGATTAATCGTCAATTAATTGTCTATGTGTATTAAACCTTTGACAAGTACGATCACAGCGAACATTCAGATCTGCGTTCTGAGTCAGAGAGAGCCGTTGTCATGTATAGGTATGAAACAGCTTACAAGAGACTGTCTTACAATAATTCAGATTATCACAGAAATACTGGGATTGAAGTTTATAGTTTGGATATAAACACTGATGTCTATGGTAGCAATCAAAACCTTTTAAAAGTAACTCGATTCTTTTAAATAAAGATTGTATCAATTACATTGTTACACCAGTAGGTGGCAACAAGTGATTTTTAAAAATGTATTTCTCATTGATTGATTAATTGAAGAGATTCATTCAAAAAAGCTGATTCATCCAGTTATAAAACAAGTGAAGTCTTCATGAGTGAGTCATTGAATCATTCATTCAACCGATCTTTAAAAAACAATTCATTCAGATTAAATAAACATTTTAAATGGACTGCAGCAATCAACATTTTGTCAGAACCTTTAGTAAATTACATGTTATTTTCTTTAGTTGTCTATTCAGAATCGTGGCAGAATGTTTGAAACAAAAATAATGATTCTCAATTTATCCACAGTCATGCAGCTCTACCACTATTTATGTCTTTCTTCGGGAAAAATAAAAAATTATTAGCCGGGGAAGTTTCTGAAGTTCGGTTGATTTGACACGAAATGACCTGAATATGCTTAATTTTTCTTCAGAAAGCAAAACAAAAGTATCTTGCAGAATGTTTTTGTCCACGCAGTGAAAGTCAGTGGTTCCCATTTTTCAGAATATCTTTTGTGTTCCACAGAAGAAAGTCAGTCAAACAGGTTTGGATTGACATGAGGGTGAGTAAATGATGACAAAGAGAATAAATGCATAAATATGAATCAAAGCTGCTGTTCTGACTGACAAGATGAATAGCCGGGGACGTTCATGACACTAGTAGTTGTATCAAAGTCAGCAGGTGACAGCAGGGGAATGTGAGCTGACAGTTAAACAATATCCCGTGGCAAGGTCCTCCATAAAGGTGCCCTCCGTCATCATCAGACGGCCTTCAGCTTTGATGTTTTCACATGTAGTCTAGCATCGCTCCAGCTGTGGTGTCTCTTTATGGAGTTTAGTTCTCTTCCTGACAGACAGTAATTGCAGCATCTCAGGCTGAAGGAGGAAAGTGTCGTGAAACTCTGCACAGCAAGACGCTACGCACAAATAGATTGTTTGAGAAGCAAACGCGCTTGTTTGTTTAAGGCCTGTGGTGTCGAACAGGCTTCGCTCGGTAACCTCGACAGACTCTCGTAATGTCAAGACATCACCGTTGCTAAAGTGATAAGTGAGCTCTGATGTGTGTGGGGAAATTTGTCTAATGTCTCTTTACTTAGCCAATAGAGCGACTTTAAAGTGAGCTGCTTTTCCATCCTTCACTGATTGAACTTGCTGAATCAGTCAGCGGCTCTGAATCTGGCTCACTTACTGAACCACAGTCAAGTGATTTCAGTGATTCAGCAGGATTGTGTAGTGTGCACCAATCAGAGCTGAATTAAGATGGCTTTTTAAATTCCAATTGAATTCCTGAATTTGAAATGAATTGAATGAAGTGATGTAGCAAATGTGCAGAACTGCGTGAAAACACTGCAGGAAATTGCATTGTTATAAAGTAGAAAAATGTGATTTTAAAGAAGTTCATATAAATGTTGGTTTGATAAACCCTTGCTTAAAAGTTTGTCAAGTTTGAAGGTTTATAAGCCTAAGAGAACAGATAGGAATATTATAATGTGTAAATGAAAAATTGCATTTAATAATAATCCAAATGAACACTATTTCTGACATGTACACTCTAAAAAATGCTAGGTTAAAAACAACCCAGGTTGGGTTAAAAATGGACAAACCCAGCAGTTGGGTTAAATGTTTGCCCAACCTGCTGGGTAGTTTTATTTAACCCAACTATTGTTTAAAAATGACTATATGTCTGGCTTAAAATGAACCCAAAATATGTTGGAAATTAAAAATCAGACACATAATTACTAGAGATGACAAAGGTGAACATTTATTAATAAGTCATTTAAAAAATGTTTAATTTTTATTCATTAAACTTATGAATGAACTGTGGACCAGTCAGTAGCCAGAGCTGAAATTGCATTCATTGTTTTAGGGTTGGTGGGAGTTAAGTGGCATCGCCACACAGTTATTATGTTTGGTATAAAGAAACAAACATCTCAGTCCCCTGAAGACTGTATCTGTGATTTAGCGCTGGAGTAATAAACTGTGAGCGAATCCAGAATCCCTGGTCCAGTTTGGCTGTACGTTTTGTTTTGGTTGAGCGAATCATTTTCACGGCAGCGCCCATCTCAGTTTGCTGACCCTTCCCAAAATAGTCTTGGCTTTGTAGCGCCGTCCTCCCTGCAGATTCAGACATGTTCTGAGCACCAGGCCGCGGCCGAGCCAAACACTGAGTCAGTATTTACACATTCCTTCACTCTTTCTCCTCCGCGACCAGCGGGATGTGCAACAGCGCAAAGATCCACTCAGGCTGCCGAGACATTGAATGGAGGATGCTGGAGATCTGTCTCAGAAGACATTTGCAGGACATTGACATGCTGCAGTCGTTGGGCGGAAGCCAGCAGATCTTGTCATGATCCCCTTTGATACTCTCTGGGTCATTTTTATTGAAAACATTGTTGATTGTCTGTGAAGTCGAAATACATTCATGATTGACCATATTTACCTTTCTAATCCATGTTAGGATTGGGCAAAATTCAGAAGTGAAGAATCTTGTCAGAACTTGTCTGAACCCAAACTTTTGAACGCTATTGTAAGGCAGGGCCATAACCACCATAGACATTGAGGGGGACAAGTCCCCCCAATAATTACAAATGGCCAAAAAATTCTTGCACTGCTCTGCTGCACTTCATTACGCAGCACTCTCTGGGCCTTATCATACACCCGGAGGAATGCGACACCAGGTGCGACGCAAATGTTTTTTGCTAGTTTCAGCTCGATGCAGTTATCATTTTCATGTCCAGCGCCACGTTGTTTAAATAGCAAATGCACTCGTGCCCATCTGTTCGCCCATGGGTGTGCTGGTCTGAAAACGAGGTGTGTTCAGGTGCATTGTTGGCGTGTTGCTATTTTGAGGCAACTTAAAACGACTGCGCCATTGACCAACTGAAACCTGGTCTAAAGTCAATGCTGCAGTATTTTTTTTGTTATTTAAAGAGCGCGTTAGTAATATGTGCCTATATGCGGGTGCACAACGTGCGTACACTCTGCTTGTTACACACACAGGGACATGCAGCAGCACACAAACATGCCAAATATTAAAAATAAAAGGATTCCTCTCTGGAGAAGCGTTCAGTCTTTTCGCTTGCAAATCCCGCCATGTAAATAGTGAATCCACCATGGCGCAAGCGCAACTGGCTTTTAAAGGGAATGGGAGATGAGACTTTGATTGGTTTATTGCAGGTTACTCCCAAAACACACCCATGACTCATTAAGAGAATAGGGACAACCCTTTTGGACCATACGCCTGACGCGCCAACCATTTTTTCCGACATTAAACTAGCAAAACTGGATTCGGACACGCCCTAAGTGCACCTGCTCCATGAGCTTCTGACCGTGTGCTTAGATCATTAAAATAGGGCCCTGTATGTTGTTAGGATGACAAAAAGGTTTAAAAGTTACATTTTTAGTCTGGTCTGCCTCAGCGGTCCAACAGCGCTTGTCGATGACAAAATGATTGAGATGGATTTATGTTCTCTTTTAGCTCGTGCACAGACAAACAATCTATCACTTAATGCCATTGCGGAGACTCTTTCTGGTGAAATCACAAAACAAAATGCACACGTGTTCCTGCTTTTGATATACAATCACTGATGAACATCTTTTGATTTTAATGAGGAAAAAAAAACCTATACGAAGGCGGATTAGAACCCAGAACCTTTGACACGGTTAACAAGAATTCTACCACTAGACCACTAGGGAATTTTGAATGTTAATAGCGGATCTATGTTTATTCACTAACGTGAAGAATCTCGGGACTAACAAGTTCAGCCAAAAATGAAATTTCTATCATTAATTACTCACCCTCATGTCGTTCTACACCTGTAAGACCTCCGTTCATCTTCAGAACACAAATTAAGATATTTTTGATGAAATCCGATGGCTCAGTGAGGCCTCCATTGCCAGCAAGATAATTAACACTTTCAATGCCCAGAAAGCTACTAAAGACATCGTTAAAACAGTCATGTGACTACAGTGGTTCAACCTTAATGTTATGAAGCGACGAGAATACTTTTTGTGCACCAAAAAAACAAAATAACGTCTTTATTCAACAATATCTAGTGATGGACGATTTTGAAACACTGCTTCATGAAGCTTCAAAGCTTTACGAATCTTTTGTTTCGAATCAGTGGTTCAGAGCGCGTATCAAATGATCTCAAACTGCCAGTCACATGATTTCAGTAAATGAGGCTTTGTCATAAGTGTTTCGAAATGTTCTGAAATTTCAATTTGTGTTCAGAAGATGAACAAAGGTCTTACGGGTGTGGAACGACAAGAGGGGGGAGTAACTAATGACAGAAATTTCATTTTTGGGTGAATTAACCCTTCAACGCAAATTCATGCAAATATTATTTGCTAATAGTTCCAAAATTATTATTTCCCAACTACAGTAGTCAACATTTGAAGTGGATCAAAAAAGTTAATCAAAGTTGTCCTAAGAACTAAGTTGTCCTAAGAAGAAGGTTTTAGGACAACTTTAATTAAAGGTTTTGATCCACTTCAAATGTTGACTACTATAGAATTAGACCTAGAATTTCCTGTTTCTTTATGCTTTATATAAAAAAATAAATAAAAAAATTGGTCACCCCAATGTTCAAGATTCAAGACATGGTTACAGCCTTGGTGTAAGGTGCAAATAACAATATTTTGGATGAATTTCTTGTGCAAACGGTCTAACAGCTAAAGCGCAGCACGTTAATTAAAGGAAAGAAAATGGAAACTAAACATGAAAAAATGTGGATGAACTGGTCGTCCTCAGTAATATGTAGAGTTTATCATGTTTTCTCTCTCCTTTGTGAAATCTAGTGGCTGATTTAGACTGGATAGCCTCATGTCAACGTAAACCTTCAGTGTATTTCCACTAGACAAAATATCCAGTCTGTGGCATCAGTAAAGATTCTGTGTGATAGGCTTGTTCCAGCACACACTGTCCTCGCTCTGTAAAACACGTACGGAGGAACTGTAGAAAATGCCCGGCTCTGTTGGCAAGCCTTGAGCAATTCAACAAGGCGTCCTTCTCCTCGTTTGAGAATTACACACCTGTGGCATTTTAAATAAACGAGTCTTATGAATAAGCCAATGTCTTTGCTACAGTAGTGATGACTGTGCTTTACAGCCCAGGCTGTATAAATACATATGAATATGAATATTTGGGGCTGTTATTACCTGTGTTTACCTGCGGTTGCGTTTTTCTCTCTCGTGCTGAAACAAAGGAGGGCTCTAGTACAGAAAGACAAAGAGAAACACTTTGGTTCCACCTTGAATTTGAAGGCTGGAATCCATTTGGAGTGGCTTTACTGTATCACTCAGCAAAATCCCAATCCAGACAGCAGGATTATGTTTCATAATCAGCAGAATCATGAAGCTGTCATTAGAGAATACTTTTTATTTATTATATTGCTTCATCATAAGCTTTATTGCGCAAAACAGACCACAGTGGAGCACAAAGGATCGTAAGGAAAGGAAAAGTGATGCTCTTGTTTGTCAGATTCATTCCCAATAGAGCTGCACGGATAATTAAAAAAGAATAGGCTTACAGATGAGTGCTTTGTGTTTCTCTGCGGTTGTTTTGCTTTATTTTATTGTTGTTGTTTTTGTTTTATTTTGTGGTTGTTTTGTTGTTTTGTCTTATTTTATTTTGTGGTTTTATTTAATTTTGTTTTGTTAAATTTGTTTTATTATTTGTTTTGTTTTTGTTTTTATATTGTTGTTTTGTTTTGTGATTTTAGTTTTTGTGTTTTGTTTTGTTTAATTTTATTTAATTTTTGTTTTATTTTGTGGTTTTGCTTTATTTTGCAGTCGTTTTTGTTGTTTTGCTTTATTTTGTGGTTTAGTTTTTTTTGTTGTTTTTATTTTATTTTGTAGGGTTTTTTTGTGGTTGTGCTTTATCTTGTATTTTTGTTTTTTGTTGTTTTGTTTTATTTTTTTTTGTGGCTGTTTTGTGTAATTTTTGTTTTATTTTGTGGTTTTGTTTTTGTGTTTTTGTTTTTATTTTGTTTCATTTTCTTGTGATTTGTTTAGTTTTTGTTATTTTGTGGTTTTGTTTTTTATTTTGTAGTTTGGTTTTATTTTGTTGTTTTAGTTTTTGTTTTATTTTTATTTTTTGTTTTGTTTTTGTGGTTGTTTTTTGTAGTTGTTTTTATTTGTGTAGTTTTCGTTTTGCTTAATTTTGTTTAAATTTGTTTTTGTTTTGTAGTCATTTTGTGTTTTGTTGTTTTATTTTGTGGTTGTTTTTTAGTTTAGTTTTTGTTTTATTTTATTTTGTAGTTTCATTTTTGCTGTGGTTTTGTTTAATTTTGTTTATTTTGTGGTTGTTTAGTTTTTGTGGTTGTTTTTTGTAGGTTTGTTTGTTTTATTTGTGTAGTTTTTGTTTTGTTTAATTTTGTTTACATTTTTTGTTTGTTTGTTTTTTGTAGTTTTATTTTATTTTGTAGTTGTTTCATTTTTGCTTTGTTTTATTTTGTTGTTTTATATTGTAGTTTTGTTTTGTTTTGATGCCTAAAGCTGTTTACTGTTTCATTTGATTTGATTTAAATTTATTTGACAAGTTCATTATCCCATACAACCATCTTTTTACCGCTCTTTTAAAACTTCATAAAATCCATTAAACCGTTTAATGGCGCTGGTAATTTATTCCATACAATTATGCTAAGCAGTTCCCACCAAGCTTTTAAATTTACATGGACAAATATTGTAATTCCTAATATACTCCTAATGTCATAGCTATGCTGCTCTCTCACCATATCATTTCCTAAATAACTAATAACCCAATTATTAAAAATTGTGTCATGCGCATTTTTTTTTTTTCTTCCACAGACAACAAGCCCAACCCCTTAAAACATTCACTACTCAAATGAGATTTGAATTTATCTTTCATACTCTGGGAGCAGCTACTATACCAAAAGGAGCTTGCATAATCAAAGCACCTGCCAATATGTTAAACCTAAAGACAGTCAAAGCACTTGTTCAAAAAGGTGCTAAAATTTCAGTACAACATGAAAGACCATTATATTTAGTGCTAGCATCCGAGGTATTGTTCAGTGCTAACCGTGCCGGTGGGACGCACACATGCCCTTAAAGCTCCATTTCTTTTCTTGTTGTAGCAAACCCACGTCGCTTATTTTTCAAACATTGTGTTTCAATGACTAGCTGTACCTGCTCTCAGTGTTCAAGGCTGCTTCAGAGAATAAACACCTTGTGCAACAAATGGAATTCAAACAGCTTGAGTGCTGAAATGAGTCCTGGAGCCTTTGGATTTCATGCACGTTCTCAGCTTTTTCAAGGTTTTTTTTTTTTTTTTTTTTTTTTAAGTAAGTCGAGAAAGATAATCCCAGCTCTCTGCATTGCAAATTGAAGCGTGATGCTTTGAGCCCACAGCTGCTCAGCCAACACACCTCACCTTTGCACAGCACTGACTTCGCTTTTTGTTTCTGCTTATCAGTCCAGATCTTTGTTCCTATGTGGCGATCCGATAGAAACCCCCTGATTATCCCGTACCGCCCCTGACAGCGATGCATTGTTTGACTGTTGCCTAGCTACGGCTCTAAGCCTGAGATCGTGCCGGAGGTTTATGTGGCCGTCCTGCGTTAGGGTGCGGCTCAAGTCAACCTCCATTCCTCTTAGACTCATCAATATTGTCAGTCCATATTTCGAGCCTCTTCACTGTGCTGTTCACAATCTCACTTTATTCTCACGATCCTTTATTTTTTAGTCATCCCATGGGATGAGTTATCGGCTTTTATGAGGATGTGTTTGAGAACCTTTTGAAGGCTTTATGCACTCTGCAGAAATGTCAATATTCAATGGCAAAACTATTTTATTAAAGGTGTCTTGCGATTATTTTTGTCAAATGTTTGAGTAAATAGCTGTTTCTATACTAGTGGAGATGGGCCAGTCACTTAGTAAGGTTCTTTTTGATTATTTTTATTATTGAAATTTTGATTATTTAAGTGGTACTTTAAAGTCTTCATGAAAGGGAAGTTGTGTTTCTTCCCTATAGTGCTGTATATCAGAGTGAAACAGCTTTGCAAACAAGAACAAATGTAGGGCGGGGCTTGATTTTGTCTGTGGGGAATTGATTGGATGGTTGTGGTTTGCTATTGGTGGATCTCATGTGAGTGACAGGTTGCCCCGCCCTCATCA
Organism: Ctenopharyngodon idella; assembly: GCF_019924925.1. Lineage (NCBI taxonomy): Eukaryota > Metazoa > Chordata > Actinopteri > Cypriniformes > Xenocyprididae > Ctenopharyngodon > Ctenopharyngodon idella. Next base: position 996,955 of record NC_067242.1, on the reverse strand, counting down.
TCAGAGAAGAGATGCTGCAAGAGGGAGGAGAAGATATTCTGATTCAAGATTACCAGAACATGCAATCATTTAGATTTATCAATCCATTTTATTTTTATATTAACTTTAATTAACAAGTTGATTGCATGCAGTGTTTTAAAATAAAGAGTGCCACTTAAAAATAAAATGAGGAAATTATTTAATCATTGATCAGTAAATTAATAAAATAAACTTTAAAGCCTTTTTAACAGTTTATTTAGTTAATGCTTAAATTGTTAGTTAGATGTAACAATAAAATAATATATTAACTCATTTTAAATTAAATTTAAAATGATCCATTTGAAATTTAAGTTAAAAATTAGTTATTACTTTTGTTATATTTAACATGAATAAAACCGTTTTGAATATGTTTTTGCGATTGTATTTATTCCTTTATTTTATTTTTCAGATTGTTGCTTCTCGTCTTGTGCTATTTTTTTTTCAGCATTGCATTTTCAAAACATAAAATTAAAAACGTCCCAGCAAACATTTGGATGTTTAATGACCATTGAAAAGTCATGGTTAAAAAATAGTTCCAAAATATAATTTGAATGGACGTCTTAGATGTTATTCAATTAATTAATTAATTAATTAAGTATTATATATTGAACTATACATATCTAAAAGTCAAAGTAACAATTATTCATGCAACCCTAGAGAATTGCAGACATGTACAAACGTATCTGAATGCATTTTTAGAAAATGTTCTGTTACATATTTTTACCCATTTATGCCGACTATTTTTGGCCAGGGAGACAACGTTGCCGTCGGACCAGTGTTTGCTGGGATTTATTTTCATTCATGTCAACAAGAAATGCGTCCCAAAACCAGCCTAGTTATTGAAGACTTTCTTAATACCAACTAATTCATTCATGCAAGCCATTTGCAAAACGTGGTTCTGGACTGTGGCCTGGATGTGCTTTAGAGGTTTTAGCTCTGAATCAAACAAACACTTCAGTTGTTCTACCTCAGAATTTCACCTTTAAATCAATGTGTCACTTGCTGTTTCTTTGCAATTGTTGAGAAATCTACTAGCGATAACTTCTGAGTCAAACTTGTTTCAACACCAAATTTAGAATTACAGAGAATTTCCTCCAGGCTTGTGGTCATAATTTCCTCATTAAAGCTGTAATGAAGTGGTCAAGAGGTGTTTGTTTGGCTTCTTGATGTGTGAATACTATAGCATGATTTCTTAAAGGAGTATATGCTGATAATCCTGCTGCTGAAGAGGTTGAAGAGGAGGACGAGAGCACGAGCGACGGCAGCGTCTCGCTCTCAGACGGTGTGCACTGCTCAGTCAGCCGTGGAGAAGCTCCTGAAGGGGAATTGCGTAACACATTTCACACAGCTCCAGTGAAGCTTCCTTTCTGTGTGAGCTGGACTGCCAATGAGTCTGAGTCCTCTCTTTATTATAAGTGCCTGTCGCTTTAAATGCTCAAGCTCTTTAAAGCAGGATAGATTCTGATTGGCTGTCAGTGTTTATTTATATTGATCATCAGCTGAAATAATCATTGTGAAAATGATTCCAATGATATCGTTCCTCTGTGCTATTCTTTTACATCTCTAATCTATTCTCGTCCTTGAATGGCCTTACACTGTAAGTGACATGAACGAAACAGAATTAAATTGTTAATTGCAATTATTTGTATGACAATTAAAGGGTTAGTTCACCCAAAAATGACATTTGTCATTAATTCCTCACCCTCATGTCGTTCCACACCTGTAAGATCAGAACACAAATTAAGATATTTTTGATGAAATCCGAGAGGTTTATGACTCGTCCATAGACCGCAATATAATCAACACTTTCAAGGTCCAGAAAGGTACTAAAGACATCGTTAAAACAGTCATGTGACTGCGGTGGTTCAACCTTAATGTTATGAAGAGACGAGAATACTTTTTGTGCGCAAAAACAAACCAAAATTAACGACTTTATTCAACAGTATCTTTTCTTCCCTGTCATTATCTTACACAGGTGACACAGTGAAGCTTCCACGTTTACGTCCGAACGCCGGCTCAGTATTGGCCAAAGCTGATCACGTGACGCATGCGTGTGACGATGACGCAGGAGCCGACCAATAATGAGTTGGCATTCTGACGTAGAACCTGGATGCGCTGGACGTAAACAACGAATGAGAATGACACAGAAGAGAAGAGAGTGTTGAATAAAGTGGTTATTTTTGTTTTGTTTTTGCGCACAAAAAGTATTCTCGTCTCTTCATAACATTAAGGTTGAACCACTGCAGTCACATGACTGTTTTAACAATGTCTTTAGTTCCTTTCTGGACCTTGAAAGTGTTGATTATATTGCTGTCTATGGACGAGTCATAAACCTCGGATTTCATCAAAAATATCTTGATTTGTGTTCTGAAGATGAACGAAGGTCTTATGGGTGTGGAACGACATGAGGGTGAGTAATTAATGACAGAAATTTCATTTTTGGGTGAACTAACCCTTTAATTGTCAGCACAAATTTCATGATCATGATGGGTCTAATGTAAGTCATGTTTGGATAAGAGCGTTTGCCAAATGCAGAAATGTAAATGCAAATAAATGGCTCAAGAGTAGCACAGACTATCAGCATCAAGTCTGGTCCATTTTGCAGCTTATTGTTATCAGGAAAAGGCAGATATATTGTGTTTTTGTTTTTTTTTTTACCAGTTTTTCTGTCTTTTATGTTGACAGAGATGAGAACGCAGACGCACCACAGCTCAGATTCTCTCTTTTTTGCCTTTTTATGCTGTTAGTAGAGATTCACCGATTTATCTGCCGCTGGTTTATCGGCTATAGCATGAAATAACAAACTGATAGTTATTAACTGCGTAAAGGCGCAGAGTTGTATAATGTCTTTCTATTTATTACAGATATATTGAATGTTCTATAATATGTGTTCAGACTAGTGTAACTTAATGCATGCGTTTTTGAACTTTGCTAATATATTTTCATGATAAAAGTTCAAGTAAGCGAGCAAGTGATAAATATCGGTATCGGAACCGTCGCCAATAGTTGTTCGGAAGCGGTTAATTGTTAGTAAATGTTACTTTTTGTAAATTTCATTGGAGATTGTGTTTTATATATATATATATATTGGCATTGGCATTGGCCATTAAAAAAGTATTAAAAAAATATACCGGTCAGTCTTTAGTTATACAGCACGTGTCCGTCTGAAAGGCATTTAGAATGACCAGAAGTTTCTAACATGATGTTTAGGGACGGGCAAATCTGAAGTCTGAACCACACACAGATCCACAGCTCACATCTGCTACATCGAGTTTGTGACGTTTCTATGAATGAATCTGCTGTTGCTCAATTTGATTACAGTAAGTTTCCCTTGCGTTCACGTACTGGAATGTTCCAGATTTATTGTGGCTGCTGGAGTTTGCCTCAGATACTGCTGATTCCTCATTGAGCTCTGGTTTGTTTCTCTATGAATGTCGTGTTTTTGGCAGACAGCTGTCAGTCCAGACGTCGCAGGAGTTGGAAGTCTCTTCTCCCGTTCATCACTGAACCGGCACTCTCAGCGTTTTCAAACTAAACATTATTCTGGAAACTTTTGCTGACTCTGGACGAGACCTGTCTCCTGTGGCACGCACATTTCTTTGGGTCACTGCATAAGTCTCTAATGACACAGATGATCAGGTGCTGCTTTAACACTGCCTGTGTCTCTACATACTACACTAGACACACACTGCAATATGTCCTTCTGTGTTTACATCTTTACTGAAAACTGCAGTGGTCATGTGACCATGTGTTTGCGGTTCTGAAGCCGTCTAGACTGCAATGCTTCTGACTTTATTGTTGCTTGTGGTTTTTGTCTGTCATGCCTCACCCTGCCTGAGTCACTCCCTTCACTTCCCTCTTCCTCTCTGTCTGTCTCTCACGTTTCCCCTTCTGTGACCAAAATATGATATCATGGCAGTCTTGACTCTGAAGTTTTTATGGAGAGGGTCGTCTCTCATTGGCCCAGTATGTAGGTCTGTTATTAAAGGAGTTTACAGGTGTTATAAGCATGTAGTGATGTCTGTTTGCATACTTTTTTGTTTGTTTGTTGTCTTTGAAATTGTAGAGTTTCTAAAATTGGAGAAAGTTAGGGTTAGATTTGAGAAATCTCAATTTCATCAATAACATTCATCATCTTAATTATTATTAAATAATATTAAATATAAATATGATATTTGTATTAATATTTAATAAAAATATTAAATAATAATTACATAAATTAAATAGATTGTTTTGTTGTTGTTAAATAAAATTAAATATTAATACTATTAAATAACATTGAATTAATAATAACACTCATTGTCGTCATCCTTATTATTGTTTAATAAAATTATTTTAGTAAATATTTTTACATTAAATATATTGCATAACATTATTATTAAAATAATATATTAAATAATAGATTAAGTATTAATACAATATTTTATTAATATATAATTTAATAATATTAAATGTAATAGCATTTAAATAATAATACTCATTGCCATCATCTTTATTATTGTTTAATAATAACTATTATTATTATTATTATTAAAGGGGACCTATTATGCAAAATTCACTTTTACATTGTGTTTGAACATGAATGTTTGTTGAGAGTGTGTACACAACCACCCTATAATGATAAAAATCTTTTTTTTTAATCCTCATAAATCATAAGCAGTATCTCAGAATAAGCCGTTTCCAGATTCTAACCAATGTGACGTCACGAATGCTTAGGCCCCGCCCACGACTGCTGATGGAATCTGCTCTATTAGCATAGACCATGCCCTCAGTGAGCTGTACACAGTCCGCCATGTTTATCTCCTCACCAGAGCATTTAACAGCAGCATTCAAGTAAGAAATATATTCTTATTAAGGTTTAGACTGATATTGCTTTAAAACGCATGCAGATAAAAAGCTTTCATGATGATGAAGAACTGCAGTGTCACGTGAGTGTGACCGCGATAGAGATGATAATCAAAACCAAACAGATGTTTTAGTTTTTGGCAGAGTGTCCATTGCGTTAGTTCTGCAGGCTCCGCCCTCTTCTGGAAAGCAGGGGCGGGGAGCAGCAGCTCATTTGCATTTAAAGGCACATGCACAAAAACAGCATGTTTTTCCTTCCACTCAAAAATGGGCATAATTTATGGTATAATAAATGATCTGTGGGGTATTTTGAGCTGAAACTTCACAGACACATTCTGGGAACACCAGAGACTTATATTACATCTTGTGAAAAGGTCTTCTTTAATATTGATACAATGTTGAATTATATAGAAACCAAAATATAAGCTGGTACAGTCATACCACCAACTTCTTCCCACACATTTTTATTCTGTTAGTGACAACAATCTTCCTCCTGCCCCTGGACTGTGACGTTGTTTTCCTCCAGCCCTCGTCTTGTATGTTTCCTTCCTCCTCCACGGTTTCCTCACAGTGACCTTGTCAGAGAGCCAGAGTCAGTGGGCTGATATTTCTGGCGTCTCGCGGCTGTGATCCCTCGTGAGGCTTCAGCATGCGCTGCCATGACAGGCTGGCTGGAGTTCAAGTGAATATTTTTTTGGTCCAGGTTGGTCTGACAGAATAGGACAGAAATACTTATCAGCAACATAAGTCACCTTGCTTGAACCTTGTCTGTGCAGCATGCAAATCACACACTGCATTAGTGGTCGAGCCACAGAATGTGTGTGTTAAGAGTAACCCATCCTCACCTCGTCACTGGGTAATTGTCACACTTATGAGCTGGACCGATGCGTAAACAAGTTCATTGAGTGCATCATTTTTAAAGATCATTTCCTGTGTTTTAGAAAGCCTCATGCAGTTTGGGAAAAACATGCACACATATTAGAGACGGGTCATGATGGTCGACTATTCAGTTTAATTATCGACTGTGCTTCAGCTTTTTAACAATTTGCAAAGTAAATTCTGAAAAGTGTCTTTTAATTCATTCGGCCACTACAGACAATCTGAGTGATAATACAGCGCTTACTTCAGAACAAAAATACTCATCTCTGTTCAAAAGGTTGGTACTTTTTTAGGGGTTCAAGCACATATTGTTATTAGTAATATTTCCAAAGATCAGCATTCTCCTCTAAAAGTGACTGGGCAGACCAAACCGTAAGTCATAGAGACTTGAAACTTCGAGGGCTGGTAGTACTCCTACCATCTACAACGTCACCAAGGCTCGCCCCGATCAGCCTGACGGGGGCGATACAGCGCTCAAAAGTATGAAATTGCTCACCTGGGTATTTTGGATTTTTTGAAAAACCTACTTTTGCGAACTAGTCCTAGGTTTTTGGCCCGATCAGAACCAAATCAGTGCAGCAGGATTCTCTGGAGTCTGATTGTCAATAATTATCAAAAAACAGTTGAAAATTTTCGATTCACGGTCTCTAAGGGCCGCCAAAACATTTGAAGTGGGCGGAGCCACTTTTACTAAAATGGCTATAACTCGTGAACGGAATGAGATATTTTCACCAAACTTGGCACACCTATGTAAGAGCTCATTCTGTGGTCGTGTGAAAAAGGACGCGGCAACTGGCCACTTGGTGGCGCTATAACAGGAAAAAACCTGAAAATGGCTATAACTACTTCACCATTAGTCCCATTGAGTGAAAATTGGCATGCAGTGTCTTCGTCCGAGGTGCCATGATTGTCTATGAGGACTTCAGCGTGTCTCAAAAAACATGGCTGCCATCGGCCAATGAAGTTTGAGCAGCTATCAGTCTTTTCCATCTATGATTGAGATGGGTACAGGCTTGCTAAATAAAACACATCTTTTTACGCATGTGCTGAAAGGCCCTAAAGCGCTTGAACCCCACAATTGCAGCTCGCAGCTATATTATTTAATGTTTTCGAAAGAAGTCTGTTCTGCTCTCCAAGGCTGCATTTATTTGATTGAAAATACAGTAAAAAAAAAAAGTAATATTGTGAAATATAATAATTTAAAGTATCTGTTTCCATGTAAATATATTTTAAAATGTGACGGCAAAGTGATATATTTTATTTTCAGCATTCTTTGATGAATAGAAAGTTCAGCATTTATTTGAAATAGAATCTTTTGTAACATTATAATTAAGGTTGAAGAGGATAGTGCGGTTGAGGTTGGCGAGGTTGAGTTTGTTGCGGTTGGTCATGTGACCACATCAGAGGAGATAGAGCACAAAAGCTGTACTGTTTTTTTAGGACAACTCAATTTGAACGCTGGTTACCCACATTTGATGTCTTTGTTTGTGACATTTCATTGTAATCATTGTGTAAAGACTGTTGATCTCAAAGCTCTTTTATTTGAATCGGTGTTTGTCTAGATGAAAATGTTTTTTTTCTCAATTCTGAAACATTCACGTCATGTGTTTCTGATTGTTTTCAGCCTTACAATGCTACTGTCACCGGTGCCCGAACCACACGTGTGCCACAGACGGCCTGTGCTACGTGTCCATCACTCGATCGGGCAGCGTCACCACGCAGCAGAGCTGGTGCATCAGCGACACCGAGCTGATCCCACGCGACCGGCCCTTCGTCTGCGCGCCCTCCAACAAGGACGACACGGGGATTTACCCCATGTGTTGCGACACAGACTGGTGCAACAAGAACCCTGACCTCACATCATTCCCAGGTAAGTGTCAGCGCTGCAGCTGCACGCTTAATCAGAATAAAACCCGAAACGCAATACGGCTTAGTGCGATTTATCAAATTGCAGCGCCTGTGATTTAATGAAATATATGTGCTGCATTTTTCAGCGTCTCAGTTCACAGTAAATGCTGCTTCACGTCTGATCTGCTTTGAGATTGAGATGCTTTAACCTGCATTTGAGACTGAAATATGAGCCAAACATCTTCACGCTCTTGAAGCGCGGATCAACAACTCAGAAGCTTTAAGGCTCCCTGTGCTTTTACACCAAAATAAAACATTTAACATTTGAAAATGAAGAAATAAAGACAGTCATTTGTTGTTTTGTTTCTAAAGATTTTTGTTTTATTTTACAATGAAATATTACAATCGTAATATTTCTTATTTTGTTTACTTTTAATAATCACACTAACAATTAGTAATAAAGATAATAATTCGCTGTTTTTATTATTTTTACTGTGAAATGAAATAATGATAAAAATTGCTGCTGTATAAAATAACTATTATTATTATTATTATTATTATTATTTTATAGTCTGATATGTAATCAGAATTTTTGGCTCCAAACATTGCATTTTGGTCCAAAAACATTAGACCTAACTGGCTTCCATTGATGTCCAGTGTCCAAACCAGTACTGTATATATTTTTGCAGGTTGGTTAATGCACTCATACTCAATGACTCTGTGTTTTTGTTTAGAATTAGTAGCTTGAAAATGTCACCGTCACATGCATCTTTCAGCATGACGCTGGAACGCATACGCTCACACTCCAGCCGACTGTGAATGCCTGCAGGACTTCTCTGTTATTAACTTGTTATCTTGGTGCCGTGGCACATTCTGTATGCGGCTCGTGACCATAAACCTCCACCCGTCATCTGACAAAAACAATCCAAGCAAACCATTGGTGGAAGACAAAATTCTGCCCTTTGTCTCACACACATGCAGCTAGCGTGCATTTGATTTTCTGTTGTGGAGGAATTTAGTATGAAGAAATCCTGCTTTACTCGACCACAGACTTTCATGTAAACAAAGGAAAGTCATGTGGAACAGATGGTCCCACCCACACCGTTCGCCGCCTCTTTCAGCCTGTAGGGATCAACTTTTTTTGCAACCCCTATTTTCTGTCCTCGGCCTTCCGTCTGTTTGCAGATTTCTCATTTTTTTCCCTTTTCATCTAATTAACTTGTCTTCCATGGATGTTATGGATATCCACTTGGGATGAATCACACGGAGCGTGTTTGCTGTTTACAGGAGCTTGTGATTTCCCTGGAATGCATCTGTCTGAAGTCTAGACAGTCGTCTATGGGAACGTCTTCATTTCAAAATGAAATAGTGTTACTTGGCTTTAGAAAAAAATGTTAAGGATGCAGAATTGAGCATGACTCATTTGTTTACTTGAAACCAGACACAAAGTCTAGCATTACTGTGTGAAGACAAAAAAAAAAAAAGCGTTACAAAGACTCATTGTGTCTCTTCACTTAAAACGATCACCTGGGATTGGTGAATAATCAACACAAATTTTAACATACTATTACAAGAACCTACAAAGCTAAAAAGTTTTTAATGCAGTCTAACCCTGTTACTTTCAAAATGGATGATTTTGACTTTAGTATCTATCTGTCTGTCGAAATAATCTTTCTGAAACATCTTAATAATAATATATTGTTTTAAAAGAGTGACTGCGGTAAATGATGTCAACTCTCTGATGAATAGATCGATTAGTGAGTAAATGGCACATATGGTTTACAAACAAATAAACAATGTTGCATTCTGAAGATTTAAAGATAGCATTTGTTTGAAAATAATTAGCTTTCCCCATATGTGCAGTCTGGTGTTCATAGTTAACAAGCATCATCGGCATATGCATGTTAGTACAGATCAGTACCAGAAGTGGTAGGCCTTTTATAATAACTCTGTCATTAACAAACATTAATACACAGTAAAAAGGGAGAAAAAAATGGTTAAATGGAGTGCAATGAAACATAAGACAGGTGCACTTTCAAAAGATTTTATTATTAATGGCATTTATAAGAGTTGCAAGAAAAACCGTGAGACATGACATCCACAGATTAACAATTAATAAACATGATCAATATTTAAATATGAATGTAAGAACACACAGCTAAATAACTACAGGCTTTTATTGCACAAAACTATCATGGTTCTCAAGAAGAAAAGACGTTCTTGGCTGGTCGGCGTCTCGGTCATGCTGTCCGATTGCCTGTACGGTACGGTATGATGATTGCTAAAAAAAGTTGTTTTAACCCAGCTGTTGGGTTAAATGCTTGCCAAATGTGCTGGGTAGTTTTATTTAACTCAACTATTGTTTATAAATAACTATATGTCTGGCTTAAAATGAACCCAAAATATGTTGGAAATTCAAAATCAGACAAATAATTACTAGAGGACACAATAATAATAAAAAGGTGAACATTTATTAATAAGCAATTTAATAAATGTATTTATTTATTCTCATTCATTCAACATCATTCAACATAAATTAAATGTTTAATTGTTAATCATTAAACTTATTAATACAAGTTCATTTATTAAACATATTAATAAATGTCAATTTTGGGTTCATTTTAAGTAAGAAATACAGTCATTTTTAAACAGTAGTTGAGTTAAATAAAACTACCCAGCAGGTTGAGCAAACATTTAACCCAAAAGCTGGGTTAAAACAACCCAATCACTGGGTTTGTCCATTTTCAACCCAATTTGGGTTGTTTTTAACCCAGCATTTTTGTTTTTTTTTGTGTACTAGTAATAATAGTAAATTATGTGTAATTACAAGTAACTAACCCTAAACCAAACCCCAACCGCAACTCTATAGTTAAGTACATATAGTTCATTAATATTACTCAGTACTTAAGTACAATGTAACTATGTCACCCTAAAATAAAGTGTAACCAAAAATTCAAAGAATAAAATAAGTACCTAGTGTGTAACAAGTCAGCAGTTGTCTTGAATTGTGTTGAAGACGGTGGATTTGTTCTGCTTTGATAACCATAAAACTTTCAGGTTCAAATAAGATTTTGAATCCAGTATTTTCAATGTGATTTTAGACTCACTGTTTATATGAAAATATGATTTGCTAATGAGCAGTGTCGATTCTCTCTCACTCAGTGCCGACTCAGAAGCCGCCGGCGTTGGGGCCCGTGGCCTTCGCGGCGCTGATCGCGGGTCCGGTGTGCGTGGTGTGCTTCCTGATGGTCACCGTCTTCTACATCTGCCACAGCCGCTCGGTCCTCCACCACCGCGTGCCTAATGAGGAAGACCCTTCGATGGACCACCCCTTCATCACCGTGGGAACCACGCTCAAAGACCTCATCTACGACATGACCACGTCCGGCTCGGGCTCTGGTGCGTCTCGCTCACTTTCACTATCCTAACACATATAGTTTGTGGTCAGTTGTGCGGAGACGTGACTGAAAACAAGGAACTGTGTTATTTTAATATTATTTACATACCTGTGAACTAGTCACTTTTCAGCGAAATTCGCCCTTTTGAATCAAATTATATCATTTATGTGAATCGTGTAGATCCGAAGAGTTTTTTTCCGGTGGGTGTCAGGGTGAATTTGCAGGCACAATAAACCTCACAAGAATCAAGAACGGGCTACTTTCCCATAGACTGCAGACCATATACGAGCTGTCGTGATCTTTCTTGGCGCCAGTGTTGCCAGACGTACGATAATTATCGTATTCGTATGATAATTTTGACCTCTGTACGATGTACGATCAATAATGAAAAAAGTCCCATAATGTATAATAATTTCAGAATTTTGTGACACTTAAAATGGTGGTCATTGTAAGGGCTTCTATATTCGTTGATCTAGCTGTGGATCCTCTACGTCATGATTGTAAGGAGAACGTGAACGTTGTTAGGCTTGTCTTCCATTTCATCTCATTTTATGTTTTTTCGGCCAATCATCATGGAGAATGACTCTCTCTTTCACGAGCACAAGTTAACTAAGTTATGCCTAGCTATTTATTATTTATTATTTATCTATTGTGGTAATTTGCAGGTCATGTCAAAAAGTTGTTGGTCTAGATAAATAGCTGTATTTTGTACATTTGACTCGTCAAGTCACCTTTATTTATATAGCGCTTTTTACAATGCAGATTGTGTCAAAGTAGCTTTACAGAGATACAGGGAACATAATTTTGGCTGTCATCTAGAAGAAAATAATGTGATTGTCCAGCTTAAGTAAGTTCAGTATTGATTCATTCTGTTGTAAAAATCATTAGTTATTCATTTAGATTCACTAAAAGCTTGTGTACAATAATTTTCTTCCAAATACGATAATTTTGAGCTTCTTGTACGATACTTGGGCTTTTCCAATCTGGCAACACTGCTTGGTGCTCTGTGGCGTGACTGACACATGACTGTAGTGCTTCAGTTCACACAGGTGCAGAGCGCACGTGAACCGATCATCTCTTCCGCTTTACAACACGAAATAAACGTGAATAAATATCCGAAGGTATGTTGAAAGATACAGTACAGCTTACCAAAATCCATATCATGTCACATTAATCGATCAATCATTGTTTCAACCGTGGAAAGGCGTCAATAAAACAGCTTGTAAAAATGTCACATTTACCGTCACATTTACCTCAGAAAAGCCGTTCAATGTCCGAAAACTCGTTAGTCTGCTACAAAATATATATATCCACTGTGACTATAGGCCATTGCATATTTATTGTACTTAACATGTGTTTCAATACTGAATGTATAAAACCGTTTTATGACAGCCACCATTTAAATGTTTAGGCCTCTATAAAAACGAGTAGAAACATAATTGTCATTAAAAATTTATTATAACGTTATTATAAAAACTTCTTTGTGTAATTTATATTAAAGTAGCTTACAAATCAATTAATTTTAACCTTTGATATTATAATGATGTACCAGCTGTGGTTCCCTGTATAGTTTACAGCATTAGTTGAGAGAGATATTTTTTCTTTGAGGAAATTTGCCGTGTACTGCACCTGATAGACCCCAAATTAATCAATATTGAATTGAAGGTGGTCAAATTGAAATCAAATCGCAAGCTTCTGAATCAAAATTGAATCCAATTGTGAAATTTGTGTCAATGCCCAACCCTAGTGATAATAAATGTTCTTTTTTATTTTTTATTTTTTTACTTGAAGCAAATATTGTTTTTTCTATTTATTTTCTTGTCAGAATGCACCAGAATGCTTAGTTTACATGTTAAAATCACCAAAATTTTGCCCCCAGACCCCTCTACTACTATTTACTTTGCATTAAATATGTCACCTTTTTCACTACTTTGGAGTTTGCAGGTATGTATTTATATACCATTTATTCATATTTTTAATTCATTTTTATTTTTTTATTTATTTTTTTTATTTTAGTTTAAGTTTCAGTAATTTTATTATGTGTTTCTGTGTGCACCGACACGATCGAAAACAAGAAACTTTTATTTTATTATTATTTATATACAATTATAGTATTAATTAATATTTTTTATTTTTTATATTTTTTATATTTATTTATATATAACTTTATTTTAAATCCAGTTTTTGTTTTAGTAATTTTACTATTTAAACTTAAACTTTATTTTATTTCAATGAACAAATATGATCTTGAACCGTTTTATTTAACAATAACCACACTGCTGTTAATTACTACTACTACTTTGTCTCAAACCTCTTTCAGGTGTCAAGTCCTGCTTTTCCGCCCATATCTGATTCACAAGAAACTCTTCTAGAGATTCCTGTTATTCTGGCTTTATCTACACTCTTTTCACTTCATATAATTACCTGTTAGTCTTTCTAAACACCTGTGTCCTTTAATGTATGTTTACGTCTGCATGTCTGCTTTTCTCTTTATTGTCTAGTTTGTGGATCTTCATCCCTCTCTCCTTCCCTTTGTTTCATTGTGTTTAGCCAGCAGTCGTCGCACGGCATCTCCGGCAGGATTAAAGGCTGTGCCCAGTGTAAAGTGCCAGTTATTTTATTGGCACGTCGTCAAGGAAGTTAAAAAACAGGGTAAAGTCCTGTTCACACCGACAAGAATGTTCGACATGACCAATGTGTAAAAATTGGCAGATGAAGCTGAATGAAAATGTGTGCTCTTGTAGAAAAGCAGAAATACAGCGGTTACCCTGGTACTCAAAGCAGTGCTGCGCAATATTTGGTTTCTGACACCCGTTTGTCACAGAGAAGAAAAGACGTCAGATAGTATTTACACATTTTCTTTCAGGTTTTTGTATTCACAACACAAAATACAAGAGCACAGAAACAAGAGAACTGGTTTCGAATTCCCCCTATACTGTTCACTGTAACTTAGCAAAACACTCTGTTCGTGAGCACCACCAAGTCAGTTTTATGTAAAAGCAGCGCATTGACCTCATCTGAATGTTCTTGTTGGTCTGAACAAACACATAAACAGCCAATTTTTGGCGACACGGTCATTTGAGTTATCAGGCCTCAGACCCTTTTTTAATAGAGCTGAAATCGACCGATAGTGGATTTTACCGATAACTAGTTTGGACAGCACTAACCGATTAATCAACCGATAGTTTTTAAGATGGATACTGAATGAACACAAACATAACACATAAAATTTACACACATACACATTGTTTAAATCTCTTGTTTTCTTGAATTATGTGTTATACAACAAAACGAATGGAGCGGCAGTGGCCGACTGCGGCATACAAGTCTAATAAAAGCTTCTCCATTAGACTCGAGGCCGGTGTGTCGCTGCAGGTGTTTCTCATTAGCATTCTTTCCCGCAGCTCTAGGCCCCGCCCTGCTCCATACCACTGTAATGTTAATAAAACTTTAATACATTAGCTCATCTATGAACGTGATTTCTGCCTGAGTCCCGTCGGATTGCTTTCCATCGGCTCTGGAGGTGAAGATGACAACTCCCATGATTCCACGCTCATTCATGGCGTCATCAAGCTATACTTTTGTATTGTTTTGAATAAGCGACCTCTAGCAGCGAAACTTACATGCTGTACCTTTAACTGCTTCAGGTACTACTAATGTTAGCATCTTCTCAGTCGTGACGGCAAACAAACTGCTGTTCTCCACTAATGCAGCATCTAGTCAACAAAATTAATTACTGTATAATGATATAAAAACATGTATTGTATTGTACTGTATATATGCTGTTTTGTGTTTTAAATGCATATCTGAAGTGTTCCGCTCTGTGCAGCGCGCAGTCGTGTTAAAACAGACACCAAGAGGCGTCAGTGATAGTTTTTATTTCGCCTCTAGAGGCCGCTCTCGTACTGTGTAATGACAACATCTGACACAACATCTCGACTTGCATCAGTGCTTCACACACGAAAGCAGTGTGATACTGCGGTGTAGGTGTGAAACAGGCCTATCGCTAACGTCACTGCCTTATCAGACACATGAGAACTGGAGCGAGGTCTAAACAAACACATTAAGGTCACACATT
The DNA here is from genome assembly GCF_019924925.1 of Ctenopharyngodon idella. Lineage (NCBI taxonomy): Eukaryota > Metazoa > Chordata > Actinopteri > Cypriniformes > Xenocyprididae > Ctenopharyngodon > Ctenopharyngodon idella. The sequence goes on along the minus strand of NC_067242.1, from coordinate 981,889 downwards.
CCCAGATATCTACGCCTTTCATGACTGTTTCTTATGTCTAGTGAAGGACACAAGTCCCCAGCAAACAAACATCATGGTAACCTAACTTTCAAATGTTATTTAAACATTCTGGAACAAGTAGCAACATTTAAAAAAATAAAAATCTTTTAAGAAAAAACATTGTGCTGAGGTTTTGAGAACATTATTAAAGACCAGATAACATTCTATTAACTGAGGATTTCCAGTCAGGATTTAGACCGTATCATAGTACTGAGACTGCTCTCATTAGAGTTACAAATGATTTGCTCTTATCATCAGATCGTGGCTGTATCTCTCTATTAGTGTTACTGGATCTTAGTGCTGCATTTGTTACTATCCACCACAACATTCTTTTGAATAGACTTGAAAATTATGTTGGCATTAGTGGAATTGCATCGGCATGGTTCAAATCATACTTATCTGATCGTTATCAGTTTGTAGTAGTAAACGAAGACATGTCATATCGATCACAAGTTCAGTGTGGAGTACCACAAGGCTCAGTACTAGGACCGTTGCTGTTCACTCTGTACATGCTACCCTTGGGAGATATCATTAGGAAGGAATCACTGTTACTCTGATAATACTCAGCTCTATATTTCTTTGCGCCCTGATGAAACTTGCCAATTCACAAAATTAACGGAATGCATAGCTTGTATAAAACAATTAGATGACAAGTAATTTCCTACTACTTAATTCTGGAAAAAAAAAAAAAAAAAAAAAAAAACAGATTCTAATATATAGAATACTGTCTCACACTTGATGGCTGCTCTGTTAAGTCTTCGTCGTCAGTTAGGAACCTGGGTGTGCTCTTTGATACCAATCTTTCATTTGAAAGCCACATTTCTAGCATCTGTAAAACCGCATTCTATTAACGTTACTGGGAGAACATTTGTTTATAATGTTGAGATAACCTTGACAGAACGTTCTGAGAAGTTCCCTGTTAGCTGCATCTGTGGAAGTGGTTGAAACTCAGATAAAAGGTGTCCAGACAACATGCCATCCTGAAAAGTGTCTGCCTTCCCCCAGTTTTCTCTTTCGTCAATATTTTTCTTTTTTTAAAGGTTTTTTTTTTTTTTTTGCACCATTAGCAGCACCAAGTCATTGCATCAGTCGAGCTACTCAAACAAACAGCAATCAGTGTTTACACTTGGTATGAGTGTTATGTTTCGTAGTTTTGTGTTGACTTGAATGTGTCTCTCACATTAAAGTCAACACGAAACTTAACTTAATAACATGTTTCTGAGGGGAAAAACATGTAGGGAAGGGCTTGATTTAAAGGGTTAGTTCACCCAAAAATGAAATCTTGTCATTTACTCACCCTCATGTCGTTCCAAACCCGTGACTTTCATTATATTTTTAATATTCTCGGAACATTTTTGTCAATCTGTTGAAAGTCGATTCCACCAATGGTAAACTTTCTGAATTTGGTTTGTTGGGTTGTTTTGACCCAGTGGTTGGGTTAAATGTTTGACTCAACGTGCTGGGCAGTTCTATTCAACTCAACTATTGTTAATAAATGACTATATGTCTGGCTTAAAATAAACCCAAAATATGTTGGAAATTAAAAATCAGACATAATTACTAGAGGCAACAATAATAATCAAAAGGTGAAGATTTATTAAGCAATTTAATAAATGTTTGTTTAATTATTATTCATTAAACTTAATGTTCATTTATTAAACATATTAATAAATGTTAATTTCCAACATATTTTGGGTTCATTTTAATCAAGCAATACAGTAATTTTTAAACAATAGTTGACCAGCAGGTTGGGCAAACATTTAACCCAACCGCTGGGTTTGTCCATTTTCAACCCAGCATTTTTTTTTTTAGAGTGTGGACTTGCAGACAGAAATCTCTCCAGTTTCATTAAAATATCCTTATTTGTGTTTCGAAGATGGACAGCTCTTATGTGTTTAGAGCGACTTGAGGGAGTAATTGATGGGAGAATTTAGACGTTTGGCTGAACTATCCGTTTAATGGATTGGGAAGACATTTCACTGGCAAAGCAAGTTTTATCTGATGAAAGACTTTGAAATACTTATAATCTAAAGAAGCTAATTTGACCATTTTAAATGACACTGCATTTAAGAAACAAAATGCTTGCTGCAGTTCAAAAAGGGTGCGAAATGTAAAACAGCCAGTGACGTCTGTCTGAGTGTGTTTAGCTATCATGACTTTGCTTTAACAGGCATGAACATAATGACACAACTTCTCCTGAGAGTGTGTTGCAGTGCAGATCTTCACATTTAAATAAGGTTTCATAAGGGAACCTATTTTCTCCCAGTTCTACTAATGCACTTTGGCCGTCTGGTGTCTTTTGACTCAGTCTGTGGGTCTGTCTTGATGTGGCGCCACTAACTTGTCTGTCTCTGAATCTCTGACATGACACAACCTCGTGAGTGAGTCACATTGTAGACATCCTTTCTTGCCCTCTGTCTTCCTCTGTTGGTGTGTCTCATGTCTGTTCTCCGTCTGTCTGCCTGACCTTGCCGTCTCTGTCATAAGAAATTGAATCAGTGGTTGGATGCGTTTATAACTGGAACGGTCAGCCCACACATTCTCCCACCACTTTTTATTATTTTCAGATGTTTCTATGTTCTGAGCAGGAGGCTGGTGTGAATGTCGAGGTATAATGGTAGAGCGCTTAAAGCAGCGGTTCTTAACCTTTTTGCCTCGGAGGCCCCGTTGTCCACAACATTATTCAAAGCCCTTCAGCCCCAATGGATTTGCATGGCTAGACTTTTTTTTCTTACTCACAATTTCTATTTTAAAGCTAGAAAAATGTATATTCTTTATAAAATGCCCATAGAGGTGTACGATTTTATTAATTTACATGACATTTCTGGGTCTAGAAATCACACTTTTAGAATTAGGGTACCTCCATATATCCATGTTCTCTCAGATGGGAACCTGGTTCAAAGAGGAAAAAAACAACAAATCAGTTGTTGGAGTGAATTAAAATAAGAATATCTGGATTTGATCTTATTTTAAGGCAAGACATCACAGTTGAACAGGGTAAAAATAACCTCCATGTTACGGCAGTTTTATGTTCTTCTGCTGATTTGTGACTGTGATCTTGAAAAACAAGTCAGATCCTTCATGGTATTCTTGCACAAACACGTTGTCATGATGACAAAGTTTGGAAAGATTGGGTATAACTTTACACAGACAGGTTTTCCAGCTAACGGAATGTTCTGGCAAGGTTCTCCCAAAGTTATGAACAAATGTTCTTCCAGTAACATTAACAGAACATTGGTTCAAAGTTATCTGGTCTTAATAATATTGTTCTTAAAATCGTTCATAGACGTCTAACATCCGAGAACATTCAAATGTAACGTTCCCATAATGTTTGTAAAGTGTTAAAATTGAATGTTCCCTTAAACGTTTTTAAAACATGTTTTAAACATTTAGAAACAACATTTTCATAACTTAAGGAGATAGTTCACCCAAAAATGAAAATGATCCCATGATTTACTCAACCTCAAACCATCCTAGGTGTATATGACTATCTTCTTTCAGACGAACACAATCGGAGATGTATTTATCCTGCCTCTTCCAAGCTTTATAATGGTAGTGAACAGAGGGTGTGATTTTGAAGCCCAAAAAATGCATTCATCCATCATAAAAGTAATCCATACGACTCCAGTGGGTTAATAAAGGCCTTCTGAAGTGAAGCAATAGAGCAAAACAAAACACCGGTCACGAATTAGTCTAAAACAAGAATTTTTAAAGAGATATAAGAGAAGAGGAGTTTGAGTTTGTTGCCCAGCCCTATTTGATTAAACCATCATACATGGCATCAGGAGTTAATGTCCTTACACAGTCCAACATTTTCATATTCGTCATGGTGGCTCTAAATTGTCAAAATGCTTGCTACGGATGCAAAAAACACAGAAAATTGAACCCCTTACATATTTTTGGAGGCAGTGTGTAAATGTGATCGACAACGTGAGGTCGAGGTTTATTTTTTTTAATGTGCGAAAATTTCGAACGAGAATTTTGGACTAAGTGTGCAAGGACCTTTACTCTTGTGATGCTAGTTATTATAGTTAATAAAGTTTTAAATATGGATATTTTTGTTACAAAAACTCATCGCTTCAGTTCAGAAGGCCTTTATTAACCCCCTGGAGCCATATGGATTACTTTTATGATGGATGGATGTTTTTTTTTTTTTATGGCTTCAAAATCACGCTCCCCCACTCCCATTATAAAGCTTGGAAGAGCCAGGATATTTTTAAACATATCTCTGATTGTGTTCGTCTGAAAGAAGATAGTCATATACACCTAGGATGGCTTGAGGGTGAGTAAATCATGGGGTAATTTTCATTTTTGGATGAATTAACCCTTTAATGGGAACATTAGCAAAATGTTCTTAGAACATATTTTTTGTTAGCTGGGTTAGTCTTGTGGCTTTAAACTGTTTTTTATTTGATCGTTTATTGCCTGGCTCCGTTTACTTCTGTTATCTTTTTCTGTGGTCATCAACATTCCTCCAGCTTCATGTCGGCCTGTCACACTCATGCTTTCATGCAGTATTCCTGTCCCACCAAACGTGAGATGATCAGGCGTTTCTAGTGATGCCGTTGACACTGATTGGCTCACACTGTCTCCATGTCTTCCCAGCATTCCCATACAGAACATTCACTGCATTTGGCTCCTAATGGCTGCCCTTCTATTTCTGAAGTGGGTCCGTCCCTGAAGGGCTTTAGTGTAAAATGACTCACTGTAATGTTACTAGAGGACACACACCTCTCCATTGGCAATTGAGGTTAACTGGTTTTGATTTATTACTCCTCAGCACACAGAGATACACCATCTTCTCCTTTCTACCTCTGTGTTTTTGATTGTTTTATGTACAAAATGAATGGAGATGTAGCTCTTCTTTATTGCGGATTGCATTGCGTTTGATAGTGTTTTTCTTGACCTCGGCTGTGTCTCATTTCACTTCCTCATTTTGGTGAATCACTGTATCATAAACATGACTTTATCTGCTCGATTACCTCTGACACGATTGTGGATTGAGACACTTGATTGCCTCTCAACGCTTTCTGAATTGAATTGAAACGATCACTTCTCTATCATGGTAAGCACTGATACATCCGATCGGTCTGTCATGATGGAAAATATTCTGCTCTTCTGAGGTCTTGTCATCTCAGTTGTCCACTAACAGTATTAATTAACTAGATCTAAGTTCAGTCTTAAGTTCAGTCTCGCAGCGCAAGCTCAGAAGGTTCTCACGCACCGATCTAGATCATGCGATCCGAAGCGTTGAATTCACCACAGAATTAATAACATCGCAGCGAGATCTAGTGGGAAGCATTGGTGAAGTATTCTCAGGTATCAGACCAAACAGAGCTGACGTTGAAACCAGGAGAAATATTGAGCCATGAATGAACAAGTTATATAAGGCTCTCCAGAGAGTAACACTAACTGTAACCATGGTGGCAGAAATAGTTGAATGTTTTTACATTATTTATTTCAGGGTTCATGCAAACTTTTGGGAGTGAAATTCAAGCACTTTTCAAGGACTTTTTAAAGTGCTTCACACTTCAAATCTCTAAATATAATGGTATTTTAATGTGATGAAAACTAAAAGTTTAAAGATGAAGGAACACTTCATGGCAAACAAAACTTTTATTTAAAAAGACATGAAAGTATAACCATTAGATGGCGGCAGAGGATCACTTATTGGAGTATTGGCCATTTCCACTCCCTATATGGGGAAAAGTCATAAAGTCTCATGAAAAACAAAAACTTTTCTTCAAATTGTGACTAAATTACACAGAAAGCAAGTAAAAAGCGCTCATTTTATAATCACTGAAGCTGTCGGTCAGTTCAGTATGGCACAGTTAATAAGAGTAGAATATTTACATTTTTTTTCCCTATAAAAATGTGGTTTTTGCATGTTACTGTCATCAATAAAAGTTAATTTTATCTACATCTCAATTCAATCTCATTGCTTTTCTGTCACATTTCTGATAAATTAACGTGTAATATTATTAGTAACTGCACTTATTAATGCAAAACAATAGTAATATGATTAAATAACCTTTATGATTAAATCCCGCCCAATGCCACCAAATCAGGTGCTGGCGCCACCTTCTGTAGATCTTGGTGACACTGGTGCCACTGCTCTCAAATGTTAGTCTGGAGCCCTGGAGTTATAATAAATAGACAATGCAGATTTCTGTTGTGTTACGAGCAAATGGCATGTCTGTAATTCAAACTTGTGAGTAAAACCGGCTCAAACTGTTACTGTTATTATTAAACATGCACATTTGTGAGACTTGAAGTCTAAATGAATTGTTCATATGACAACATGCATATATCTATAAGTCGGTCTGTGCGTCTTCTCTCTTCCAGGTCTCCCGCTGCTGGTGCAGAGGACTATAGCTAGAACCATTATCCTGCAGGAGAGCATCGGGAAGGGCCGCTTCGGAGAGGTGTGGAGGGGCAAGTGGAGAGGAGAGGAGGTGGCCGTCAAGATCTTCTCCTCCAGAGAGGAACGTTCTTGGTTTCGGGAGGCCGAGATCTACCAGACCGTCATGCTCCGGCACGAGAATATCCTCGGCTTCATCGCCGCAGACAACAAAGGTTCGAAAGCACTGCTGCATGCTGGGATGAGTTGAGATCAGCTGCTGTTTGCTCATCTAATCTGTCTTTTCTTCTCGTCAGACAATGGGACGTGGACGCAGCTGTGGCTAGTATCGGACTACCATGAGCACGGCTCCCTGTTCGACTACCTGAACCGCTACACGGTGACGGTGGAGGGCATGATCAAGCTGTCCTTGTCCACTGCCAGTGGCCTGGCTCACCTGCACATGGAGATTGTGGGAACACAAGGTACTTGTTAGTTCACCTGCATCCTGAAAGCTGAAGTCAGCAGCGTAATCGCTGATAACAAAGACCAGCCGCTGTGTCTTATGCTGTGCTTCTGTGCATCTTGAGTGTGTTTGAGGGAAATTTAATTCTTTTTGGAAACACAAAAAATTGGGCTGGGTTGATTTCTCAATTTTAATCGATTCTCATTTTGATTTTTGAATCCCAAGAATTGATCTTTTAGATGCTGTTTTCAGTTGATTTGTGAACAAAACTTCACTAAAAATTATTTATAGCTCCTGCCATTCAATAATCACACTAATCTTTGTGCTTTGATACTTACGATATGAAACAAATATTTAGATTTCAAATTCAAGCCATTAATACCATTTTGTGGCTCTTTAATGTGTGCTAACATGTTAAATTTTGCTAGCAAACACATTAAACATGCTAGCAACATGTTAACGTTAAATCATGCTAGCAATGTGTTAATTCATGCTAGAAACATGCTAACAATGCGTTAAATCATGTTAGCAACATGTTAAAACATGTTAACAATGTGTCAAATCAAGCTAGATACCTGTTAGCAGTGTTCTAAATCATGTTAGAAACATGCTAGCAACGTGCTAATTTGGGATAGGAACGTTAAAATATGCTAACAATGTGTTAAATCATGCTAGAAAAATGCTAGCAACGTTAAATCATGTTAGTAATGTGTTAATGCTATCAAAATGTTAACATTTAAATCATGTTTGCAATGTGTTAATTCATGCTAGAAACATGCTAACAATGTGTTAAATCATGTTAGCAAAGTGTAAAATCATACTAGAAACATGCTAGCAACATGTTAAATTGGGATAGTAACATGTTAAAACATGCTAACAATGTGTTAAATCATGTTAGAAACATGTTAGCAACATGTTAGTACATGTTAATGGTAAGTCATGCTAGCAATGTGTTATTTAATGCTAGAAACATGCTAACAAAGTGTTAAATCATGCTAGCAACATGTTAAAACATGCTAGCTTTGTTAATGCTAGCAACATGTTAACAATAAATCATGTTAGCAATGTGTTAATTCATGCTAGAAACATGCTAACAATGTTAAATCATGTTAGCAATGTGTTAAATCAGAAACATGCTAGCAACATGTTAAATCATGTTAAACATGTTAGCAATGTGCTAATTCATGCTAGAAACATGTTAGCAACTTGCTTAAACATTAACAATGTGTTAGAACATGTTAACAGTATTTTATTATTTTTTATTTATTATTTTGTATTTCATTGACCAGTATTTTATTGAGTAAAACTTTTATTTAAAAATTTCGACCAACATCAAACTATACTCGTGTAGTTTTTTAGTTCTTTTGTAAGGAATGAGTGGATTTCAGCAGCTGCCCTCAGTGCTGACAGAAACACTGAACATGCTGTTGGCGAAACTCTTGGAGAAATCAAATGAGAGCTTTTCAAGAGATGCGAGTTTCCTTCAGCGTGGTTTGGCGCAGAAAGGCTGCCATCGGCTGTCTGTCGGTTCCCCGCGCTCAGCCTCAGCTTGTCATGATCACGCGAGCCGCAGCAGATGTTCACTCGTCTTCACACAGGCTGTGCTGCATCCGTTCCCATGATGCCAAATCAACTTTACAGGTCTTGCTTATTGATCCACCAATGGCTCCAGGAAATATTTATCCATTTAAATTACAAAATAGTCACTGTTTGCCTTTCAAAGTCCAAAATCGAAGCATTTTTGCTTGATTTAGACATCTTCATCTCAGTGAAGAGTAGTTGATGGGGTTTCATGAGTAATTTGTTGTTAAGGCAAGCATCATTTATCGGCGTGGCAGCTTTATTGCATTCTTATAATTGAGACATAATGCCCCATTAAACTATGAGAGAGTCACAATCAAGCTCAATTCAGCACGGTCTATTGTAGTACTAAAGCTATAACGAAGCTTTCATTTGTTTATGACTGCTGCAAATAATGCATTACAAGGCAAGCATCGCTGTTACTGTTGCTCATTTTTAAACCCTGAGCATTAGTAAAATTCAACACAGTTTGCACTAAAGACATGAATGATATTGAAATCATTAACAGGGTATGCATTCAGTAGCATGGTAAATATATTAAACTATCTGATACCATTTCTGTACCACCACATTACTATTTCATGAGTGGATGCAGTGCGGCTGTGGACTCTGTCTAGCATTGATTTCTGACACTGGCAGCAGTGTGGAAACTTCCAACAGGTTACAGTGAAACACACACGACTGCATGCATCATAATGCATAATGCATGTAAACCCACACACAGCAGCGCCGCGTTCCCAGGGGGAGCGATTCACTGTGGCTCCAATAAACACTTTCATTATTTGTAGCTCTATTTTGCTGACGGTTCGATGCAGCCTCAGCATGTACATGTTGCTGTCTGAACCTTCAGGCTCACTAGGGAACCTGCTGAAGAGTTTGACAGGAGACTACAGACATTCAAGTGTTCACCCAAAAATGAAAATTCTGTCATTAATTACTCACCCTCATGTCATTCCACATCCGGAAGACCTTCATTTGTCTTTGGAACACACATTAAGATATTTTTGATGAAATCCGATTTTTATCTCCCATTGAAAGCAACGAAATTACCACATGTAAAGTCCAGAAAGGTACTAAAGACATTGTTAAAACAGTCATGTGACTGCAGTGGTTCAACCTTAATGTTATGAACAGATGAGAATAATTTTTGTGCGCAAAAACAAAACAAAAATCATGCATGTGATGCTGACACAGGAGCCGGCCAATAATGAGCCGGCGTTCTGACGTAGAACACGGAAGCGCTGCAATGTGTCTTCAGCATAAACTACATAGGAGACTGACAGAGGAAATTGTTGAATAAAGTCGTTATTTTTGTTTTGTTAGCATGTTTCTAGCATGAATTAGCACATTGCTAGCATATTTTAACATGTTGTTAACATAACATACTAAATCAGGATAGCAACATGTTAGAAACGTTAGCAATGTGCTAATTCATGTTAGAAACATTTTAACAATGTGTTAAATCATGTCAGAAACATGCTAGCAATGTGTTAAATCGGGATAGCAACATGTTAAAACGTTAATTTGTTAAATCAAGCTAGAAACATGTTAGCAATGTGTTAAATCATGTTAGAAACATGCTAGCATCATGTTAAATCGGGATAGCAACATGTTAAAACGTTAATTTGTTAAATCAAGCTAGAAACATGTTAGCAATGTGTTAAATCATGTCAAAAACATGCTAGCAATGTGTTAAATCGGGATAGCAACATGTTAAAACGTTAATTTGTTAAATCAAGCTAGAAACATGTTAGCAATGTGTTAAATCATGTCAGAAACATGCTAGCAATGTGTTAAATCGGGATAGCAACATGCTAAAATGTTAATTTGTTAAATCAAGCTAGAAACATGTTAGCAATGTGTTAAATCATGTCAGAAACATGCTAGCAATGTGTTAAATTGGGATAGCAACATGTTAAAACGTTAATTTGTTAAATCAAGCTAGAAAGATGTTAGCAATGTGTTAAATCATGTTAGAAACATGCTAGCATCATGTTAAATCGGGATAGCAACATGTTAAAATGTTAATTTGTTAAATCAAGCTAGAAACATGTTAGCAATGTGTTAAATCATGTTAGAAACATGCTAGCATCATGTTAAATCGGGATAGCAACATGTTAAAACGTTAATTTGTTAAATCAAGCTAGAAACATGTTAGCAATGTGTTAAATCATGTCAAAAACATGCTAGCAATGTGTTAAATCGGGATAGCAACATGTTAAAACGTTAATTTGTTAAATCAAGCTAGAAACATGTTAGCAATGTGTTAAATCATGTCAAAAACATGCTAGCAATGTGTTAAATCGGGATAGCAACATGTTAAAACGTTAATTTGTTAAATCAAGCTAGAAACATGTTAGCAATGTGTTAAATCATGTCAGAAACATGCTAGCAATGTGTTAAATCGGGATAGCAACATGCTAAAATGTTAATTTGTTAAATCAAGCTAGAAACATGTTAGCAATGTGTTAAATCATGTCAGAAACATGCTAGCAATGTGTTAAATTGGGATAGCAACATGTTAAAACGTTAATTTGTTAAATCAAGCTAGAAAGATGTTAGCAATGTGTTAAATCATGTTAGAAACATGCTAGCATCATGTTAAATCGGGATAGCAACATGTTAAAATGTTAATTTGTTAAATCAAGCTAGAAACATGTTAGCAATGTGTTAAATCATGTCAGAAACATGCTAACAATGTGTTAAATTTGGATAGCAACATGTTAAAACATGTTAATTTGTTAAGCTAGAAACAAGTTAGCAATGTGTTAAATCATGTTAGAAACATGTTAACAATGTGTTAAATTGGGAAAGGAACATGTTTAAACATGCTAACAATGTGTTAAATCATGCTAGAAACATGCTAGCAACATATTAAAACATGTACATGTGCTAAATAATGCTAGCAAAATGTTAACGTTAAATCATGCTAGCAATGTGTTAATCCATGCTAGAAACATGATAACAATGCGTTAAATCATGCTAGCAGCATGTTAAAACATGCTAGCGGTGTGTTAAATAATGCTAGTAACATCTTAACGTTAAATCATGCTAGCAGAACCTTGCTTCTGTTGATCGTAGTTGATGAGCTCTATGTGTGCTCCTGATATGTGAATAAAAGAAATCTGTTCATCATATAAAGCGATTCATATGGATCACTTTTACAGTGTCTTTATGAACTTTTTAAAGCTTGAAGTTTTGGTAAAATGGAAAAATCTCTCATATTTCATTAAAAACACAAACTCCATTTGTGAACGACATGAGGGAGAATTCACGTGTCCGGGAGAACGATCCCTTTATCGGTCTGTGGCTCTGCGTGAGAATGTGACCGTTTCCTCTTCAGCCCTTTCTCTAATCTGGTGTTCCTGCGTTTGATTCCAGGTAAGCCTGCTATCGCCCACAGGGATCTGAAATCAAAGAACATTCTGGTCAAGAAGAACGGCACATGCTGCATCGCAGACCTGGGTTTGGCCGTCCGTCACGATTCTGCCACCGACACCATCGACATCGCTCCCAATCACAGAGTGGGCACCAAACGGTAATGTTCTCCCATCACTCTTCCTCTCGATCCTCAGGGAATTTCAGATAGGGTTTCAGCTCGCTGGCTGTTAGTGAGTGCTGAGTAGTTTCTCTAAAACGGAGTGTACCGCCCACAGGCGCCACCTAGCTATGAAAAAATTAATAATCATATTTTTCAAAACTACTGCCTTGATCAACACAAAATAGGTGTTATTTGAAAGCTTAGAGTCTGAACTTTACAATAAATGTAGCCAATTTGATTAACTCCTAAGTAGTGCTGAGTTATTTGCTGATAAATAGAAAAGAAAAAAAATCATAATTTATGAAATACTTTTTGTACTACGTGCTGCAATGTGTCAAAAACTTCATACAGCTCAGATAATCATGTTTCATGTCATTTGAAAGGTCTCACGGAGTAGAATACAACAAGCATAATTGTTTTGGGCTTTGACTAAACTTGAATGAGTTTTTGTACGTGAAGCTCCGCAAGACCCATATGTGAATAATATACCGATGCAGCATTTATGTCACGTCTTTGCTCGTAACTTCATGAAATATGCTCAGATTGTGGAAAATGGCACATCATTATTTACAGTAGATTCTCACGATTAAAATGAGTCCAAACATCAATATAATTCATTGAATCTATTAAGGAACAATTTTAAAAATGCCCATTAGAGGGCGCCAAGTCTAAACAAAAAGGCTTTTTTGGTTCCAAATGCTGTAACTTTTGATGACTTTATGCTATCACCACAAAATTTGATCCATATGCAGCTCACATGTAGGGGAACTACAGTATTTCCTTCCTGAGTTATTGCATGTCAAATAAGAAAGATATGTAAAATTATAATAATTATATATATTTCTTAATCATTTATCAGCAGTTTCTCAGCATGAGAATGTCCAAATGTAATGAAAATGTATATTTTCTAAAAATTTAAACTGTTTTCTATCAAACGATACCTACCTTTTGACTCTCCTTGCTATAGTTTTTGAGTTATGAGTCTTTACTTTTGTGTATGTAATTTAGAAAAAACAACTCTAAAAATGCCTTCAGGGCTTAAAGGGTTAAAGACTTTTACTCAACTCAAATCTAAGTACTTGTCCCTTTCTTATTTTAGCAGAGCGTGTGGACGTTTCATGATTCATCCACTGTAATTTGCATGTCGCAGATGAAATTGCGTCAAACTGAATTAACGTGTTGGAAAGGAACGATCTCTCAGTTTACTTAAACCATTTGCCCTGGCGATATAATTAAGTCAACAGACTAGCATGAAATGAGTGCATGTTCCATTTACGCTCAGCGAGCCTCTCAGAGGTCAACATTGACATCATGGGTAACGCAGCGACTCTGGGATGAATTCTAGATCTCTTGAATTTATCCCGATTAATCAGGATCAAGAAACTGACTTCACCCTGCCGAAATCTGGAGGAGGAGGAGATTAGTCTGTTAATACTTTGACTTCCTGTGAAAGATTTCACAATAACACAACAACCATGTGCTGTTATTCCTGTTCTGGTTTGATAACAGACTTTACCTCCGAGACGTGTCGTTTGATCTCGCAGGTAACAGCTAATTAACACCACAGTTTTAAGGTTGTGATGTTTTTAATGCACCTTTTCAGAAATGGTTTTCAAAAATGTTACACTGTTCACAGTAATCTGTGTTGTTTTATAAACCTCTTTGGTTACTTTATTTTAAGGTGTCCTTGTTCCAGTGTAATCATACATTCAAGTACTGAGTAATATTAACTAACAACATGTATAGGGTTATTAGGGTTAGTTGCATGAAATTATTAACATTTTAAATACAACCAAAATACAAAACACTATGAAATATTTTGAACTTGCTGGCATTTTTTTATGTTTTAGGATCAAGTTTAAAAACAACAATTCATGTACAATGAAGTACAAAAAATAGATGCACCAGCCTTGTGAAGTTCAGGCCTGCTGTGCTTTTTTAATTAAATTTTAATTATATATTGATTTATTTTCATACTACCTCGAAACCAGCTGCTTTCTCTCCTTTTCAGGGCATTTTTTCATCCCTTGGTGAAACTACATTGAACCTTGAGAAAGACTTTGCTTTTGTATCATCAAATCTCTGAATTATGATTTTGCTTTGCTTCATCAAATATAATTACTTGGTGTCTTTCAACAGGTATATGGCCCCAGAAGTGCTTGACGATTCAATAAACATGAAGCATTTTGAGTCGTTCAAGAGGGCCGACATCTACGCCATGGGACTCGTCTTCTGGGAAATTGCCAGCAGATGTTCTATTGGAGGTATTATTGAGGACTCTTCGCTCTTCTTTAATAACTGTTTTAGTGTTGCTGCTGCTTAAATACGTGCATAATAATTTCCCATTGTTTCTTCATTCCCCTTTTCAGTACAGGAGATCAAGTATTGTGTGAAATCTGTACCAGCAGTATGTTGTTTTGTTTCTTTGTGCTAACATACCTCGCACACACTTTCCTGCAGGCATTCATGAAGACTACCAGCTGCCGTACTATGACCTGGTGCAGTCGGACCCGTCGGTGGAGGAGATGAGGAGAGTCGTGTGTGAGCAGAAGCTGCGGCCCAACATTCCCAACAGGTGGCAGAGCTGTGAGGTGAGAACACAAACTTGAGAATAAAGAGAGGGGAATGAAAACCAACCCGTCAGTGTGAGCTGACAAATAAACATTTTTTTTAAACTTCATGATTTTAGGTTACAATGTATTTATTTTTATGAAGGAAAGTGTATTGGAAAAGCAGTAATCACGATTTGGCTGTATTTGATTATTAAACTTCAAAAGGCGAACTTCAAAATTTCTTTGATCTACTGTTGATGAATTATGACTATGTTTACCTTATGGTGATTATATCATATGCACAAACTCATTTATCCTTAAAAAACCTTTTTAGTTTTTGTCTAACCCCGTGTTATTTGAACTGTAAAGTTTAAATCATTAGGTTTACCGTCATTTTATGGTTTGGATATGATCATAGATTGCTCTACCACGCTCATATGGTATTCATTTTATTTGTGCTGGTCTCAAAAATGGTTTTTAAATTTGATTTTAAAAATCCTGCAGATACCCTGTCCACACAAACATTACGATTTAGGGTAAAAGTCTCATTCTTCCTAACTTTAAAAGCTTGAAAATATTCTATTTATTCTTGTTTATTTCCTGTTTTGGACCTTATTAGCAACCTTTTTTAAGGATCCCAAAGAGACTATTCGTTTAGAAAAGGGTTTTATGAGTCACTCGGTAGCACTACAGGACTTGTTAATTGACAAAATAATCATTAAGAGATTGCAGTCTCGATTCAAACACTCACATGATCTTATACCTACTGCATATGACTGATTTGGCGCTATGTCTATTAAACCTTTGACAAGTAGGATCACAGCGAACATTCAGATTTGCATTCTGATCCAGAGAGAGCCGTTGTCATGTATTGGTATGAAACAGCTTCACAAACAGTCTTTTTAACCACACAAATATCATTATTTCTGCCTTACAATAATTCAGATTATCACAGAAGTACTGGGATAAAAGTTTATAGTTCAGATATAAACACTGATGTCTACGGAAGTGATCAAAATAGAGTAAATCACCTTTCAAAATAACTTGATGCTTCAAATAAAGATTGTATTGATTACATCGTTACACCAGTAGGTGGTGACAAGTGACTGTTAAAACAGTATTTGTCATTGAATCATTCTATCAAGAGATTCGTTCAAGAATGCTGATTCATCCAGTAATGAAAGAAGTGTAGTCTTCATGAGTGAGTCATTGAATCATTCACTCAATAGATTCATTCAAAAACGCTGATTCATCCAGTAATGAAAGAAGTGAAGTCTTGATTCAAACCAATTTTTTTAAATAATTCATTCAAATTAAACATTTTAAACAGACTGCAGCAATTAACATTTTGTCAGAACCTCTAATAAATTACATGTTATTTTGTTCAGTTGCCTATTCAGAATCATGGGACAATCGTGATCTCCGTTTGAAACAAAAATCATGATTCTCAATGTATTGAAAATCATGCAGCTCATATATGTGTGTGTATGTGTGTATATATATATATATATATATATATATATATATAAATACACATACATACACACTGATCAGGCATAACATTATGAGCACTGACAGGTGAAGTGAATAACACTGATTATCTCTTCATCACGGCACCTGTTAGTGGGTGGATATATTAGGCAGCAAATGAACATTTTGTCCTCAAAGTTGATGTGTTAGAAGCAGGAAAAATGGGCAAACGTAAGGATTTGAGGGAGTTTGACAAGGGCCAAATTGTGATGGCTAGACGACTGGGTCAGAGCATCTCCAAAACTGCAGCTCTTCTGGGGTGTTCCCGGTCTGCAGTGGTCAATATCTATCAAAAGTGCTCCAAGGAAGGAACAGTGGTGAACGTGGGGAGCGAAGGCTGGCCCGTGTGGTCCGATCCAACAGACGAGCTACTGTAGCTCAAACTGCTCAAGAAGTTAATGCTGGTTCTGATAGAAAGGTGTCAGAATACACAGTGCATCAGTTTGTTGCGTATGGAGCTGCATAGACACAGACCAGTCAGGGTGCCCATGCTGACCCCTGTCCACCGCTGTCAGTGGTCATAATGTTATCACAATTCATGAAGATAGTCGCACCACAGAGCAATTTGTACATTTTCAAAAACAAGAACAAAAATATGATTAATTTAAACTAAAAAATAATTTTTGATTTATGGGCAAAACCTAACAAACATAAATAATATTAAAAAATTAGTTCTTTTAAGAGGACCGTCAAATAACCGTTGTCGTGTGTGTTTGTGTGTGTGTGTGTGTGTGTGTATTTTTGCTCCTGGCGTTCTTGTGTTCAAAAACATCCTGTTGTTCTCAAAAGAACCATTTTCATTTCCCCATGTAGATCAATGAAGTTAATTCTCCCAGCATTTCATTAGACCATACACAGATCTGCCCTCTGGTTTGGGGTAATCGCATCACTGCAGCCGCCGGAGCATTACTGAATCCCAATGGCCGCTCTCTCCCGCTGAAATCCCCACACCGGCTCCCTGCTGCCGTCTGAGAAACCACAATCCCACGGGAGCCGCGCTAGAGAACCAATCCAGCCTCGCTCAGGTTTCATCAGACGCGCTTTGCTCCTGTCCTCTTTATTACTTGGGAAGTGACACAACTTGATTAGATTTGTCCATGATAACACAGCTGTGAAATCTAATCTGACTCCAGTATATGAAGGCTGCCAAACACTGTTTCTGAGAGGCTCTGAAATAGAGATGTGTCTTTACTACTTGCCTTCCGTTCGCATAAACCGATACACTGTCTTTGTTTCTCGTACACTGTTAGAGGACGGCGTTGTGTTTCTAGCGTGACTCAGCTGCAGTACGAGTGACATTTAATGTTTGGCACCGCATTTTAAGCAGATGGTATTTCTGTATTCTGCTCTTGTTTACAGGTTAGCCTGAACATGCAGATGCCTTGCAGGAGATTTGAGTCTTTGGGAAATGTTTGTTCCCTAGTGCAGTGTAAAGCCTGAGATTGTATCAAGGTGTGACTTACAAGGGGTTTAATGGACCCCAAAGGAGGCTAAAATGACCTGTAAGGGGCATCATAAAGTACATAAAGCAAGCAGTTTTAATTAGGTGTTCAAGTGCTTAGTGCTGAAACTCTATTGTAATAGTTAAAATTTCCAAGGATCAGCATTCTCCTCTAAAAGTGATTGGGCAGACCAAACTGTAAGTCATAGAGACTTGAAACTTTGAGGGCTGGTAGTACTCACAACGTCTACAGTGTCAGCAAGGCTCACCCCGATTGGCCTGACGGGGGCGCTACAGCATTCAAAAGTACAAAATGGCTCATAAATCTTAAACCGTTAGGCTCAAGTGTATTATATCGTTGGAATCCTTGGCTCAAAACGGACAAAATCTATGTCTCGGATTTGGCAAAATTTTCAGGTATTTTGGATTTTTCTGAAAAACCTACTTTTGCGAACTAGTCCTAGGTTTTTGGCCCGATCGGAACATCATGGTACTAGAGGTCTGTAAGAATTTTGAAAGAAATCGGCCACTAGGTGGCACTAATGAGTTTTACGCCTCTGTAATCATGTGGTGTTTCACATATTCACACAATATTCATGTCATTTAATATATCTCCTCATACTGAACCACTTTGCCTCAAGAACCACTGCTGTCAATCAAATCATTCATTAAATATTCACAATTATGTAATAAACCTACTTTTGTGAACTGATCCTATGTTTTTCGCCCCATTGCAACCAAACCAGTGCAGTACGATTCTCTGGACTCTGTCAATTATTATCAAAAAAAAAAAAAAAAAAAGTTGAACTTTATCCTTTGGATAGCTATAACAGTGTCATTTAGAAAATGGGCGTGGCGAAATATACTCAAAAGCCTATAAATCCTAAAGGAAAACTCAGAATTTCGTGAAAATGGGTGAGATAAGATTCTAAACAAGCATGCAAACTTTTATAGAGATCAGACCATAGGTGGCGCTATAACTGTTAAAAAGCTTTAAAAACCATGCATTTCCTTAAGAAATTGTCTGTATTGGCTGTAAATGGTGTTTTCCATCTATGATTTAAGTGGTTACATGCTTGCTAAATAAAACATATATGTTTTAAAATATCTTTTATATGTAAAATATCTTTTTACGCATGTTCTTAAAGGCCTTAAAGCACTTGAACCCCAGTAATTGCTGCTCGCAGCTATATTTATACATATAATTAACGTTTAAACAGCATTTGAACAACATTTTAGCAATATGTTGGACGTATATTTTCACCTGCCACCAAAAAGAGGCAAAAAGTTCAAAAAAACTCCTTAAAATTGCCAGTTGTTATAAAGTACATAAAGTATTCATTCTCATTTGTATCAAGTCACGTTTGTCTAAAAACTCTTGAAAGATTGTCAAGTGATGTTTGTGACAGTTTTGTAAGTACCTAAAGCAAAGTTTGAATTCTACATATAATTAACATTTAAGCAGCGTTCAAACAACATTTTAGAAATGTTTAGGGTGTTTGTTTGTTTTTTTTCTTTCTTTTTTTCCACTTTCCACCAAATAGATGGAAAAAAAAGTCATGTTGGTCTAAAAAAGTGTCAGTTGATGTCTATCAGTTGTCATAAAGTTCACAAAACAAAAATTAAATTCTAATTATTAATGTTTAAATCAGACATTTCCGCAACATTCAAAGCACACAATATTTTCATCATCTGCCGCCAAATAAATCTAAAAAAGTCACGTTTGACCAAAAACTTTAAGATTGTCAGTTGTACTAAAGTACATAAAGCAAATTTTTAATTCTACATATTAACATTTAAACGGCTTTCAAACAGCGTTTCCGCAACGTTCAGCACTGTATGTTTTCACCTGCCTCCGATTCAATGCAAACAAGTCTCATTTGTCTAAAAACGCTTTAAATGGTTGAAAAAATGCTTTAAATCAAAGTTGATGTTGGCCTAACTGCATGAGGGGTGGCGAAAGGCAATTTGTGTTGCACTGGGAGAAAGTCTTCACATAGAAAGTTGTGTTGTGACCTCAAGCCTTCAACTGTATCGCTTGTTAAAAATCAGTTTTTCCAGACTGTTAGATGACCTGACTTCAGCAGCAAGCAAATTCAAAGCAAGTCTGTTATTAATAACCTCTTCAAGAAGCTAACTTAGCAAACTCAATAATGCATGTGTAAGGCTGTATTTTCTTCCTCAAGGCGGATGACCTTCCGTAACTGTGCAGCTGTTTTGATTTGGTGAGCAGCTAAATGAGATAAATTATGGTTGTGTGCATAGATGGCTCTCTCTTCTATCTGAAGCAGTAACAGAAATGATTTGATTTGCATTCTGTGGAATACTTTCACCCTGAGAGCTGAATGTGGGTGTCGGTAATTACCCCTAAGAGAGCTCAAATCTCTTTAGAGATTGTTGTGCATTTCATACGCTGGCAACAGTGTGCCAAGTATAAAACTGAAGCTATTTGCTCTTTTACGTGCTTTGTCTAATTTGTATCTAATAAAATTCCCAGCGCTGAGTAGACGTGGTGAAGCCGTGCTCCGACTGACACTTCACTTCATTGAGGGCACTTAGAGGAGGATTTCTGCTGGAGATGATATGCAAATAATGGCAATACATGTCTAACGGAGCGTATTTGTATCTATTCTAGTGTTTCTCAGATAGCATGAACTTCACAGTAGAACGAAAACACTGATTTGGCAAATAACTGCTGTAGTCAGTACAACATTAGAATAGAAATTACAAGTTAAAGTATTTGAAATTTGTCTGGACACACTTCACTGAATTTGTTTCTCATGAGCTAAAAACTTTTTAACCTTTTAATGGACCGAGTGTGTGTGTGTGTGTGTGTGTGTGTGTGGTTTTTTTTTTTTTATATATATATATATATATATATATATAAGTAAAGAGAAAGTAAAGGTTTACTACACTTTTCACATTCTGACTAGTTTTTCATTTATCTTTTAACAATGTGCAACAGTGTGTGTCAGTTCGAACGTGTGTGTGTGTGTGTGTGTGTGTGTGTGTGTGTGTGTTAGCTTATACCTATATGATGTCCGGAGGGGATATTAGTTTTTAATGACCCTACAAGTTTGATTAAACCATCAAAATATAGGGAAAATATTTTATGTTTTTTAAGTATTTTAAATATGAGGGAAGAACAAAACACTAAACTTGGTTAGGGTATTTATCTGACAAAATTATTTGGCAAAAAAAGCAAATTACAGCTTCAGGTTTTATTTTACTGTGCAAAAAGATGCACAGAAAAACAAAAAGCTCTGAGGAAAAAGCAAACATTGACTACAACATAATGTTTTTGTTTTTGCACATGTTCATAATTTCTTTGTATGACAGTCTGGATGGAAAATTGTCTCACAATTTGCCATGTTTCATTGCGTTATCATCACAAAACACAAATACTGAAATGATATGTTTATTTAAGTCTGATTAGATTATAGTTTTTATTCACAGTTTTGTGATGGATTTTTATACTTGAAGATTGAAAGTCTGGATTTGGGATGAGGGTAAAACAATAAAATCTACACAGGATATGGTGAGCAGCTAAATGTCATTACTGGTTTTAATAAAAGAAATTTAAAGGCTTAGTTCACTTCAGAATGAAAATTTCTTGATGATTTACTCACCCCCATGTCATCCAAGATGTTTGTCTTTCAGTTGAAAAGAAATAAAGGTTTTTGAGGAAAACATTCCAGGATTTTTCTCCATATAGTGGACTTCACTGGGGTTCAATGGGTTGAAGGTCCAAATGTCAGTTTCAGTGCAGCTTTAAAGAGCTCTACATGATCCCAGACAAGGAATAAGGGTCTTATCTAGGGAAACAATCAGTCATTTTATTTAAAAAAAAATAAAAAATAAAATAAAAAATTATATACTTTTTAAAAACAAATTCTCATCTTGCACTGCTCTGTGATGCTCCACGCATTACATAATCACGTTGGAAAGGTCACATGTGATGTAGGAGAAAGTACCGCGGTAGGGCGAAAAATCTCATTTTCTCCTCCAACTTTAAAATCATCCAACATCGTTTTTACCTTTTTTTGTAAAGGCCGTTTGACTTTGTCTTTGCACGTTTGCTTTGTAAACACTGGATCGGTACTTCCGCCTACGGTCACGCATGACCTTTCCAACGTGATTAGCTTGTGCAAGACGAGCATTTGCGGTTAAAATGTAAATAATTTAGATTTTTTTTAGAAAATGGCCGATGGTTTCATTTGTTATTCCTCGTCTGGGATCGTGTAGAGCTCTTTGAAGCTTCACTGAAATTTGGACCTTCAACCCGTTGAACCCCAGTGAAGTCCGCTATATGGAGAAAAATCCTGGAATGTTTTCCTCAAAAACGTTCATTTCTTTTTGACTGAAGAAAGAAAGACATAAACATCTTGGATGACGTGGGGGTGAGTAAATTATCAGGAAATTTTCATTCTGAAGTGAACTAATCCTTTAAGAAACCTCCCGGACGAGCCCCCAATTATCTACCCATCTAGGGCTTGGGACGCAACATGAAGGTGACAAAGCCAGCAGTGCATCTGGCATCTCCTTTATTACTCATGTCTTTTTCCTTTCCGGTTGTGTTCAGGCTCTGCGTGTGATGGCCAAGATCATGAGAGAGTGCTGGTACGCCAATGGAGCCGCGCGTCTCACCGCCCTGCGCATCAAGAAGACCTTATCACAGCTCAGCCAGCAGGAGGGCATCAAGATGTAGGCCGGCGGCCCTCGGTCTGCCCAACAATTAGACTGATTTATGATAGTTATCATCACTTTTATCATTATCCTTTATTATTGCATCACCCTCTGTCTTCGAGAGAAGACACGAGCACTTTGAATGAAGTGTCAGTTTGTTTCTGCATCCTTTGCCTCGGTCTTAAATCGCGCCTGGACTTTGACGTGGGTAGAAAACACGGACTTTATGATGTAATAACCCACTTCCACGTCCAGCTGGTGTCGTGCTGGGATCTCATTTTCAGACTGCATCAACAGCGCGGCAGGGCTGGGTTCAGCGAAAGTGCTACCTAAGAAGGATTCTTTGATTATTTATAACGTTTTTCTTCAGTGGCCGGGTTGATTTGAGTTTGGTTTGTTTTTTCTCTCACGAAGAAATAACCTTATTTGCACCTTGTGTTTAATTTCCGCTCATCACTGCAGTTCTTCAGGTCAGTCTAACTGTTTTTTTGGTTATGTTTTTGCAAAAACAAAACTGGACACGACCTCATTCAGTCTTGGCGAACATGCTGTGACATATGCAATATAGATAAAACGTATCTACTTTATATTTTTTACTGCTCTGCTACAACAACTACGATGACAACCATGCCTTCCAAGCCAGGTGTTACCAGAAAGTGCCACTGCTTTGAACCAACCAACCCACCCTCATGGTGTGATCGGCCCCGCCGGACGCCATCAGTCTGAGCGTATCGAGCAGAGGCTTTCTCCAGGAACGTCTCTTATGCACACGGAGCAAAAGGGGGCCGCCACACTCCAATTTGCTGGTGCCATTCTTCATTTTTCTGCCTCTTCATTGTCTTCATTGATGCAGCACTGAGGGATGTAACAACAATCCAGACCTCTTCACATTACAGCTTGTTTTATGGAACAATGTGTGTTTTCGGGGGACGCCTGTACACTGGGAATCCAGTGTCTGAAGCGTTGGTGCTGTGATCAGATGCCCGCCTTCAGTCGGAGGAAACTTTACAAATTTATAAAGGACTGAAGAAAAATGTATAGCAAGCCAGCGACTAGCTATGGACACAATTGAAAGCAAAATACTGAAAGTTGCCCAATAAAAACATATGATTATTTCGTTCTCGGTGCGTGAAGATGGCGAGGTAGATTAATATAGCAAATGGATATTTACTAAGCCATAGGTTTTCCAACATTTTGTGGCAACTTTTTCTAATAGAATGTAAATGAGGAAAAAAATATCAAGGACTGCTTTAAAAGAGCAAGCCTTAAGGGACCAATTGATTATGTCGAGGTTGTTTGTGTTTTGTTTGCGTTCGAACTGACTATAATAACGTGGTAGGATCAGTACTGTATGTAACCGAATACATAAATGTAGCAGTTGTGTGTCGGTGGATATGAACCGTATCGCCACCCAAACAAGCTTTGCTGTCTCGAGTATCAAAGCTGGAGGATATTTGATCGCATTGTTTCCCATAGCTGCGCTCATGAATGAAGACTGTAACGGCACGCTGAACTTGGCTGAACAAGTTTCTGTTGACTATTTTCTCAAGGTATCAGTTTCTGGTGCTTATTTAAGCATGTAACTTCAGAGGTTTTTTTTCTTTTTTCTTTTTTTTTTTTTACTTTGGACACCTTTTATTATGGACAAACATCGCCAGTGACTTTTCAGTGATCTTTATAGTCAGATTAGGGGCCCTTCATTGAAGGAATATTACAGATTCAATGCACGTTGAGCTCAATCGATTGATCAAACATTGATTACCATAAAAACTATAGATTTTTCTCTTGTTTTCTTTAATAAAAGGACAAATGGAGGTTAGGAGGAGTTACTTGAAATGGAAGTGAATGTTTTGAGGATTTAAAAGCAAAAATATAAAGTTTAGAATTTTATAAAAGCACTTAGATTAATTCATCTGTATTATTAATTGAGTTGTAAATAGTTGTTGTAGGGTTTTACACTCTAAAAATGCTGGGTTAAAAATGACCCAAGTTGGGTTGAAAATGGACAAACCCAGCGACTGGGTTGTTTTAACCCAGCGGCTGGGTTAAATGTTTGATATTGAGCATGTTTACATTCACGCCAATATGCTGATGATGACCAAAAATCAGGTTATTTAATAATGGCCGATCAGATTATGCTTAAGTGTTTATGACCTTTATGTCAATAAAAGATTAGGGTTTATGCATATTAAGCATGATTGGTTCAAGAAGGCGCATGTAAACGCTTCTTTGTCTTTTAATGTTTATGGATTGGCTTCATTCATTTCCATTGGTAGCGTCTCACTGTCAGATTTTGGTGTTTTTTTTTATTAATTTCTTTGGATATGCTGTCGATTGAGTGTAACTTGCATTGGATCTGGAATATTCCTTTTTAAAAAATGGAAATATGTTGATCTGTTCAGCAATAACTGCGGTTTTAGAATGTTGATTGCTCAGGCAATAGGGTTCTCTCTTCTGATGGTCAAGCGTCGCTGCTATGCATTACAAGTCTCTCTGCTGGAGCACGTAAAGGACACGGTAGTTATTAGTATCACATGTAGTGCCCGAATTACATTCTTAAGACTGGTTATGGTTGCTCCATAACATTTGCAGGCTGCCTGCTGAAGGGAAAGAACTATTCGAAATATGACACGTTCAACATTTCCTTTTAACCGGATTGATTTTTACAGTGTATTTTAAAATAATCACAGTTATGCTGAGCTTGTTTGAGATGGCATTAGTGCAAGGAAACCGTGCCAGTCATTGGATGGACAGTAGAGTATTAATGGTGTAATGAATGAATGAATGAATGAATGAATGAATGACTCCTGCTACACGCTGAAATGCAAAATGTGTGTGTAGGAGGTCTATAAATAATGTGTAAATGTATATAAATATGTATGTATAATGTTTGTCAGGCTGGTGTACAGTTTGTTAATGGAAAATCTGGAAGGAAAAAGTGTAAATTAAACCCAAAAAAGCAATGGAGAGTGCAGTCAGAGGAGGAGAAGAGCTCAAAGGGAAGGTTTGAGGGAAAGCTTTCTTCAACAAACTCAAAGGAGTAGTTCAGCCAAAAATAAAAAATGATCATCATTTATTAAATCTAATTTAGTTCCAAACCTGTATGACCTTGTAAGATGAATTCAGGGAATGTCGCTGAAGGTCGATCTTTTACATGCACTTCAAGTGATCCGGGATTGTAGCTTTCAAGAACTTTATTGTAAAAGCATCATGAAAGTCATTCGTACGACTTGTGCATACGGAGCCCCGCACGTGACATGCAGGAAAAAAATAGTAGGCTAAATCGTGAGCACGATTTACTAATTCAGTCCCTTGATTTGCTAAATCATGCGCACACAATAGTAAATTGTGCGCACAATTTAGCAATTCAAGTGAACGAAATAGTAAATCGTACGCACAATTTAGCAATTCGAGGGAACTAAATAGTAAATCGTGCGCACAATTTAGCAATTCGAGGGAACGAAATAGTAAATCGTGCGCACAATTTAGCAATTCGAGGGAGCGAAATAGTAAGTCGTACGCACAATTTACTTTTCTTTCCTGTATTTCCTGTGCGGGACTCCGTACGTGAACGATATTCCAAGTAATTCAAATAGTAAATCGTGCGCACAATTTAGCAATTCGAGGGAACGAAATAGTAAGTCGTACGCACAATTTAGCAATTCGAGGGAACGAAATAGTAAATCGTGCGCACAATTTAGCAATTCAAGTGAACGAAATAGTAAATCGTGCGCACAATTTAGCAATTCGAGGGAACGAAATAGTAAGTCGTACGCACAATTTAGCAATTCGAGGGAACGAAATAGTAAATAGTGCACACAATTTAGCAATTCAAGGGAACGAAATAGTAAATTGTGCCCACAATTTAGCAATTCGAGGGAACGAAATAGTAAATAGTGCGCACAATTTAGCAAATCAAGGGAACGAAATAGTAAATCGCGCGCACAATTTACTTTTCTTTCCTGTATTTCCTGTGCGGGACTCCGTACGTGAACGATATTCCAAGTAATTCAAATAGTAAATCGTGCGCACAATTTAGCAATTCGAAGGAACGAAATAGTAAGTCGTACGCACAATTTAGCAATTCGAGGGGACGAAATAGTAAATCGTGCGCACAATTTAGCAATTCAAGTGAACGAAATAGTAAATCGTGCGCACAATTTAGCAATTCGAGGGAACGAAATAGTAAGTCGTACGCACAATTTAGCAATTCAAGTGAACGAAATAGTAAATCGTGCGCACAATTTAGCAATTCGAGGGAACGAAATAGTAAGTCGTACGCACAATTTAGCAATTCAAGGGAACGAAATAGTAAATTGTGCCCACAATTTAGCAATTCGAGGGAACGAAATAGTAAATAGTGCGCACAATTTAGCAAATCAAGGGAACGAAATAGTAAATCGCGCGCACAATTTACTTTTCTTTCCTGTATTTCCTGTGCGGGACTCCGTACGTGAACGATATTCCAAGTAGGATTGATTTTTTTTTTTTTTTTTTTTTTTTTTTTTTTTCCAGTCGGGGAAATCAACAAACCCAAGGTAGCTATGTCCGTGGTTCCTACACAGTTTGGAAAAGTGTGGAATTTGATTTGAGTCATTTCCAGGTCTGGATAAGTATGGAAAAATATTTGTGTTTCCAGACTATTGACCTTGCTAAGTTTTCTAAAATATAAAATTAAGAATTTCTAATCATACCAGCAGAATATTTTCATGGCAAAAGTTTGGAAAAATATGGAATTTTGAAATGGAAATTGTGTAGGAATCCTGCAAGTCCATTTAGTGGATGAATCATATTTGGTCCAGTTCACAAAATTGGTGGTAAATCTGAGCGATTAGGTTCAGTTTCAACAGTTCACTGGATCACTATAACTGCACAGAAAAGAACAGCCGGCACATTCTCCAAAATATCTCTTTTTGGTTTGGAACAACCAGTGATCATTTCCATTACTGGCTGAACAGTTTTTACTCACTCACGCCACGTCACTTGTTACAGATGTCAGCTTTCGCATCTTAAATCACCAGCATTGCGTTTCAGACTCACACATTTGCATCCAGGTGTTCCTTTAGTGACATGCAGGAATCCCGCTGGCCACACCAGCGACAACTTGACATAAAAACCGTACCGTTGCACCTCTGGTTCCACACGGCAAGCGCCTCTCAAACGCTCCGCTCCCTTTTACTGTAGCTCAGAGTTTTCTATGTCAAATTCAGGGAGCGAGCCGTTGGAGACAAATCCACGCAGCCGACATCCCTCTCCATGAACTTCTGTGCCTCCTCGATGGAGAGGCATTCATTCAAGGAGATTTTAATTGACAGCGGCCGTATTTCCAGCAGCCAGACGCTTGAAATGTTGTGCCCTTAAATGACCCAGACTTCGAAACCTGCGGCTTTTCATTAATAAGCCTGTGATTCTTTAAAAGCAGATGCAGTTTCACATTATAATGCACAAAATAATGTCAGTACATTTACTAATTAACGTAACCACGACAGCTTTTTATGTGATCCAGCTGAGGCCGTGGATGTACCTGTCTAAATGTGACGGATGTGAATGTTAATTTGCATAATTTCGCTAAAGGTCACCCTTACGCCATTTTTAAGGGGGTGTCATGAAAATACACGGGTCTTTTACTCATTTATGCAAATGTATTTGGTCACACAGACCTCAAGCTCTTCGCTAGCAATCGTTGTGCTGTTTAATTATACAGCTATGCTATTATACGGACACTGTGAAAAAGACCCATGAGGGACGGTGGCCCGGCAGCACCAAAAATCCTGGAGAATTCTGGGTGGTTTAAGGGCTGAAGAGCTATTTCACCTGTATGGCTGCTGATTGTGAGGACGGTAGTGGAAAGCTTTATTGTGTTTTATTTGGTGCCTATGTTTGACTATATTTAGTTTTTTTTTTATTCCACTTAGAATGATGCACTGCATGGAACTTATTTCTAATGTTTGCATCACTTGCTTTTTTAAAAAACATATTAAAAGAATTACAAAAAAAAAAAAAAAAAAAAATCAATAACGAGTTTTGAAAAGGTCAAAAAGTCATGAGAAAAAATACCTCCTCCTCCTCCGAAGACCAATGTGTTTATACCTCACTGTATATATTTGATTTGTTTACTCCAAGTTTGCAGTTTTGTTTCTTTTGAAATGCTAAATGCCATTTTATGTCGCTGGTACTTGTCAATGGCATTGTGTTATTGTATTATTGTCCAGACAGTATATTCCTTCTTTAAACCATTATTTGGTTTTGTTATTTTCTCTCTCTTTTTTTGTTCTGTATGAATTACAAGTGCTTTACTGATGTCATACTGTCCTTTAATGCCTCCTCAGCTGTATAGAAATGCCTTGTACTGTTTCTTTTCCAAAAAAAAAAAAAAAAAAAGAAAGAAGAAAAAAACAAAAAGAAATGAGAAGTGTGTGGGGTGTCATCGATGCCCTGCTCCATTTCTAAAGCATTATGTATTGACTTTTTCTAGCGTGTACAGACGTACAGATGAACTGCATAGGATCATAGCAGAGTGAAGATCATGTTGCTTTCTAACATAGTGGATAGAGATGGGTGTGAATAAAACAAGATGTTGAAACTCTTATGTTTTATTTGTCTTTATTTGCCTGTTTCTGAAAGACAACCATATATGAAAGATCATCTTTCAACTCTAAAACATGGCTGAAAAAATAAATGTGCATTGTTTATCCTTTTATATTTTTTTTATTCAAAAAATTTGCAAAAATCTAACCTTTCATTGAAGTAAAAGAACTGAAGGTGGATGGAAGATCTCATTATGAAAATATAGCTGCAAGCAACAATTATGGGGTCAAGCTGAATAAGGACAGAAAAGGAAATATTTGTGGACATCTGTGATCACAAGGTTAGAATAAAGCTGTTTAAATTACATCAGTTAAAGCACTTATAACATAATAACATGGTTTATAACTTCTGAGCAGTAGGTGGCGCTGTGACGAAACTGCATGCACCCTCAAGTCATGCCTGTGATGACATGTACCAAGTTTCTTGTCAGTACACAAAACTTTTACAAAGATACAAACGCATATCTATTTTGGCGTGCTCACAGTCAAATTTGTTGACACAGTATAAAACAACGGTTGGGTCTATCAAAAATCTTTTAATAACTTTTTGTCATGAGTGTCTGTAGATGCTCATACCAAATTTCGTACAAATCGGACAAATTTTGTAGAAGTTCGAAAAAGTAGCTTTTGAATAAAATTCAATATGGCGGACTGTAAGTATGGTAGAATATGGCAAATTTGGTATCGTAGGACTCTGCATAAGCCAACAAATCTAATGATGTAAGTTAAATGACAATGTTAAATTTTTCATGTTATAAGCATATTCATAAATTTAAATTTATCTTTTGACCACTAGGGTGCGCTGACCTAAAACTTTACAGGTCCTCTCAGAATATGGCCTTGATGAATCATACTTTCGTAATGATACATTCATGCGTTTGTAAAACACAGAATTTTATGACAAAATTCAAAATGGCTGACACCCAAAATGGCCAACCAAAGAAAATGGGATACGTTTCAACTCGGCATGCCTCAAGGAATCTAAGGAGGCCATCCTTAGGACAAGGTATTCAAAAGTTATAAGCAAAAATAGCCATTTTTCCTATCTCGGCACCAGTAGGTGGCGTTGTGACGATACTGTGCGTGTACCCCAAGACATGCCTATAATGGCATATACCAAGTTTGGAGTCAATACACCAAATCATTGCGAAGATACAGCATCAAATCCATTTGATGGATGCTGGTGCTCTCCATTAAATTCGTTGACACGCTATATGAGAACAGATTGGCCGATCAAAAATCTTTTAATAACTTTTTGCCTGGAGTGTGAGTAGATGCTACATACCAATTTCATGCAAATTGGACAAATGCTCTAGGAGGAGTTTGAAAAATTAGGGGCTTGACCCCAAATAAATGTTTTTCACTAGTTCACGGCCACAATTATTGGTACCCAATTATTGCAACATCCTTTTCCCAAGATAACAGCTCTGAGGCTTCTTCTATAATGCCTGATGATTTTGGAGATCAGAGATCATTCATCCATACAGAATCTCTCCAGATCCGTCAGATTCCAGCTCCATGTTGATGCTTCTTCTCTTCAGTTTTCTTCAGGGTTCACGTCAGGACTGGGACGGCCATGGCAGAAGCTTCATTTTGTGCTCAGTGACACATTTTTGTTTCGATTTTGATGGTTGTTTTGGATCATTGTCCTGTTGGAAGAACCAAAAAAGAATTCTACCAGAGACGGTTAGGTTTTGATTTTTTTATCTGTTGGTATTTGATAGAATCCATGATGCCACATCTGAACAAGATGTCCAGGACCTCCGGAAGAAATATAGGCCCACAACATTAAAGATCCAGCAGTATATTTAACTGTGGACATGGGCTACTTTTTATCCCTGTGTGTACCAAAGCCATCTGGTGGGTTTGCTGCCAAAAATTTCTTTTTTATTTTCATCTGACCATAAAACCCAGTCCTGTTTAGTTCCAGACGTGTCTGACAACTGAATATGTTGGAGATTGTTTGTGGATGAGCGAGGAGGATTTTTCTTGAAACTCTCCCGAACAACTTGTGGTGATGAAGGTGCTGTTTAATATTTCTTTTAGGCTTTGTGACCCAGAGACTCAACTAATTTCTTCAATTCTCCAGCTGTGCATTAGGACGATTTAGACACACGTCCTCTTCCAGGCAGATTCGTAACATCTTTAGCTGATTGGAACTTCTTAATTATCATCCTGATGATGGAAATGGGGATTTTCAATGCTTTAGCTATTTCCTTATAGCCACTTTCTATTTTGTGAAGCTCAACAATTTTTTGCTGCACATCAGAACTATATTCTTTGGTTTTACTCATTGTGATGAATGATTCAGGGAATTTAGCCTTTGTGTTTCCTCATATTTATATTCCTTTGAAACAGAATTAAAAGATGTATTGTGCTAGTTGTGTTTTTACAAATGTTGGCCTTTCACATTTTTAATATCGCTACACTCTAGAAATGGACACCAAACATAAGAAGAAGTCAAGTGAGGACACCAATAATTCATTGTATCTCAGAGATAAAATATTCATTAATCGGTCTCTGATTAGAAAGCTTGTTCAGTCCTTTGGTATTGACATCTCAAGCATAAACTCTCTCCCTTCCTCCAGTTTCTAATTTACGGGGCAATTGATCATGAAGTGTTTTAGGAATGGCTCTGAAAGGCCAGCAGCTCCGATCGATGCTTGTGACTCTGCCAGATGCACTTCAGCAAACTCAAACGATGAAAATGTTTTATTTCTCTCTCCCTCCAACTCTTTTAAAGGTTTCCTTGTATCCATTTCCTTCATTTAGAGAGAATTAGACACACACCGGCATGCTTGATCAGGACAGCCGTCAACAAACACACACTTCAGAAATACACAGACCAGATTCAGATGAATCTCTCAAACTGGTTCTGCATTCTCAGCCTAATTCTCGTCTCATCTCTCATCTACAAGGACATGCAACTGACAAACAACTGCAGTTTTGGTTTAAAATAAAATGTTATTCACTTGCTCTTTAATTGGTTAGTGAGTGATGACTTCATGCAAAAATGTCCTTCTACCCTGAAAGCATCTCATGTAGATATGGATACAGAATTCAAATTCATAATTTTCTGCATCAGTCAAAACATAAAAAGGTATGAAAACTTTATATCTTACAATTGTGATTAGATTTCACAACTGTGACTTTATTTCTCATAATTGTGTCTTTATATTTCACAACTGTGACTTTATTTTCTCATAATTGCGATTTTATATTTCAAAACTGACTTTATTTTTCATAATTGTGAATTTATATTTCACAACTGTGACTTTATTTTTCATAATTGCGACTTTATATTTCACAACTGTGACTTTATTTTTCATAATTGTGAATTTATATTTCACAACTGTGACTTTATTTTTCATAATTGTGTCTTTATATTTCACAACTGTGACTTTATTTTCTCATAATTGCGACTTTATATTTCACAACTGTGACTTTATTTTCTCATAATTGCGATTTTATATTTCACAACTGTGACTTTATTTTTCATAATTGTGAATTTATATTTCACAACTGTGACTTTATTTTTCATAATTGCGACTTTATATTTCACAACTGTGACCTTTTCTCTTAATTGCAATTTTATATTTCACAACTGTGACTTTATTTCTCATAATTGCAACTTTATATTTCACAACTGTGACTTTATTTTTCATAATTGCGACTTTATATTTCACAACTGTGACTTTATTTTTCATAATTGTGACTATATTTCACAACTGTGATTTTATTTCTCATAATTGTGACTATATTTCACAACTGTGACTTTTTCTCATAATTGCGACTTTATATTTCACAACTGTGACTTTATTTTTCATAATTGTGACTATATTTCACAACTGTGATTTTATTTCTCATAATTGTGACTATATTTCACAACTGTAATTTTATTTCTCATAATTGTGACTATATTTCACAACTGTGACTATTTCTCATAATTGTGACTTTATATTTCACAACTGTGACTTTATTTCTCATAATTGCAACTTTATATTTCACAACTGTGACTTTTTCTCTTAATTGGGATTTTATATTTCACAACTGTCACTTTATTTCTCATAATTGTGACTATATTTCACAACTGTGACTTTATTTTTCATAATTGTGACTATATTTCACAACTGTGACTTTATTTTTCATAATTATGACTATATTTCACAACTGTGATTTTATTTCTCATAATTGTGACTTTATATATCACAACTGTGACTTTATTTCTCATAACTGCGACTTCATATTTCACAACTGTGACTTTATTTTTCATAATTGCGACTTTATATTTCATAACTGTGACTTTATTTTTCTGACAATATGAATTTACTTCTCATAATCACAACTTTATTTCCCATAATTGTGTGATCTATATCTCACAATGACTTTCTTTTAATTGTGACTTTATATCTTATGAAGTGATTTTTTTTATTATTATTATTATTGTAACTATCTCACAAACTGACTATCATAATTGTGACTTTATATCTCACAATGGGACTTTATTTCTTGTAATTGCAACTTCATATTTCACAATGGGACTTTATTTCTTGTAATTGCAACTTTATATTTCACAATGGGACTTTATTTCTTGTAATTGCAACTTTATATTTCACAATGTGACATTGTTTCTTGTAATTGCATCATATTTGTGTTATTTTAAACCTCAGCTCCTACCTGCTCTTTTTTAACTCTGAGTCAGAAACGGTCTTCTGTAGCAACCAAACCTGTTTTGATTTTTTACTATTTCCCGGTCAATGACATTTACATTCGTTCATTCAACAGATGCATCAAACCCTCAGATATTCCTGTGAATAGCTGATGTAACTTAAATCAGTTATTGTATTTGAAGCAGAGTTGAAATATGCCTTGTAAAACCAATGGAAATGGCTTGCAGTGTTTATTATGTAGATCTCAAATGATACTGTTGAGATCACAGTCGACTCCAGGGAACATCTGATTTCTGTCCAACAATGAAGAGGGATATTTAAAAAAACCCTTGTTATGAACTCTTTGTCTTTTTAGCCTTGTACACGTGCAGTTCTTCTGTGCAGAGTGTGAAGAAATATAGGAAACTTTTCTGCTCGTCACAAATGTGAATGTCCAGTTTTCTTCTTGTAAATAGAACGTTATTTAAAAGGTTACAATAATGTTACTACAATGTTCCTTTAACGTGATTTTTTTAACTCACAATAAAACATTCTTTCGATGTTTATTTGTAACATTCCAAGAAGGTTATACAGGTACAAATAACATCATAAAAATGTTCCGAAAATGTTCAGGTAAAAACCTTATAAAGATGTTGTTCTAAGAACGTTTCTCTCAACATAATGATATCAGATATTAATAATGTTATAAAAATATTCTATAAATGTTTTTTTAAAGAATGTTTTATCTTAACATTAACAAAACATTCATGAAAGTTGTGAAAGTGTTCTCTTAGCTTTGGAGCAATTGTTTAATGTATTGAATTAAAGCAGACAGGCTTTTCAAAGGAAGAAAGCAATAACAATAAATGCAATAGACTATATTTATAAGCTATAAATGTCATAGTGCCTTGAGTGGGTGTGATAGACGCTTTATAGAAGTTTATTTGCCATGTTAGCTGTCAGCTGGAAGCCAGAAATAGCTCGCGCCCGCTCGCGTCCAGCTGCTGCTGACAGTGATGCATCTCTCCTCTGTTTGCTTTTCTCTCCAAACACAGGAGTTTGTTGAAAAAGCTGCTGACGAACAGAATATGCAGTTGCGTGGAGGAATTGATTTTGGGTGCTTTTGTGATTTAAAGGTCAGTCACTGAGCTTTTTTGAGGTTGCAAACTGATTTCTCAGGCACTTGATATTTTTGTAGAAATGTAAGTACTGAAAGCTCTTCAGAGAAACTTGACTGTAATACTGGATGATTTCAGTGTCAAGCCAAAGGAACACAGACACAGATTCCTCCAGCAGGGGACACTGTTACCTTTCAAATCTCATTTTAAGCGGCATATGCTTTTGAGGCTTAGACGGTTAATATTTAATGCATTTTGAGATTTCATTTTTACATACATTTGTAATATGATGGATGGGTTTCGCGAGGCGAGTTACTGCATCATATCATATATGCAGTGGCATCCAAAAGTCTGAGACCACACTGAAAATCTGGGATTTTTGAATCCAATTTAAATCCTGGAAATAATATTTTAATGTTCTGCATTTACATTTAAAAACAAAGGAATGTTATGATGTCAAAATGAATAAATATTCAAGACTTTGCTAACCAGACAAATCCTCTGTCACCAAAACAAATTCCCAAACATACTTGGCAATAAATCTCTTTCAGATTTAAATTTGCATTATTTTTTTATTTTTTTAGTACATATTGCATATCTGAAAGGTGTAGTTTTTATTCCTTCTGTCTGGGAATTTGCATACAGAACAGAAACGGAGTTTCGCCACTATCTGTAAAAGCCGATAATTGGATGTTTGAAGAGCTGTTTCTCATCACTGTTTCTCTGAAGTGCTTTTGTGAGATTAGATATTGAAAATTAATTTAGAAAGCAATTACCTGCATCTGTTTCATTTCTTCAGGATACAGTATGTGGTGTATGTCTGGTTCTTGACTTAAATAATGACCTTTACCTCTTCTGAATATGCGTTGTCTAAGCATGCAGATTGAGTACTTGCCTTTACGAGCACTTAAAACAGGCTGACCATTTACTAAAATACAACTGTAGCCTCATATTGATGTTGTATATTTATAAAAAAAAAATGCCAGTTTTCACCCTGTATGCTATATAAGTCTTCTATGTGATTCCACACTGAAATTCAAGCTGTTGTATGTAAACTGACATTTTCTCATCCACAGAGACTGACTTCATGGATGTATAATTCAGCTGTATTTTGGGAGATGTCATGGGCCTTGTTTACATAATCTCTGAAACCCCCAGTTTAATCAAATTCAGTCTAATTAACAGCCCACTCTTTGAATTATACTTCACAAAGTGCATTTAGTTAAAGAGAATATATTAAGTCTCCAAAACCCAGTTATGATAATGTGCATCTCCATGTTTCCCCGCCGCGACTCTTCGCCTTTTTATACCCCATTAATTAAACGAAGACAAGAAAGCAAGAGCAAGGTCGCACATCTGGATTTTAAAAGAGCTTTAGTTTTAGCCAGCATGTAATGAGAAATGTATGAATCTGCCATCAGACATCCATTTTACACAGTTTTAAAAGTTTAAAAATGTAACAGTGCAATTTTAATTTTGTGTACACTTCATGAAATCACTCTGTTTATGGATAGTGGCTGTATAATTAATAGGGTTTAAAGCAAGCATCACTATTATTATGTTATAGAAAATGTAAAAATGTAAATAAGTGTGTGTGTGTGTGTGTGTGTGTGTGTGTGTGTGTGTGTGTGTGTGTATACACACACACACAGTCAAACCAAAATGTATTCAGACACCTTGAACATTTCATTCATTAATACAGTTTATTCACTATAGTTTAAAAAATGGTAATAAAATATGACAAGATCTCAGAGTCAAACTGTGTCAGAAAAAATTAATCTTAATTATGTCAGATAACACTTCATAATAATAATTCCTTACATTTATATAGCGCTTTTCTGGGTACTCAAAGCGCTTTACATATGGAAGGGTGGAATCTCCTCAACCAGCACCAATGTGCAGCGCCACCTGGATGATGCGACGGCAGCCATATTGCGCCAGAACGCCCACCACACACCAGCTGATTGGTGGAGAGGAGACAGAGTGATGAAGCCAGTCAGTGTATGGGGATGATTAGGAGGCCATGATGGACAGAGGCCAATGGGCAAATGTGGCCAGGATGTCAGGGTTACACCCCTACTCTTTTCAAAGGACATCCTGGGATTTTTAACGACCACAGAGAGTCAGAACCTCGGTTTAACGTATCATCAGAAAGCCGGTGCTTTTTTGACAGTATAGTGTCCCCGTCACTATACTGGGGTGTTAGGACCCACACAGACCACAGGGTGAGCGCCCCCTGCTGGCCTCACTAACACCTCTTCCAGCAGCAACCTAGTTTTCCCAGGAGGTCTCCCATCCAGGTACTAACCAGGCTCTGCCCCGCTCAGCTTCAGTGGGCAACCAGTCTTGGGCTACAGGGTGAAATGGCTGCTGGCAAATTGCACTAAAGCAAAACATGGTCAGGTCAAAGTGTCTGAATAATTTTTGGTTCCAAATTTTTATCAATTTTACTGGCATAGTCCACTGTATGAAGAATTTTTGGGTATAATATGTCACAGTTTACTTTATTTTGCTATCCTCACTTACAGAAATGATCTATAGTGTCCTGAACCCACTAGTAAAAATATTTCAAAAATATAAAAAATTTGACTGTAATATATATATATATATTCAGTGGAAATATTGAAGCAATTATAAATACATTTATATTTTACATTTATTATACATTTATATTTTTAAGTAATTCTAAATTAAAATGAATAAAATATGAATAATAAGAAAATTCATATGTTAAAATTATACCATATATGTTTAATTCCGCTTTAAAGTCTGGTCAGAAATCACAGTTTTAACACTTTAGGCTTATATATTTAACATTTATTTTATAGGTTTTTTACTTTCTTTCTTTTTTTACTTGTTACTCAGCATGAAAATAACCAAGGAAGCTGGACTCAAACTACCAACCACACTCTAATGGTAGTAAAAAGTAAATATTTAGTTCAGATTTATTTTTGAGATGAGAATATATAGCCGCCTTTAGGGAGTCATCATATCTATCATATACAAATATATACATTATCAAAATGGCGTTTGCTGCCAGCGCAGTGCATCAGATCCTTCAGAATCACAACTGTTGACTTACTGTTTGGACTCGAGCCCAAATGAAGCCATTTTCAGGGGCACTTGGAGCCGCGCCACTGATTTGATCATATGCTGAATGCTGCTGCTTGATTAATGGCTTTTGTTCGCTGTCTGGCTGTTGTCCCATAATCCTCTCCTGCAGGAGCTATTACATTTCTCTGCTGATTCTTTCATCCTAAAGGCCACCCTGTTTACACAGATAATCTCTGCTATCAGCTTTGACATGCACACTGTGTGTAAATGTCACTTTCATGACATATGCCATTTCCTGGTGGATTTCCAGTGCACACTGAGCTATAAGGGGGATTTGAAACCCCTAACACCTAATATTAATCTTTAATATATGTCACCATGCTTATTGTACAGACATGAACCACTAGAACAGGTTTTCCTGCTTGAATGTTGATTATTTTCCTCATATTCTCCATTGTTCAGCTCCTCTCTTCCCAGTCTGTCAGTAACGCTCTGTTTAGTTCCTGTCTCTATGAAGCCCCTCCTTCTGAAAAGCACAATGTGCTCTGATTGGTCGGCTGGAGCAGTGTGTTGTGATTGGTGTTTGGGAAATGCCCCGCCCCTTACCATAACCTCCAGTTTCAACACACTACTAACTAACTCAACCAGGCCCCGCCCCTTTATTCTGCTTATGAATTATTTAAATGAGGAATATTGTGAAGTGTTCATTCCCAGAAAAAAATGATACTGATGATGTTCTTGAGGCCTTGATCACCATTAATAGCAACAGGATTCATTAATCAAACTAAATTAAGTCCCCCGGTGTTTTGCAAATGTACGTGTGCCATTCAAGAGCTGGGCTGGAATTAATGGCAGTGCCCTTTAAGAGCCTCTGGCCAATCAGCTGCAGAGCTGAAGTCTGTATGCATGATCATGTCACTGGTGTACTGGAGCAAAGCAACCAGTCTATATAATGTGCTGTTCCTGCCCCACTTAAAGGCACACTTCACCCAAAAAATCCCCTACTCATCCTTATGTTGTTACAAACCTGTCTGACTTTCTTTCTTCTGTGGAACTGGAAAGAAGTAATTTTGAGAAATTTCTCTAACATCTAATCCTCATGACAGTATCACTAATGGGAGATAATGATATATGTGGCATATATGGATGCAGATGGAAAAAAAAAAAACACTCCAGCCTGAGGAGATAGAGTCGATAGAAGATATTAATGGAAGCCATAAATATCAGTGTTATTAAAAACCACATAACTGAGAAGTCATCATGGGCCTGCATGGCTGAGACTTCTCAGTTTGAATTTTCTTTACACAGTTTATTTACATTTAAAGATAAAAGTAAGATAAATGAAAATAAA
Source organism: Ctenopharyngodon idella (assembly GCF_019924925.1). Lineage (NCBI taxonomy): Eukaryota > Metazoa > Chordata > Actinopteri > Cypriniformes > Xenocyprididae > Ctenopharyngodon > Ctenopharyngodon idella. The sequence continues at coordinate 942,954 of NC_067242.1, read as the reverse complement.
TGAAAGGTTTTAATTATTTTATTTATTTATTTTTTTATTTTTTATTTTTTTTACAAAGAATTGCAAAATGTTTGTTTTCATACAGTTTTCCTGAACACTCCCCCTGCCTGCCATTGGTCAGTCAAACGGATAGCCCCTCACCCACAATCAGTCCATTGGATGAGCTGTTGCTGTGCTGTGCTCAATCTTGTTTGGGTTTGTTTTGGTCAGGTTTTGTACTTTTTGGAACTGATTGATCTGAGTTGATGCACCTCAGTTTTTTTTTAGGTGCATGAGCTCAGATCAATGAGGCCTACGATCAGTCAGTTCTAAAAAGAAACACAAAACCTGTGCTAACTGAAAGAAATCAAGTAAACGAAAATATTTAATTTAATATTTGGTGATAATATAGCAAAATGACAGATTTACAATTCTGAATTGCGTGATATAAACTCACAATTGCGAGATATAAAGTCAGAATTGCGATTTATAGTCAGAATTGCGATATAATGTCAGAATTGAAAGATATAAAGTCAGAATTGCGACATAATGTCAGAATTGAAAGATATAAAGTCAGAATTGCGACATAATGTCAGAATTGAAAGATATAAAGTCAGAATTGCGACATATAAAGTCAGAATTGCGAGTTATAAAGTCAGAACTGGGAGATATAAAGTCAGAATTGCATGTTATAAAGTCAGAATTGCGAGATATATAGTCAGAATTGTGAGATATAAAGTCAGAATTGCGAGATATAAAGTCAAAATTGCGAGTTATAAAGTCAGAATTGCTTGATATAAAGTCAGAATTGCGAGATATAAAGTCAGAATTGTGTGATATAAAGTCAGAATTGCTTGATATAAAGTCAGAATTGCGAGTTATAAAGTCAGAATTGTGAGATATAAAGTCAGAATTGCGAGTTATAAAGTCAGAATTGCGAGATATAAAGTCAGAATTGCGAGATATAAAGTCAGAATTGCGAGATATAAAGTCAGAATTGCTTGATATAAAGTCAGAATTGCGAGTTATAAAGTCAGAATTGCGAGATATAAAGTCAGAATTGCGAGTTATAAAGTCAGAATTGCGAGTTATAAAGTCAGAATTGCGAGATATAAAGTCAGAATTGCGAGTTATAAAGTCAGAATTGCGAGTTATAAAGTCAGAATTGCGAGATATAAAGTCAGAATTGCGAGTTATAAAGTCAGAATTGCGAGTTATAAAGTCAGAATTGCGAGTTATAAAGTCAGAATTGCTTGATATAAAGTCAGAATTGCAAGTTATAAAGTCAGAATTACGAGATATAAAGTCAGAATTGCGAGTTATAAAGTCAGAATTGCGAGTTATAAAGTCAGAATTGCGAGTTATAAAGTCAGAATTGCTTGATATAAAGTCAGAATTGCGAGATATAAAGTCAGAATTGCGAGTTATAAAGTCAGAATTGCTTGATATAAAGTCAGAATTGCGAGATATAAAGTCAGAATTGCGAGTTATAAAGTCAGAATTGCTTGATATAAAGTCAGAATTGCGAGATATAAAGTCAGAACTGCGAGTTATAAAGTCAGAATTGCGAGATATAAAGTCAGAATTGCGAGATATAAAGTCAGAATTGTGAGATATAAAGTCAGAATTGCGAGTTATAAAGTCAGAATTGCGAGATATAAAGTCAGAATTGCAAGTTATAAAGTCAGAATTGCGAGATATAAAGTCAGAATTGCGAGATATAAAGTCAGAATTGGGAGATATAAAGTCCGAATTTTGTGATAAAAAGTCAGAATTGCGAGGTATAAAGTCAGAATTGCGAGGTATAAAGTCAGAATTGCCTGATATAAAGTCAAAATTACGAAATATAAAGTCAGAATTGCTTGATATAAAGTCAGAATTGCAAGTTATAAAGTCAGAATTGCGAGATATAAAGTCAGAATTGCGAGTTATAAAGTCAGAATTACGAGTTATATAGTCAGAATTGTGAGATATAAAGTCAGAATTGCGAGTTATAAAGTCAGAATTGCAAGTTATAAAGTCAGAATTGTGAGTTATAAAGTCAGAATTGTGAGTTATAAAGTCAGAATTGCGAGTTATAAAGTCAGAATTGTGTGATATAAAGTCAGAATTGCTTGATATAAAGTCAGAATTGCGAGTTATAAAGTCAGAATTGTGAGATATAAAGTCAGAATTGCGAGTTATAAAGTCAGAATTGCGAGATATAAAGTCAGAATTGCGAGATATAAAGTCAGAATTGCGAGATATAAAGTCAGAATTGCTTGATATAAAGTCAGAATTGCGAGTTATAAAGTCAGAATTGCGAGATATAAAGTCAGAATTGCGAGTTATAAAGTCAGAATTGCGAGTTATAAAGTCAGAATTGCGAGATATAAAGTCAGAATTGCGAGTTATAAAGTCAGAATTGCGAGTTATAAAGTCAGAATTGCGAGTTATAAAGTCAGAATTGCGAGTTATAAAGTCAGAATTGCGAGTTATAAAGTCAGAATTGCGAGTTATAAAGTCAGAATTGCTTGATATAAAGTCAGAATTGCAAGTTATAAAGTCAGAATTACGAGATATAAAGTCAGAATTGCGAGTTATAAAGTCAGAATTGCGAGTTATAAAGTCAGAATTGCGAGTTATAAAGTCAGAATTGCTTGATATAAAGTCAGAATTGCGAGATATAAAGTCAGAATTGCGAGTTATAAAGTCAGAATTGCTTGATATAAAGTCAGAATTGCGAGATATAAAGTCAGAATTGCGAGTTATAAAGTCAGAATTGCTTGATATAAAGTCAGAATTGCGAGATATAAAGTCAGAACTGCGAGTTATAAAGTCAGAATTGCGAGATATAAAGTCAGAATTGCGAGATATAAAGTCAGAATTGTGAGATATAAAGTCAGAATTGCGAGTTATAAAGTCAGAATTGCGAGATATAAAGTCAGAATTGCGAGTTATAAAGTCAGAATTGCGAGATATAAAGTCAGAATTGCGAGATATAAAGTCAGAATTGGGAGATATAAAGTCCGAATTTTGTGATAAAAAGTCAGAATTGCGAGGTATAAAGTCAGAATTGCGAGGTATAAAGTCAGAATTGCCTGATATAAAGTCAAAATTACGAAATATAAAGTCAGAATTGCTTGATATAAAGTCAGAATTGCAAGTTATAAAGTCAGAATTGCGAGATATAAAGTCAGAATTGCGAGTTATAAAGTCAGAATTACGAGTTATATAGTCAGAATTGTGAGATATAAAGTCAGAATTGCGAGTTATAAAGTCAGAATTGCAAGTTATAAAGTCAGAATTGTGAGTTATAAAGTCAGAATTGTGAGTTATAAAGTCAGAATTGCGAGTTATAAAGTCAGAATTGCGAGTTATAAAGTCAGAATTACGAGTTATATAGTCAGAATTGTGAGATATAAAGTCAGAATTGCGAGATATAAAGTCAGAATTGCAAGTTATAAAGTCAGAATTGTGAGTTATAAAGTCAGAATTGTGAGATATAAAGTCAGAATTGTGAGATATAAAGTCAGAATTGTGAGATATAAAGTCAGAATTGCAAGTTATAAAGTCAGAATTGCGAGATATAAAGTCAGAATTGCGAGATATAAAGTCAGAATTGCGAGATATAAAGTCAGAATTGCAAGTTATAAAGTCAGAATTACGAGTTATATAGTCAGAATTGCAAGTTATAAAGTCAGAATTACGAGTTATATAGTCAGAATTGTGAGATATAAAGTCAGAATTGCGAGATAAAAAGTCGGAATTTCTAATATTTTTTTATTATGTGGCGGAAACAAGCTTCCATAATTTTCAGCACAGCACAACTGAAAGAAAATAAGTAAATAAAAAATCATTTTAATACTGATTACCATCCTTTCTCCAGTTTTCTCCCAGTAATAATAAATGCTTAAACACAAGTATGGCAAGGTGTCAAGGTCACTGAGTTAAAGCTGCCATCTGCACCTCTTAGTCATCACACTGTATGCCAATGCCAGTCTTTTCTACTGTATTAATTCCACCTTGGCACTAACTCATCGCTCACAAAAAGCAGGGTTGTCAGCATTGGCTTGTTCTGTTAACTAGGTTTTACTGATTACAGAAGGTGCTAGTTTATCACACTACACACAGCCAGCTGGAACACTGATGCAATGCGCAACATGAGCACCAACAAAATGATCCAAAGAGTTGGTCCTGCTGCTAGAATCATGTTTATTACTTGGACTTTCTCAGTGTCTCCTGTATATTGTGCGTTTGGAAGATAGTAAGACCAAAGCATTTAACATGGACTCAAACCAGCTGTTTAAACTGGACGTGTCAAAGCAATCTTTCTTTCAATCTTCCATTTGTCCTGTTGTCGGCAGATGTCAGAAACACACATCTATATACTGCATCAGTGTAGACAGCATCAGTGATTATAATGACTTCTATTTGCTTTTGACGTGACGCTCACATCCAGTGTAAACAAATGTCAGCCATTAAGAGACTGAACACAAGTGGGCGGGGCATATGATGCGATGATGTATAACTATTGGTCGATGCTTGCTCTGGAGGCGGGCATATGCAAATGTATTTGCCCGTGTGACATCACAGATCCCACAATATCAAAACAAATTTGGAGCTTGATTAAATAAATGCATTGTTTACAATCAGGAGGATGTTTTAAGATATGAAACTTACAGGATGTTTTAGTGGTACAAAGACCTCTTATGTGTCAAAAGATCAAGGCAAATTTGATTTCTCATGTCATGACCCCTTTAAATCTGTTACATTCTCAATGATCTGACCTGACAGAAAAATATCTCATCTACTAATTTGGTCTTTAAAGTGTATATATAACCCAAAAATGAGACACACCTGCACAGTGAGATTCCATGGATAACCCTGACATTAGTATCAAGCAGTATGAAAGAGTCTTTTGTTACACACTCACAGTGCAGTGCATGTGGTCCCGTCTGCAAACACTCACGTGACAGAATGCATATGTGAGCCATCCATCATACGTGTGTGTGTGCATCTGTTGCATGTGCTGCCAGTCCTTCCCTTCATGATTAATTAAACAGGATTTCATGTTCAATCATCCATCCAGAAACCAGACGTTTACTGTCCCTCATTCCGGAATTCTTCAAATGGATATATCAAGAATTCATATTTTGTAAAGACGGACAGCTGACCTTTGAGGTAAGGTCATTTCCCCAGTGCTGCAGTACGCCGTTTCTGTCTAATACACTTTTAGTTTTGTACTTAGGAAGCTTTTCACATAACATCAGATACTAATCCAACACTTACAAGAGAAAGAAAGGAAATAAACAGCAGAAGCTCCACTGAGGATGTCTTGCTAAGAAGCACAGATGGAGTCTATATTTAGGAGCCTATATTCACTGTTAATTTGGCCGAAACAGAAGCAGCCTGTGTATAAGGTCTCAATGCAAACTCTTTCATCTCTTTAAAAGGCTTACAGTACAAGACTAATGAGTTTTTCCCTCCTGGTGATGGAATTTGACAGCAGAATGAGATGCTTGAAATCTTCACATGTGCTTCATGTTATTACAATATTATCCATCCGCAATGCATTTAATGCAGTTGACCAGCGCCACTTTGTTTATGGATTTATTTAAGCCTCTATTTAGACAGAGAATTAAAAGATATCACAAGATATCAGTAAAAATATTGATAGCACCTGCAATGGAAATGGGCTATATGCTTAAATAAAAGATCCCATTTGTATTCTGATATGATTATTTCAATAATTAAATAAATTTTTCATTTATTAAAGGTTTGAAGTATGAGAGAGTCATGGTTACCATGGTACATTTTTGTAAGGGGGGGACAATATTGTCTAGCACAAGTGGGAGAAATATGCTGGCAATAAGACAATAAAATATAGCCTAACAGTCATTAATAATTGTCTTTGACATTGTGAAAATGTTTAAATTTTTCCCGACATCCTCATAGTATCAGCATGTCTATGGAAGTAAAATAATGCCATATGTTTTTGAAACAAAAAGCATCTTGAATTGCACTACTTGAAAAAAATATGCATTATTTTAATGCATTGTATTTTTAGGGCTTACATTTTTATGGGCTGAAATTTAACATGGTGGTATATTTAAGCTGTGAATATTTCAATTCAAAACATTTCAATAACGTTATAATCTCGTTCACTGTAGAGAAAGCTGCTCACATGTAGGCTACACAGGGAAAGTAACAGTGAAGACATTGAATTAAATGTAAACACAACTTTTGTGTCTTTATCAGCTTTTCTGCATATATACTGTCCCTGATAATCATCACACACGCACTTACCGCTCCGTTACTGTAAATCCATTTTAATGAATGAAATGAATGACTTGCTCTATCTGTTGCTCTGCTCTTCGTCAACACGCGCTTGCACCACCTGCTGGTGAGATCGACTAACAGCAGATGGAGATTATGCTCGGTACTCTACTGCTTTTCCTGCAGTTCCTGGATGTGAAATGTTGAAATTTGAACCACTGAATTTGTGGACGCGAAATAAAATAAACTGAAATTTGCCTGCTGAATATTGTAGGTTGTATTTTTAAACAGGATGAATATTTTGGAAGTGAAATCTGAAAGGTGAATATGGATTATTGCATTTTTAACAATGAAAATGTGTGTGAAATATTTTGAATTGAAATATTCACAGTTTAATATACAACCATGTTGAATTTCAGCCCATAAAAATGCAAGCCCTAAAAATACAATGCATTAAAATACAAGCACGGTTAAAGGGTTAGTTCACCCAAAAATGAAAATTCTGTCATTAATTACTTACCCTCGTGCCGTTTTACACCCGTAAGACCTTCGTTGATCTATTTAAATCAGTTCATGTGAGTATAGTGGTTCAATATTAATATTATAAAGCGACGAGAATATTTTTGGTGCGCCAAAAAAAAAACTAAATAATGACTTATTTAGTGATGACCGATTTCAAAACACTGCTTCAGGAAGATTCGGAGCGTAATGAATCAGCGTGTCGAATCATGATTCGGATCGCGTGTCAAACAGCCAAACTGCTGAAATCACGTGACTTTGGCGCTCCGAACTGCGGATTCATTATGCTCCGAAGCTTCCTGAAGCAGTGTTTTGAAATCGGCCATCACTATATAAGTCGTTATTTTGTTTTTTTTGGCGCATACACCATTATGCGATTAATTCTCAAAATAATTAATATCATACACTTCTGTTAAGTGCAATCTGCTGTGTCACAATTGAGTTGAATTGTGGGATATAGAGCTGCTTGAAGTGTACATCAGAGTAGACTCGCTCCCTCAGTCAAAATCGAGGGGACGAGGGTCTGTCCATATAAACTTCCCTCGTCCACTTCACGAAGTGGAACACACTTCAAAATGGCGGTGAGGATTCCCCCGAGGGGAAGTGCTTAGGGAAGTTTGCATGTGCATGTCTAAAAAGTGGAGTGGAACGCAGCCATAGGCCCTGTCCCAAATGGCACACTTCTATTCACCTTCGGTCTTGTGGACCTACAATGGCTGCCGCGTGTCCGTTAAGTCCACAAGAACGTAGGGTGTCCCATTCATCATTTTAGGTTTCAGAAGGGTGCTCGTGAGCACCACCTTTGCGGCCGCTATGCGCCCTTGATGCGCACTTCAGCTGAGCCCGCAAGTTTGCCCAGACTTTACCCGGCAGTCAAAGCGGCATTACGTCACAAAAGTGCGGACTCAGAGGAAGAGCGTGAGGGTTTAGGGTTCCACTTGGGACCGGGCCATTTTTGCCTGGCTCCGCATCGTGAGACATCTGTGGAGCGGCATTACGTCACGAAAGTGTGGACTTGTAGGAAGACCGCGAGTGTTTAGGCCCTGTCCCAAATGGCACCCTAAACCCTCACAGTCTTCCTCTGAGTCCGCATTTTCGTGACGTAATGCCGTTTTGACTGCCGGGTAAAGTCCTGTGTGTAGCTCACAGTCTTGCAGGCTCAGCTGAAGTGCGCACCCTACGGTCTTGTGGACTTAACGGACATGCGCACGCAGCGGCCACTGTAAGTCCACAAGACCGAAAGTGCACATGAAGTGTGCCATTTGGGACAGGGCCTGAGGGTGCCATTTGGGACAGGGCCATAGTCTGGTGTATAAAGGCCCTGTCCCAAATGGCACACTTCATGTGCACTTTCGGTCTTGTGGACTTACAGTGGCCGCTGCGTGTGCATGTCTGTTAAGTCCACAAGACCGTAGGGTGTCCCATTCGTCATTTAAGCTTAAAGTAGGGTGCTCGTGAGCGCCCCCTTTGCGGCTGCTATGCGCCCTCGATGCGCACTTCTGCTGAGCCCGCAAGACTGTGAGCTACGCAGAGGACTTTACCCGGCAGTCAAAGCGGCATTACGTCGTGAAAGTGCGGACTCAGAGGAAGAGCGTGAGGGTTTAAGGTGCCATTTGGGACAGGGCCAAAGATTTACCCTCATCAAAGGTGTAATCAATCGGCTTCAGCTCTGGTCCGGGTTTTCTTTTTGCCGCTCCCAGATAGTGAGAGAAACCCACTGAGGAGTGGGAGAAACTGCACTTTCTCCCTGAACCGCTTACGTACACCGCGAACAGAGCAAATAAAATGTCAGATAAAGTGAAATGTCCCAGAGTGTTGTTATTGTCAATATAATAAAATTTGAAGACTAATAACCTAATTAATATTGATACATTTAGTCTATATTTGGGTTACACCCTCACAAACAAAAAAAACAAACAAAAATTTTTTTTATCAATGCTCAGTCACAAATCTATTCCACTTTTGCATAGTTCACACTATGTAAACGACAAAATGTGTGTGTGTGTGTGTGTAGGAGAGAGAGAGAGAGAGAGAGAGTGCATGAGGCAGAAGGGCTTTATGGATTTGTTTGCTGTATAATCCTGGATGGTGGAGCGGAATCGCCATCTGTTTCCTCTTATGGCTCAAATGTGCTCAAGATAGAGGCAGGGACATCACCATCATCACCATCATCTGCTCTGGTGTCACCCGCCGGATCTCCCGTCCACTCAGTGCGCGCGCGCGTGTGTGTGTGTGTGTGTGTGTGTGTGTGTGTGAAAAGAGAAAGTCAAAGCCCGGAAATGAGGAAGGAAAGGACTGGTAAATTTCATATGGGAATTGACGCTGCATCCAGACCGGCTTTAATTGATCAGATCGCATTGATCGCTTCTTCTAGAGGATGCTGAATGAAAAGTGAAGATCTTCTTCAGGACTGAAGCTCTGCGTCCCTCCATGATGCTGCACTGGACGCCAATGTGAGAATGTAAGTGCTCGTTTGCCGTGAAACGTGTCCAGATCTCATGAATGAGATGCTGTCGAATGAATGTGGACTCTTGCGTTCAGTGCTGTGGTGTGCATGAACATTTACCGCTGCTGCTTTACGACGACGCATCATTTGTGTGCGCGTGCCAGAACTTTACCATAAAAACACTGTGATGATGTTACGAGCATTTTGATATGCTTTACAGCTCATGAAATCATATCATGTTAAATACCAACCAACTGCAGCTATTAATATGTGTTTATTTCTGTATACCGTACAATGGGCTGAGCATGCGCCTATTTATGTATTAGCCTATGAATATTTTACCAAAAAGTAACTACAGATTGTAAAAAATGCTTTTATCATTACTTATGTCATAAGATATTTGTTTTCCTTGTCAAAATACTTTCTGTTATTTTTTACCATATTATGAGTTTTTAAATTAATGTAGTTAGGAAAAAGTGCAATGTACTTACGGTATCACTGCTGGTTTAATACAGACAACTGCACTCTAATGCTGGGTTAAAAACAACCCAGGTATTGGGTAGTTTTAACCCAGCGGTTGGGTTAAATGTTTGGGTTAAACTCAACTATTGTTTAAAAATTACTGTATTGCTTGATTAAAATGAACCCAAAATATGTTGGAAATTAACATTTATTAATACGTTTAATGAATAATAATTAAACAATAATTTATTATTAATTTATTAAATTAATTATTAATAAATGTTCACCTTTTGATTATTATTGTTGCCTCTAGTAATTATGTGTCTGATTTTAATTTTCTAACATATTTTGGGTTCATTTTTTGGGTTAAAACAAAACAACCCATTCGCTGGGTTAAAACAAAGCAACCCAATCTCTGGGTTAAAACAACCCAGTTTGTCCATTTTCAACCCAACTTGGGTTGTTTTTAACCCAACATTTTTTTTTAGAGTGTGATCAATAATAACATACCATAATATAATGTAATATAACATAATAATAACATATAGGCTAACAAAATACATTTACAAAAGAGAAAACACACACACATGCAATAGACATGAACTAAACAACATAAACTGTAGCATAAAACACTGTTTATAACTGATAACAATAAAGTCACATCACATAATTAACTAATAATTCCAAACAAATATGGTTCACATAGAGAAATATCTGAGTGTCCCTTTATATGTATCAGTTCCATATGTATCAGTTTTAAATATTATATTACTTATTCAAATATGGCATTATTTCCTATATACAATTAAAGCCAGTTTGTACCTGTTGGATTCGGTGTTTATAACATACTACATTTTTTTTTTATTTTTATTTTTTATTTCATGCAAAAGGAATCGAGACTCCTAAGCTTCAGTAGCCTCACCCAGCAGCAGCATCAGGACCAGCATCAGTCCACATACGGGAAAAACAAAAAAACAAAACGCGTTTCTTCTCAAGCCAGCCGTAGTGAGTGTGTCCCTGGCGGGCCGCCGTCGCGATGGGCGAGAACATGTCGAAGAGGCTGAAGCTTGTGACGGGCTCAGAGTCAGAGATGGAGGAGCGCAGCTTCACAAACCCTTTCCCGGACTGGGACCAGGGACTGGTGGTGTCCTCGAATGCAGGAGAAGACGACAGTAACCCTAACGAGCCGTTTGATGCGAATGGAAAGGTTTGTGATCGATTTATTCGCAACTTTAACGATTGTTTGTCACAGTAACGGACCGTGTCAGAGCAGGTCTCTGTGTTCGCGGGTTTGTTTACAACAGATGCTCCGCTTGATATTTAACCTTAGTAACGTTAGATGCCCGAATTTAATCATGCACATGTTCAGATTCTGATCTCTATCATAGTCTGGACTTGCAAGTAGCTAAAAATAATCTAACCCAAATACAGGTGGGCGTTTCCTCTTCTGCTGGACATTTAAAGGGATAGTTCACCCAAAAATAAGTTAGTTAGTTCATCTTCAGAACACAAATGAAGATCTTTTCAATGAAATCTGAGAGCTGTATGTCCCTCTATTGACAGTCAACTACTAGGCTACTTTCAAGACCAAGAAAGGTAGTAAATACGTCATAAAAGTAATATGTGTAACTCCAGTGGTTTAACCTCTATTTTATGAAGCAACGCGAGTGCTTTGTTTGCGCTAAAACATAATTTACCACTTTATTTACAAAATATTAATCTCCAACGCACGTCCATGCAACAACGTCCACTCTCGCATCAACACACGTCGCATGCGTCGTGGTGCTCTCGTGAACGTGTTTGTTTGTTTGTTTGCGCTAAAATACATAATTTTGTTTGCACTACAAAACATAATTTACCACTTTATTTGCAAAATACTAATCTCTAATGCACGTCCATGCAACAACATCCGCTCTCGCATCAACACAACACGCCGCGTCATAGTGCTCTCGTAAATGCGTGTTTGTCTGTTTGCGCTAAAAAACATAATTTTGTTTGTGCTAAAAACATCTTTTTGTTTGTGCTACAAAACATAATTTACCACTTTATTTACCAAATATTAATCTCCAACGCACGTCCATGCAACAGTGTCCGCTCTCGCGTCAACACAACACGCATGCGTCGTGGTGCTCTCGTGAACATGTTTGTTTGTTTGTTTGTTTGCGCTAAAATACATAATTTTGTTTGCACTACAAAACATAATTTACCACTTTATTTACAAAATATTAATCTCCAACGCACGTCCATGCAACAACGTCCACTCTCGCATCAACACGCGTCGCATGCGTCGTGGTGCTCTCGTGAACGTGTTTGTTTGTTTGTTTGTTTGTTTGTTTGCGCTAAAATACATAATTTTGTTTGCACTACAAAACATAATTTACCACTTTATTTGCAAAATACTAATCTCTAATGCACGTCCATGCAACAACATCCGCTCTCGCATCAACACAACACGCCGCGTCATAGTGCTCTCGTAAATGCGTGTTTGTCTGTTTGCGCTAAAAAACATAATTTTGTTTGTGCTAAAAACATCATTTTGTTTGTGCTACAAAACATAATTTACCACTTTATTTACCAAATATTAATCTCCAACGCACGTCCATGCAACAGCGTCCGCTCTCGCGTCAACACAACACGCATGCGTCGTGGTGCTCTCGTGAACGCGCGTTTGTTTGTTTGTTTGCACTAAAAAACATTATTTTGTTTGCGCTAAAAACATAATTTAACACTTTTTTTTTTTTTTTTTTACAAAATATTAATCTCCAACGCACGTCCATGCAACAACATCCGCACTCGCGTCAACACAACACGGCGCGTCGTAGTGCTCGCGTAAATGCACATTTGTTTGTTTGTTTGCGCTAAAAACATAATTTTGTTTGCACTACAAACCATAATTTACCACTTTATTTACAAAATATTAATCTCCAAAGCACGTCCATGCAACAACGTCCGCTCTCGCGTCAACACAACACGCATGCGTCGTGGTGCTCTTGTGAACGTGCGTTTGTTTGTTTGTTTGTTTGCACTAAAAAACATAATTTTGTTTGCGCTAAAAACATAATTTACCACTTTATTTACAAAATATTAATCTCCAATGCACGTCCATGCAACATCGTGAAATAATCACGTTGGATATTAATATTTTGTAAAGAAAGTTGTAAATTATGTTTGTTTGTTTTTTGCAAACAAAACACTCATAATTTTTTTTTATTTTTTTTTTTATGGATTTTCATATTTGTTGAGTAAAAAGATGCAGCATGGATGCAGCTGTCTAAGCTTTGACTCACATTACCTGTACTAACGGTCAAAAGTTTGGGGTCAGTAAGAGGTTTTTTTTTTTTTTTTTTTTTTTTTTTTTAAAGAAATTAATACCTGTAGGAAGGAAGCACGATCAAAAGTGACATTTATAGACATTTATAATGTTACAAAAGATTATATTTCAAGTAAATGCTGTTCTTTTTAACTTTTTATTTATCAAATAATCCTGAAAAATAAAATGTATGACAGTTTCCACACAAATATGACTATTTTCAACATTGATAATAATCATAAATGTTTCTTGAGCAGCAAATCATCATATCAGAATGATTTCTGAAGGATCATGTGACACTGAAGACTGGAGTAATGATGCTGAAAATTCAGATTTGATCACAGGAATAAATTACACTTTACTATATATTCACATAGAAAACAGCTGTTTTACATTATAATAATTTTTAATGTATTTTTGATCAAATAAACACAGCCTTGGTGAACAGAAGAAACTTCTTTCAGAAATATTAAAAAATCTTACAGACCCCAAACTTTTGAACAGAATAAACAATGTAATGTATCAAACTGTCTTTCCATCAGTATTTCCAAGACTGATATGACAACCATATTCACGCTTGTCTCGTCTTTAGTGGCTGTTTGTTTGATCATGATCAGGGATTAGTTGCTTGTTAATCCCTTCAGATGAGTTGAAGTTTTAGTTTATCAGCTTCGACACTCAAGCTTCACACTTGACTGAGGATTTTCACACACGTGATGGAATATTAAACAGTTGATCTTTGTTTGATGGCCTCATTTCTTGGATCATGAAAAGTGGGACGTTCTAGATTCTTGACAAAGAAATTAGGGCTGTCATGATTATGCAGTCCATTATGTGATTATGGGGATTAATTGTGGTACAAATATTTGTTAACAAGTTAATGGCTTGTTTTGTTCATGTTACTTAAAGTTTAAGCTTAATACTCATCATAAACCATAGGAAGAAGTCATTAATTCACATACAACGTGTCTTTAAAGGCTTTGCCAACCAATATTGTGCAATGTGACAGTAATCTATTTACATCTGAAGCTGCACAAATGTGTCTTGAGCATCAAATCATCATATCAGAATGATTTCTGAAGGATCATGTGACACTGAAGACTGGAGTAATGATGCTGAAAGTTCAGCTTTGATCACAGTAATAAATTACACTTTACTATATATTCACATAGAAAACAGCTGTTTTACATTATAATAGTATTTCATTATTTTTAATGTGTTTTTGATCAAATAAACACAGTCTTGGTGAGCAGAAGAGACTTCTTTGAAAAACATTTCTTACTGATGCCAGTGTACATTGCTAGTCTGAAATTGTGTGCAATCGAGTGTGTCATTTGGACGGGGTCCGACTTGACTTCTTGAAAGCATCATCAAGAAACCTTCTCATTTTGATGCTCTCCTCTCCTGTTCAAATCAGTGTGCTGGTTTAACGTCACGCTCATCAAACAAAAGTCACCTCCGATTGTGCCTGTTTCTTTACTGCAAACAGAGGAAGGCTTTATCTGCTTCAAACACTCATTCTCTGAGCTGGCGGCTATGTTGCATTTCAGAGCAAACAGGGAGGAGGCCGCTTCACTGCTTTTAAAGCTAAACGTGGGACTGATTAGACTGGTGTTTTTGGGACATACCATGGTCAGGGCTCCAGACTAACATTTGAGAGCAGTGGCACCGGTTCCACTAAGATCTACAGAAGGTGGCGCCAGCACGTGATTTGGTGGCGTTGGGCGGGGTTTAATCCTAAAGGTAATTTATTCATATTACTATTGTTTTGCATTAATGCTTTTGCATTAAAGGGTTAGTTCACCCAAAAATGAAAATAATGTCATTTATGTTCCACACCCGTAAGACCTTCGTTAATCTTCAGAACACAAATTAAGATATTTTTGTTGAAATCCGATGGCTCAGTGAGGCCTCCATAGCCAGCAATGACATTTCCTCTCTCAAGATCCATTAATGTACTAAAAACATATTTAAATCAGTTCATGTGAGTACAGTGGTTCAATATTAATATTATAAAGCGACGAGAATATTTTTGGTGCGCCAAAAAAAACAAAATAATGACTTAAATAGTGATGGCCGATTTCAAAACACTGCTTCATGAAGCTTCGGAGCGTTATGAATCAGCGTATCGAATTAGCGGTTCGGAGCTCCAAAGTCACGTGATTTCAGCAGTTTGGTGGTTTGACACGTGATCCGAATCATGATTCAATACGCTGATTCATAACGCTCAGAAGCTTCAGGAAGCAGTGTTTTGAAATCGGCCATCACTATATAAGTTGTTATTTTGGTTTTTTTGGTGCACCAAAAATATTCTCGTGGCTTTATAATATTAATATTGAACCACTGTACTCACATGAACTGATTTAAATATGTTTTTAGTACATTAATGGATCTTGAGAGAGGAAATGTCATTGCTGGCTATGGAGGCCTCACTGAGCCATCGGATTTAAACAAAAATATCTTAAGTTGTGTTTCGAAGGTTAACAAAGGTCTTACGGGTGTGGAACGGCATGAGGGTGAGTAATAAATGACATTATTTTCATTTTTGGGTGAACTAACCCTTTAAGTGCAGTTACTAATAATATTACACATTTATTTATTGGAAATGTGACAATAAAGCACTGAGCTTGAATTGATGTAGATAAAATTAACTTTTATTGATGACAGTAACATGCAAAAAAACTAATTTTTATTGGGAAAAATGTAAATATTCTTCTCTTATTAAACGTACCATACTGAACTGACCGCCAGCTTCAATGATTATAAAGTGAGTGCTTTTTACTTGCTTTCTGTGTAATTCAGTCACAATTTGAAGAAAAGTTTTTGTTTTTCATGAGACTGACTTTTCCTATTTTCCTCATATTTTATGGAGTGGAAATGGCTAATAAGCCAGTAAGTGCTCCTCTGCCGCCATCTACTGGTTATACTGGTAATTTCATGTCTTTTTAAATTTACAATTACATTTAGTCATTTAGCAGACGCTTTTCTCCAAAGCGACTTACAAATGAGAATAGTAGAAGCAATCAAATCAACATGAGTACAACAGTATGTAAGTGACGTGTCAAGTCACAGTTTCATCAGTAAAGTGCTCGTAGCAAGGTTTTTTTTTTTTTTTTTTTTTTTTTTAAATGTATATGCAAATAGATGGAGAAAGAGAATAGAAAATCGAAAAAAGCTAATATTAAATAAAAGTTTGTTTGCCACAAACCCTAACCCTCGGTGCATTCCAAATGGGATATATCGCCCTCCGAAGGGCAGTTCGGAATGAAAACAATCATGGCCACCATATTGGCTCCCTTTATCAGTCCATTCAAATGTTTAAAATACATAGACACAATATACAATATGGTGCAATAAATAAATAAATAAACTAACTGTAAACAAAATGCACAGCTTGCGCAATCTACTCATCGTTCAGAGTGTTTTTTGGGGGGTCAACCAATGTACAAAATGTGCGACAGAGGCGCCTCCTTGATTGTCTCGTTAGGATGACGCAGAAGTGCGTTCCAAAAAAAGAGTTTTTTGGACTCCTACACCCTTCATCCCTTCGAAGCTCTCACTACGGAGGGTAAACACTTTAAAGGGATTAGGGCATAGAGATGAGCCTTTCCGAATGAAACGCAGGGGCTAACTTTATTTTTAAACTTTTAGTTTTACAAATCACATTAAAAATTAGTTCGTATTTAGAGATTTGAAGTGCTGGAAAAAGTGTGAAGCACTTGAGAAGTGCTTGAATTTCACTCCCAAAATTTAGCATGAACCCTGAAATGAATAATGTAAAAACATTTGACTATTTCTGCCATCATGGTTACAGTTAGTGTTACTCTCTGGAGAGCCTTATATAACTTGTTCATTCATGGCACAATATTTCTTCTGGTTTGATCTGATACTTGTAGTTTATAACAGAAAATACTTAACCGAATTTAAATGCTTCCCACTAGATCTCGCTGCGATGTTATTAATTCTGCGGCGAATTCAACGCTTTTTCAGCGCTCTGTAGTAACAGTGTTGCGTGATCTAGATTGGTGCGCGAGAACCTTCTGAGCTCACACTGTGTTGCGTTCATAGGTTGTGCTGTTTATTATTGTCCGAGCTGATAAACGGTCCACGCTTCGCAGCTCATACGAGTAAGCATTAACAGTATTAACTTCTTGAGCAATTGGAGCTACAGTAGCTCGTCTGTTGGATCGGACCGCACAGGCCAGCCTTCGCTCCCCACGTGAATCAATGAGCCTTGGCCGCCCATGACCCTGTCGCCGGTTCACCACTGTTCCTTCCTTGGACCACTTTTGATAGATACTGACCACTGTAGACCGGGAATACCCCACAAGAGCTGCAGTTTTGGAGATGCTCTGACCCAGTCGTCTAGCCATCACAATTTGGCCCTTGTCAAACTCACTCAAATCCTTACGCTTGACCATTTTTCCTCAACTTTGAGGACAAAATGTTCACTTGCTGCCTAATATATCCAGGTGCCATGATGAAGAGATAATCAGTGTTATTCACTTCACCTGTCAGTGCTCATAATGTTATGCCTGATCGGTGTACACTATGATAGTGTCATGCTAGTTTGGAGTGCCATTAATCATGGTTTTACTGTCTGAAACTGTTGCTGTACCATGGTAGTACCAGAGTATTTTTGTAAGGGTTTTAGCCTTTATTTTAAAGTACTGTCATAGCATTACTACTCTGAGAAGTCCTTTAGATATCAAACCATCTAACACACATGATTTAAAGCCATCTTTATATCTACATCTCTGTTTTCCCCATTGTGGAGGAAAGATCAGAAGGTTTTTCTATCCCACTATGCCTTGTGCTGATTTTCCCTTTGTATTCTCCGCAGTGGTTCATGGTTCGCTTCACATGTCTTCTGGTTCAGCAGGGTCTCTTGTTTCCGTCCCCTCAGCTGTCAATCATCTCTCTGCAGAAAAAAAATACATGTTCATTATTAGATTTGGTTCAGACTGCAGCAGGGCTCTATGGTCAGCAAAGTTACCGCATCACTCGTTCTCTCTTGCAGTACGCTTATATAATGGCATAGCAGGAAGACAAGAAAATGTTGTCATCAACTAACAATGTCAACTTAAAATTGTTTGTGCAATTTTTAATATTGACTGCATTTATCAAGCTCAACCATGGGAAATATACAACTTTTTGCAATGTAGGCAAAACACAGCTTGGAATATCTGCCCCTAGAGGACATTTTTGGGATTATTTCACCCACAATTCCTTAGGTACTACCATATTTACATTGGCTTAAATTAAGATTGTGCATTTCAGTGTCTGTAGGTGAGTGTCCTGTGTTATAGGTGAGGTTTGCTCCTCATTAGGATTCGGCTCACAGACTCACTGCTGCAGCAGAAACTCTGGATTCGATCCACCTTCACTCTTCCATGCCCAAGGTTTCCAAGCTATTGAACTCAAGACTTTCAGAAATAGCAATAAGCATTATGAATTTCCCCCTGTGGCAGCAAACAGTCTGAATAAAAGAACCTTTATTTCTGTGTTCAAATGTGCTCTTTGTATCACCAAGATCCTGGGGTGCCACGTTCCCCTTTGTACCATTGTCAGCATGTCACAGATGATTCGAGATACAATTCACGATTGATCATTAAAAGATCGCAATATTATTCCTTAATTACAATGATTCGGCTGTGTCTATTAAACCACAGCGAACATTCAGATCTGCGTTCTGATCCAGAGAGAGCCGTTGTCATGTATAGGTGTGAAACAGCTTCACAAACAGTCTTTCCAACCACACAGTGTCATTATTTTTGTCTTACAATAATTCAAATGATCACAGAAGTACTGGGATAAAAGTTTATAGTTCAGATATAAACACTGATGTCTACGGTGGCGATCAAAATAGAGCAAATCACCTTTTGAAAAGAACTTGTCTCTTCAAATTAAGATTGTAATACATCATTACACCAGTAGGTGGTGACAAGTGACTGTATTTGTCATTTAATCAAGAGATTCGTTCAAAAACGCTGATTCATTCAATAATAAAACAAGTGAAGTCTTTATGAGTGAGTCATTGAATCATTCATTCGACAGATTATTTTTTTAAATAATTCAAATGAATTAAATATATTTTAAATAGACTGCAGCAATTAACATTTTGTCAGAACATCTAGTAAATTATTTTTTTAGTTATCTATTCAGAACTGTGGGAGAATTGTGATCTGTGTTTTAAACAAAAATTCTCAATTTATCCAGAATCATGCAGCTCTAACAATTAGACTTTATTCAGTGTCAAACGTTTGCAAATATTATTTACAAATGATATCGCATTGCAAGGCCATGAAATCTCTGAGGTACAGTTTACTTTTAAGGGTAAGAAGTGTGTCTGTGACTTGCATATGCATATATTTGAAGTAATGATTCTTTGAATTTATGATGGAGATTCCACAGGGCTCTGTATTTGGTCTGCAAAATTTTCGAACACTGTGCTCGGTCTAATGCTGTACAATACTGTGTGCCAGTGTCCCTTAATATCAGCTGATTAGTAAAACAGCTGTTTGCCAAATTAATCTTGGAAGCTTACTTACAAACTTTTTTTCACCCTTCTCTGGAAATAGATCAGCGACGCTTTCCAGAAGAAAGTGCAGAGCAAAATCAAAGATCTTCTCCAACAAATGGAGGAGGGCCTGAAGACTGCAGATCCACACGATTTTTCCACTTATACAGGCTGGACAGGTGAGTACCAAACAGAGCATGCCATGGACTTAGTGGACTTTTTGCCACTTTAAATGAATATAGTACAAATTGGTGTCCCTGTTACTTTCATTTTTGTGCAAAAAGGCACAAATGACAGTGTTCATTCATGAAACGTTTTCCATTAAAAAGAAAAACGTTGCATTAAATTCTTGAATTTGGATTCTAGAGTGCCTCAAATCAGTACTTTAGACTGTATGTAGATAGTTTCAAATCTAGTTTTTCCAAATGTGCAGAGAAAATGTCAAACCTAATATACAATAAATGCAAGTTTGTTGAATATGCTGGAGTCCCAATGCTTTGAAAGCTGATTGTCATTCCCAGGCATAGCCCTGCTGTACCTGCAGCTTTACCGTGTGACGCAGGAGGCCTCGCATTTGCAGCGCGCTCTGGATTACGTCAAACGCACACTGAGGAACCTAAACGGACGGCGTGTCACCTTCTTGTGCGGAGACGCCGGGCCTCTAGCCGTAGGCGCTGTTGTTCACCACCACTTGAAAAACCAGGCCGACTCCCAGGAGTGTCTCACTAAGTAAGAACTATTTCAAACTTTCTTTTTGTCTCTTTTCTCTTTGGCTTTCTCTGCTTGTTCTCAGTAAGTGTGGTTTGGAGAGGCTAGCTGAGATTTTACAAAAAAGGTGGTGCGTAAAGGTGGGAAAAATCCCTTGTTTTACAAGTCAGCGGGCATGATTAGATGTGTTAAAAACTTTTAATGTGTTATTTAGAAAAATAATTCATTACATTAAATTAATCCATTTTAATTAATAATAAGTGCCCCTGTTATGCTATTTTAAAGGTGTCTTACAACAGGTTCACACTCATCCAAGGTCAAAAAACACTTTAATTTTTTCATAATATCCACTGCAGCATCAGCTCTTTTCTCACAGTGGCTGAAACATTTTTTTTTTTTTTTTTGAAGATTCGGTTTCTCTAAACCCCGCCTCTCTGAGAGCCTGCTCTGCTCTGATTGGCCCAGTCTGCTGTGATTGGTCAGAAACCTAATGCTCATTATCATATCTGAATCTCAGCACTTGATACACAGTGATACGATCAGTAACGATGGCGTCGGTTTTAGCGTATCAATCTCATCAAAGTAGAGAAAACAGCGTCTTCTCGACATGAACAACACGAACCAAACTCTTCCAGTCTCAGATACAACTACAGTGATTGAGGGCGGGGCAAAGGAGATGCTGTTCACCAGCAGCCAATGGGCAGACATTATGCAAATTAGTTACAAACCTACGTAGGTTCAGCATGAAGTAAAACTGGAATTACTAACAACTCATTTCTGGCAGTTCAGAATTGCTTTTGTCTTTTAGGAGACAATAACTCTATTTATTCTTCAAAACTTTGCAGACCTTTTACTTTCACAAACAGCTTTATTACAGTGTAATAAAGTGTAATGGGGCACTTTAACCAATTAGCTGTCATTAATTTGTATTATAGCCACTGTGATTTCTAGAAATTGGCATCGGCCATTGAAAAACTATAGTTTATTCTGCTCTCAGATTTCTATACACTTCATCTATTTGCAGAATAGTAGTGAGGAGGGCATTGATTTGGATTTGATTGAAGAGCTGGAGGTAGAAATTGCTTTTGCTCCTGTGAGGCATTTCAGTGTGCGAGGAAACAAATGCTTGTGTTGTAGTGAACGCAGCTCGCTCTCACTCATCCGTCTGCGGGGAGCGTGTTATTCAGCGGCCGCATGCGGTGCTCTCTGTACTCCTTCGTCTGCTAGCTGCAGCTCTCAGCATGAGTCTGATTATATATCCTGTGAACCCTGGACCAGTATTGAGCTTATTTTGCTCTCAATTCATTGTAATTTTCATACACAGGTTTCAGTTAAACAAAAGCACAAGAAGACATGCTACACAGTGTTCTAATTATATTAAAGGGGACTTATTATGCCCCTTTCACAAGATGTAATATAAGTCTCTGGTGTCCCCAGAATGTGTCTGTGAAGTTTCAGCTCAAAATACCCCACAGATCATTTATTATAGCTTGTCAAATTTGCCCCTATTTGGGTGTGAGCAAAAACACGCCATTTTTGTGTGTGTCCCTTTAAATGCAAATGAGCTGCTGCTCCTGCCCCCTTTCCAGAAGAGGTCGGAGCTTTAACAGCTCGTGCTTCGGTCGCTCAACAACAACAAAGCTGGAGAATCTCACGCAGCCAAAATGAGGATTGTCAGTAACGGTGTTCAGCCTTACATTGTTCAAACCGGAGTCGACACTGATGGAGAGACTCAGGAAGAAGTTACAACTTTTAGAACTTCTTCATCTGCAGCTTCGCCTCGCTTGCGAAAACAAAATGGTAGCGCCATGGTTGGAAACATGCAGATTAAGGGGCGGTAATATTATAATAAGATCCCCTTCCTACGTCTGAGCGGCTCATTTTTTCACATGCTTGCAGAGAAAGAATTACCAAAAGTTACTGGGTTGTCCTTTTTCATGTTTTTTGGGTTGGTAGATGCACTGGGGACCCAATTATAACATGGAAAAAGTCAGATTTTCATGATATGTCCCCTTTAAACTGATGTGTGTAATTTGTTTTAAGTCTAGTCTTCGCCATTCAGTTTGGCTGCAGATAGAGTTGACCAACGATTTAACTAATTTTCATTTCTTTTCCTCTCCGTCTCCTCCTTTCTTTCAGATTGCTCCAGCTCCAGCGTTCAGTGCTCAGTCCAGACTCCGACATTCCTGATGAACTTTTGTACGGACGAGCCGGCTACCTTTACGCCCTGCTTTACGTCAACAAAGAAATCGGGCCGGACACGGTGGATGAGACCACAATCGCCAAGGTGATTGTCAAATTCCACGTTATTTATAATCAAAATTCATTCATGCATAAACGTGGAGCATTGATAAAAATGCATTTTATCCAAAAAATGTGCATTTTATTCTGTCTCTAGAGTGCATTTGAATGTCTGTTGCTCACCAGATGCATTAATCCCGCTGACCCTCACTGTAAATGTTTAGCCTCTCGTGGGCTGCTTTACTGTACATCATACATTAATGTCTTGTGCGTTGGCCACCGTCCAGGTTTACAGCGCATGTGGGCGGAACTGATGAGGATGCAGCCAGAAAAGAGGTGAAGAAAGATGAAGGCGGTTAATGTGTTTGTTGGCACGTCGTATATTTTGTGTGGCATTTTTGCCTCAGTAATTATGTAACATTAAAGCTGCCGTTGAGTTGGATCCGGCATGTGGACAATTTATAGTTATTAAAGCTGTGGAAAAGAAGGAAGTCTGGTGCAGTTAAAAGAGTCATGACATGAGAAATCAAATTTGCCTTAATCTTTTGCCACATCCTCCTGATTATAAACAAAGCATTTATTTAATCAAGCTTGATATTGCGGGATTTTTGACGTCACACAGGCAAATACATTTGCATATGACTGCCTCCAGAGCAAGCATCGACCAATAGTTATACATCATCGCATCATAGGTCCCGCCTACTGGTGTTCAGTCTCTTAATGGCTGACATTTGTCTACACTGTATGTGAACGTTGCGTCAAAAAGCAAATAGAAGTCATTATAATGACTGACGCTGTCTACACTGATACAGTATACAAATGTGTGTTCAGTTTCTGACATACTCCACACGCTTGAGTCTGTCGACAACAGGACAAATGGAAGATTTGCTATGACGCGTTCAGCTGGTTTGTGTCTCTGTACAGACTTCAGAAGGATCCCAGCGTTAGAAACAAGTATATGGTTTATTTTAATGCCATCCTGGATCGCGTCTGAGGATTATATGTTTGTTTGGAGCATTTGACTGAGGCACAGTGTAATGGAGAGTTCGCAAAGAAAGTTTTGTCTTGCTTTGTCTGTAATTGACGGCTTTATATGGATAATGTTTTCAAAACACTTTCTTGCATGCAATAGCGAGTGGGTATTGAAACCTTTCCTAAGCAGTGACGTTAGCCAGTCATAACAGTGGACGTTTACTAACAAGCCTTAAAGGAGCCACGCATTAAAAACGGATCATTTCAGACGGAGGCTCAGAATGAAGGTTGGAAATAATAGTTTTTCCTCATATATATTTGATTTTTTTTGTGTGAAAATAACTTTACTAACATTATACGTGAACCTCAAGGAACATATACAAAAAATAAATAAATAAATAAATTCCATGTCATGACCCCTTTAAGACAAATACGCTGCAGCACTATTTCTGCTGCGCTGCTGGACACCTTGTGTGTGTCTGTTTGTGTACGATTGTTGTTTTTGAACAGGCGGGAGAAAAGGAATCTGGCAGTAATGTAAACTCTGTGCTCTGCAGTCACACAAAAATAATACACACATTCTCCTGCTTATATTCATCTCCGGCTATTTTTAGAGAAGGTCTGAGCGCTGACCAGGCAAACGGTTCACTCGCAGCTGAGCATAGAGAAATGCCTGAGACCAGGGTTCTGTGTTACAAAACTGTGGAATCTGTGGAAGCCTGTTTCTGCCATTGAATTAAAAAATAATAAGGGGATATAAAAATATGAGACTGCAAACTCCACTGCAAAGCTTGTTTCTGTTACAGAATTAAAAATAAAAAAGGTAATAGCAACTCAGAATTTCTGACACAATTCTGACATTTTTCTCTGAATTGTGAGATATAAACTCGAAATTGCAAGACATAAGCTAGCAAATAAACAAGCATAATTATATTTATTTGAATAAAAACAAGTAGGCTTGTACAAAATATTATTGTTTTTTTTTTTCAGTTTGTGGACAAAGTTATGGAGGCTATTGAGTTATTGATATTTAATACAAACCAGTGGTGTAATGAAACTTAAATTTGACAATTACATGTATTTATTCATTATATAATTATACTAAATATATAATTTATTACAACAACACTATAAGATATATAACATCTAGATGAAAAAATAGCACCTCTGAAACATAATATTCTCCTATGAAACCTAATAAATATTTTTGTTTGGACAATAAAACCACATTTATTATTTAATAAATGTGGTTTTATTGTCTTTATTGTCCAAGCACACTCCAGAGGACACATACAGTAATAGTATTTCTGTTCTCTGCAGTGCGTTTTGCGGTTGAAAGCATCTGAAAATAGATCTGTTTGATGATCTTCTGCAGTGACTCCATTGACATCCAGTCTTCGTCTCAGTTCATCGGGAGTATCGTTGCTCTCTTCTGCTTTTATACAGCTTCAGTTTGTCCTTTCTTTGACAGCTCTGATCTGAAGGAATGATTCTTCATCTAAAGTATTTGAGTGATTGCTTTTTAAAATCATTCAGTGACTATTTCTGAATTATTTTATTTATTTATTTATTTATTTATTTATTTTTCTCAGTAAAAATACCTCTGGCTTTGAGGTTGAGACAAAAGGTTTATTATATGATTTGTTTTAACACTGGAGCTCATAAAGGAGATTAAACTGTGCTCCCACAAAGCCTGACAATATAACTTTTATTTATTTATAAGATGGGTTTGTTTGTTTTTTTTTCTGTGAAGTTTTTGTTTTGTTAAGTTTTTGATTTTGGAATTTTGTTTTGTTGGGTTTTTATTATTTTTTCTGTTTGTTTTGTTGGGTTTTTGTTTTGTTTTTGTTGGGTTTTTGATTTAAGGGTTTGTTTTTGTTTTCTGCTGAGTTTTTGTTTTGTTGGGTTTTTGATTTTGGAATCTTGTTTTGTTGGGTTTTAGATTTTTTTTTTGTTTAGTTGGTTTTGTTTAGTTGGTTTTTGTTTTGTTGGGTTTTTGATTTAAGGGTTTGTTTGTTTTTGTTTTGTTGGGTTTTTGTTTTGTTTGTTTTTGTTGGGTGTTTTGTTATTTTTTTTGTTGGTTTTTTGATTTGGGGATTTTTTTTTGTTGGGATTTTGTTTTTCTGGGTTTGTTTTGTTGGGTTTTTGATTTTGGGGTTTTTGTTTTATGTGTTTTGTTGGGTTTTTGATTTTGGAATTTTGTTGTGTTAGTTTTTTTATTTTTTTATTTATTTTTTGTTGGGTTTTTGTTTTTTGGGATTTTTTTTTTTTTTTATGAGCTATATCTCACAGTTATCAGTATCTGTATATTGCAGTTATTATCTCATCATTTGTCTCTCATTAATTTTCCTGTGCTGAATTATACACAGTGTAATAACTGTGGGGAAGGTTACAGAGCATCATGGGCACAGATGGTTTTGTGACGGCACCCTCTGTGTTTGTACATCAGGTCAGCTTGGCTCTGTTTGGACGTATTTTATTATTCACAGTGACTCGGACATGATGCTATTGTTTGGGACATGTTAGTATAGCGTGAGCTGGCAAATGCAGAGCCGAGTTACCTGTAGTGGTGGTGTCGGAGCTGTAATTAGGACAAAGATCTGAATCTGCACTATTGACTTTGTGTATAGAAGGCACAGGGAATCACTCCGGCTGCGTGCTGCAGTGGTTTTGGTGACGGGGCAATTTCAGAGAAAGAAAGAGAGATGCTACCTCATCTTTGCTGACCAGAGGTCAGTCTTATCCCAGGGTAAATCTAAAGCTTGTGCTGAATGCTCATTGCCCAGTATTCTGCTCCATTGCCTGAAATAGCCTCAGCGTCATTAACTTCAAATGCAATTTTAATCAGGTTTTACTACTTGTAACTGCTTTCATTTATCCTCTCTATTGCAGTTTTCTCCCTTTATCACTTCCTAGTTTGTCCATCTTCTTCTGCTTTATGACTAGGCACATGTATTTGGTTCATCTGTCGCTGCAGCGCTCCCCAGATGACACGGCTCTTTTACGGGTTAATCTCTCACTGCCGCCATCTAGAGTCTTAGGAGACCCGTGTGCTGTGGAAGTGTCTAATCCCATCAGTAGTGGGCAGTGCATGGGGTCTCTCTCTTTGAACTGTAGAGAATGAGATTCATAAAGCTTTTCATTTCACTTCATTTCATTTATACTTTTCAAATTGGTTTTGACACAATCAAACCTTTTAAAGTGTACGTTTGTGTGTGTGTGTGTGTGTGTGTGTGTGGGTGGGTGTGGGTGTGTGTGATTTGTATTTGTTTTGTTGGGTTTTAGATTTTGTAGTTTTATGTTGGGTTTTTGATTTGGGGATTTTGTTTTGCTTTGCGGGATTTTTCAATCCATGTATCATTCATTCATTTGTTTTGTGATTTAAAGGGGACCTATTATGCAAAATTCACATTTATAAGGTGCTTGAACACAGATGTGTGTCCACAGTGTCTCCAAACGCACGGTTCCAGATTTCCATCATTCTCCATCAGTGTCGACTCCGGTTTGAACAATGTAAGGCTGAACACCGTTACTGACAATCCTCATTTTGGCTGCGTGAGATTCTCCAGCTTTGTTGTTGTTGAGCTGTTAAAGCTCCGCCCTCTTCTGGAAAGGGGGTCGGGAGCAGCAGCTCATTTGCATTTAAAGGGACACACAAAAAACAGCGTGTTTTTGCTCACACCCAAATAGGGGCAAATTTGACAAGCTATAATAAATGATCTGTGGGGTATTTTGAGCTGAAACTTCACAGACACATTCTCAGAGACTTACATTACATCTTGTGAAAGGGACATTATAGGACCCCTTTAATACTGAAAGTAGAAAAATGAGAAAATGGCACCTTTTTCATTATTAATCTTTTTTCAAAAAACAAAACTAACAAGAATTCAGCTTGATTTTTCGTTTTTACATTCAGGGGTAGTAAATAGAATAATAGTCCTCCGCTGCTACAGTTTTATGGATTCTTAAAGCATTTATTGCAACTACGAAGTTTGTTTTGTGTTTGTTTCGGAAGTTCGAAACAGTTTGCTAAAGTGAACTTCACGGAAAATCGCCATCGAACCACCATTGGTCTGTGGCGATGATGTAATAAGTGGGTGTGGCTCTGAGGCTCCGCCCTCTTCGACGTGGAAACATTCTCCGGTTCATTTGCTCTGTTGAGTGTCGATGTCAGACGTCTGCGAGCAATCTATTGTATAAAGTGCTGTATAAATAAACCTGACGTGACTGGATTGAATCGCAGAGCTGGTGCAAACGTATCCACTATGATCAGATGCTTTCTGAACTGCTGTTTTTGTTGCGTTTTTATGTTGTTATTGAGAGGAAAGTGCAGCACATATTTACATATTCATCTAAACGTTACTCTCAGCAGCGTCTGGATGTTCGTTAACAGTATTTCGCTGAAAAGTAACAGTAAAATAAAATAGTTAAAAATAGTTCTCTGATACAGTTCACGGTGGCATTGCTGCAGTGCAGTCGTTTGGATACTTTGCATTTGCTGACAAAGTGTTTTAATCAGTTCTTTTACCTTTGCTGTACCCCTGTGAATAATTCTGCTGATCACTGGAAATTGACCGATACTTTGATCCATAACAAGACTGTTATCTCATCCCGCTGTGCTCTCTGTTGTTCCAAGGTGGTGACAGCTATTTTGGAGTCGGGGAAGAACTTATCTAAAGAGGAGAAGAAAAGCGAGCGATGCCCACTGCTGTACGAGTGGCATAAGAAACAGTATGTAGGCGCCGCTCACGGTCTGGCAGGCATTTACTACATGCTCATGCAGGTAAGAGAGACGCTGACTGTGCGTGTGATTTAATGCCCTTTTGCACAGTCTTGATTCTCTATTAGAGCAGGTTTTCCTGCTTGAATGTTGATTATTTTCCTCATATTCTCCATTGTTCAGCTCCTCTCTTCCCAGTCTGTCAGTAACGCTCTGTTTAGTTCCTGTCTCTATGAAGCCCCTCCTTCTGAAAAGCACAATGTGCTCTGATTGGTCAGCTGGAGCTCAAGCGCTTGTGTTTTGGAAATGTCCCGCCCCTTATCCAAATGAATTATATCTCATTTCCACTATCTACATAAGAGGCAGCGGCAAATTCCTGAAGCACTGGCCGAGATGAAGCTGTTCTCAGCGGGTACACGAGCACTGAACGACCGCTGACAGCCTGGAGCTCGCATCTGAGAAAGCTTCAAAACAAATTGTAAAATATGTGCTATGATTAAATATGAGTCACATATTTGAAGTCTAAAAAACTACATTCTCACCTAAAAAACTCTTAAAACTACAATTCATGACACAACAGCAGTAGTATTTTTAAAAAATATAGTGGATTTGCTCGACCACCATGACAGTCGCCGCAAACGGAGTGATACAAACAGTGAAATGGTTCCAGTGCTGATACTGGAAGAATATCTCAGATTCAAGAACCAGAAAGAACTATTGTATAAATAAATAAATAAATAGGGTCAGGCTAGTTTTTGCAGTGTGTTCCACACGTCGCCACTAGTCGGACTCACGTCGGCAGGAGTTCACCTGATTCAGCGTGTTGAATCGGTGTTGGGCCATCAGTGAGAGAGAGAACTCTGATTTCCCTTTTTTAATGAGCAATATAGACTATTGATACCTGCTGATATAGACCGTTATTTCCTCTCACACTGTCACAGGACGCATGTGCTAGTCGACAGTCGACTTTAGTCCTTGCATTGTGTTCAAGTGCAGCTTTTTGACCGAGACACAGCCGACGAGAGGTGACAACACAGTTGGCTTTCGTCGTCACCAGTTCTTTGACGTCGGCTTGGTGTGTCACGGCCTTAAAGTGCAGTTGTAACAGTTCATGTGTCAGTGCGCCTTGACACACAAGAACAGACAGGCATGAACCAAACACACACCTGTTAATGATGCAGAGCTCAAACCATCTGACCTTTCCGGAAAACATGCTAATGTTGTCTTTTTGTCTGAACACGTTGTTCCATTAATTTATTTTCTTTAGAGTAGCTGATTGTGCAGCTGTGGATTACAGTGCACACAAATGTTTTGTTTTTCTCAGCCACTTCGCTTTTCCACCAGGGAGCATTTTCTGTCACATTTCCAATTAAATTGGATAGACACAATGTTTAATCATCTATTCAAGCATAACCGACTACAGTCGGAGGTTTTCGTTCCTTTAAAATATCTGCCTATTCTTATAGTCTTTCTTATACTAGCTAAATTTAACAGCAGTCAACTGTAAGATTGATTAGAGGTCCGCAGAGGTGATGAATAATTCATCCTGAACTTTAAGATGTTGATCTGTAAACAAAATGAGTGACGACGAGGTCGATTGCCCGGCATTTAAATGTATCAGTGAACGTTTTTAATGCAGAGTCATCACTTCTGCCCTCTGAGACAGATAACACCGCTTGATTGAAGTTAATTAAGTTTTAATATCAAACTGCTTTAGTGAAGTCTTAATCACATCAGTGTTTAAAGATGCAGATCTGTAATGAAATGAAACCCCGAGCAAAGAGTCAAGCTTTCAGCAGGGACTGAAAAAACTTTTATTCATCAAGGACTCATTAAATGATCAGAAGTAACATTAAAGACATTTATGATGATTTCTGTCTTAAATAAATGCTGTTCTTTTGAACTTTCTATTCATCAAAGAATACTGAAAAATAAAATGTATGACTGTTTCCACAAAAATCTGATTTCAACTAGTGATCGACTGATATTGATTTTTTTAGAACCGATACCGATAATTTGTGTGTTTATGTGCCCGATAACCGATATGCAGAACCGATAATTATTTACTGTTATACTTCTGTTTTTGACACGATTACAACACCACTGAACTGAACAAACCATTTTATTTATAAAAATCACTCCCTCTTTGCATAGAAAACAAAACAAATCTTATTTATACACCAATAAATAGAGGTCTGAAAGTTAAAAAATAAAAAAGTGCACTGTTACTAAACTGTTTTTGTTGAAAATTAGTAGTCTTTCATGTTAATTTTAATCTTCATATTACAAAAATAATTGTATTCATAAAAAGCTTCAGCAGCAACACTAATGTTAACAGTATGCAAAATAAATGTAGAATGTCTAATATTTTCAAATGGAGAAAATAAATTAAAGACAGGAGCCATATCAACTTTGCAGAAATGTAATACTTCATTTTAAACTACAGTTTTAGTAGATTTAGAAGTTGTTTAATAGGCTAAAGAGTGAAGAATAATTCGCTCGATAATGTTAAATAAGTGAATAATATTCTCTGGAATATTGGAATATAACAAACAAAACATCATATTTTATTGCATTTCTCAACTGGTGTGTTATATCAGAATTATTAATAATGTTTTTGTCGTTCTAGATTATGAAATATCTTCTGACAAAGCACTGTTTATCTATGCATTTACACAGAACTATACTCAAATTGCGATCGCTCGCGGAGATAATAAATAATTAATTTCCATAGAGTTGTGTTTACTTGGATGTTTATTAGCAAATTAATGGTTATATAGTAAATGTTTATATAATTACGGTGTTTTAAACAAGTGAATCTTGTTAAAAGTTGCGATGGCCGTGAAGTGTATCCTGAGCATCAACCTGCTGAGTGAACAGCAAAATGCAGACGACTTCACGAGACTAATGATGAGCATAGACAACAAAGAGAGAATTAAATTCAGTGCTTTTATTTCCAATATGTGCTCATTCATGGCTGTATTATTTAATTCATGCAAAGTTACATCTTTATTGGGACAGGACATGACGGATTATCTTACGTGACTCTGTGAGCTTGTCTCTAAGAAATAGCTACATAAACTGCATACACTACATACATTAAACTACATACACTGCAGAAACTAGCGACATTTCAGGCATTTATGTAACACACTAATTTGTGCATTAATGGCTGTTATGTTAAATAAAGTTTACTAATTACAGCAAACCAGCAAACATGTGCATGCCGTTGTCTCGTCTCCCCTCAGATGCGCTGTAATGGCGATCCTGTGTGCAATTCTCAAAACACCCACAAGATGGCGGCATTTATCAGTAAATCCGATACAAAACCGATATCGGATTATGGTAAAATGCTTAAATATCGATAAATCGATATATCGGTCGATCTCTAATTTCAACATTGATAATAATTATAAATGTTTCTTATTAGAATCATATTAGAATGATTTCTGAAGGATCATGTGACACTGAAGACTGGAGTAATGATGCTGAAAATTCAGCTTTGATCACAGGAATAAATTACACTTTACTATATATTCACATAGAAAACAGCTGATTTACATTGGAATAATATTTCACTGTTTTTACTGTATTTTTGATCAAATAAATGCAGCTTTGGTGAGCAGAAGAGACTCTTTCAGAAACATTCAACAACATATGTTGGAAATTAACATTTATTAATAAGGTCAATGATAATTAAACAAACGTTTATTAATAATTGTTCACCTTTTGATTATTATTGTTGCCTCTAGTAATTATGTGTCTGATTTTTAATTTTCAACCTATTTTGGGTTCATTTTAGGCAAGACATATAGTCATTTTTAATCAATAGTTGAGTTAAATAAATCTACCCAGCATATTGGGCAAACATTTAACCCAACCGCTGGGTTTGTCCATTTTCAACCCAACTTGGGTTATTTTTAATCCAGCATTTTTTAGAGTGTAGTTTTTTATTTTAAATTGATTTAGGCAAAATAGTATAGAATTCTAATATCAGTGTTATGGTCATGGTTCGTTTGACTGAAAAAAAAAAATCACCATTTTAAGCCATTCCAGAGCAAACGCATAGATATTGAAATGTTTGGACCCACTTGACTGAGCATCCCAGGATGCAACATCATGTCTCGCAGCATCAGCTTACATCTTTTCTCCTTCCATTGCCGCCTCCTCTAATGGGTTTCCCTGGAGCCCTATAAGAC
Source organism: Ctenopharyngodon idella (assembly GCF_019924925.1). Lineage (NCBI taxonomy): Eukaryota > Metazoa > Chordata > Actinopteri > Cypriniformes > Xenocyprididae > Ctenopharyngodon > Ctenopharyngodon idella. The sequence continues at coordinate 910,620 of NC_067242.1, read as the reverse complement.
CCCATACACAGCCGGCTCCAATGTAAACTACATCTTTATGGACCATTTCCATGCTTTACAGTGAAAAGCGGAGGCGAGAAGCACTAAAATGCTTCATTTTTCATCCCATGTAATAAAGGCACATGGGAGAGCGAACGCACCGGTAGTAAATGATCTGCTCTGCTTCATGACAGCGGCGCTAACAGAGATGTAGCACTGTGGTTTCTGAATGACAGCTGGCTGTTTAGAATCGAACCCGGGAGGATTGTGATGTAATTTGAGGTAACAGAGTTCAGGTTATAACTAGCTCAGTGCTTACGTTCAACATAGAGCAGTAACATACGCCGCTATACACCGTACTGTATATGAATAATGGAGCAGTTTCTGAGGAGAAGGTTTGTTTTGGTGCAGTGAGAGAATATTCTTTTTGTGTTGGCAGAAGGAACAAATGAGTGAAGAGGAAGGCATCTCTCATTCCTCTTTGCCCGTCCTCTCTGTCTCTTCCCCTGCACTGGAAGAAGGAACATTTTAGTCTCCCAGCAAAACGCAGTGTTAGGCTGTCTAAACTGATGAATAATAAAAACCTTTTACATCTACTGAAGAAAATGTGACTGGTGCTAAAGATCCCGATATACTCACAAGTTCTTAGCTTAGGGGTAAAAAGAAGATGGAAATACCTTTGTTGAGCAGTATGATTAAACATTTTTGCATATAGTATATGCAAAAATATGCAAAAATGTATTTTAGTATAAATTAAGCTAGCAGAATGCTAAGCTAGTACGTTGAATGCTATGATTAATCATTTGCATATAAGATAAGTTTACAGGTTAATCAGATAACAGAATGCTAAGCTAGTATGTTGAACGGTATGATTAAATGTTTTTGCATAGGGTATAAGCTAAGCTAGCAGATTAATTCGGATAGCTGAATGCTAAGCTAGTATGTTAAATGGTATGATTAAACATTTGCATATAAGCTAAGCTAGCAGGTTAATCGGATAGCAGAATGCTAAGCTAGTATGTTGAACAGTATGATTAAACATTTGCATATAAGCTAAGCTAGCAGGTTGATCAGATAACAGAATGCTAATCTAATATGTTAAATGGTATGATTAAACATTTGCATATAAGCTAGCAGGTTAATTGGATAGCAGAATGCTAAGCTAGTACGTTGAATGGTATGAATAAACATTTGCATATAAGCTAAGCTAGCGGGTTAATTCGGATAGCAGAATGCTAAGCTAGTATGTTAAATGGTATGATTAACCTAAATGTTTTTGCATAGGATATAAGCAAAGCTTCCAGAATGCTAAGCTAGTACGTTGAATGTTATGATTAATCATTTGCATATAAGCTAATCCACCAGGTTAATTAGATAGCAGAATGTAAAGCTAGTATGTTGAACGGTATGATTTTACATTTTTTCATAGGGTATAAGCTAAGCTAGCAGAATGCTAAGTTAGTACGTTGAATGGTATGATTAAACATTTGCATATAAGCTAAACTAACAGGTTAATCGGATAGCAAAATGCTAAGCTAGTATGTTGAACAGTATGACTAAACATTTGCATATAAGCTAAGCTAGCAGGTTGATTTGCTATTCAATCAACCAATCAACCAATGCTAAGCTAGTATGTTGAACAGTTTGATTAAATGTTTTTGCATAAGGTATAAGCTAAGCTAGCACAATGCTAAGCTAGTATGTTGATCAGTATGATTAATCATTTGCATATAAGCTAAGCTAGCAGGTTAATCAGAAGCTAAGCCAGTGCATTGAGCTGGTAGCTTGTAAACAAAATGTTTTTCATTCTTTGTGCTTTTAGTTTTAGGGTTTTAGTTTATTTTCACATCATATAGCTTTGGTAATATACTTTAAAATGTAACATGATTCTAAAGACGTTACTGGTGGTAATAACACAAGTAACTAAGCTAGTTTGATTTGGGTGTCTGTCTGAACAGCTGGTTAGCAGGTAACACTGATAATGATATAACAGCAACATAAAGACTAGTAATGAGCTCTTCTTCAGTCCCAGACTCAGAATTGAGTGTTACAGCGAGCTGATTGGCTGTGGCGTGCTCGCGGTCGGCAAGGTAACATGAATGTGCGTGGTGACGCCAGTATTACAGCGGTCCAGCTCTGCTGCTCTCAAACAAAAGTATGTAAATATATGTGTAGGCGTGATGCTGCATTTGTTTGGTTTGTTTAATTGGCTGAAACTAAATAAGCAAACTGTGGCGCTGCACGAGGACCAAACACGTGTGATATCAGCCACAGACCCACAAACTAGCTGTGGGTTTAAAGGGCACTTTCACATCACACAAGCTCTAAACCTGCAGAAATGCTGGTGTTTTTGGCAAGAACTGTGAATGAGGGTTTTTACATGGTCAAATACAAAAAATAATTTTAATCCAAAAATCAGTGAAATAAAGTCTTTGTATGTAATTTATTAAATTCTTAAATCGTTTTAGAAATGAAGAGTTAAAAACAATTTCTCTTTCTTCACAGCCGAGTGCTAAAGTAAACCAGGACGTTCTGAACGAGCTCGTCCGGCCCAGTGTCGATTACCTGCGGCACAAGAAGTTCCGGTCCGGCAATTACCCATCATCCCTCAGCAACGAGACGGACAGGCTGGTGCACTGGTGTCATGGAGCTCCTGGAGTCGTGCATATGCTCATCATGGCTCATAAAGTGAGTCACAAACACACAATCATCGTCTCAATGCACAAGAATATAAGAAAATACATTCATTCTGCCAATATATTCTTACATTACTGTCTGATATGGAAATGAGCGGCTCATTCTCTCTGTGGAGAGGGAGACATCTGTCATTCAAATCAGATAAGCATCCGTCAGCCTCTCATCCATCTGTCTTTCATTCTTAAGGTCATGTTCTTTAAAGTCATTTGAGTTTCTTAGTTCTTTAGTTTTTTCTCTCTCAACACACAGCAGCCAACAGTGACATCTAGTGGCCACTTTTTTAACCACAATAACCCTATTTTTATCAATGAAACTGGCTTCATAGTGATATTTAAAATGTTAAACCATTACCATCTAATGTATTAAAAGTTTGACTTGTTTTTTGTCGCATAATTAAATGTATAGAGTCTGAAAAAGATGTTGAGAAAGACTTTTTTACTGCAGTTTTAATGAGTTGATATTTCTTCCTCCATCCCTGTAGCTTGAACATATTGGTTCTTTCTCTCTCTCTCTCTCTCTCTCTCTCTCTCTCTCTCTCTCTGTGTGTGTATGTGTTGGTCTGTCTCTTTATCTCTGAGTCGCCTAAGGGATGAAAGGGAAAATTGAGCTTGTGTTATATTTGGAAAGTGAATTTTTCTTCCAGCAACTTTTACACCAGAGCTCTGACAAATGAAGACAGACGGCGGAACCTGCTTTTGCATGAACACACACTCTCTCTCTCTCTCACACACACACATACACACACACACAGGTTTGTTTTTGTGAATTGTGGGGACATTCCATAGCCGTAATGGTTTTTATACTGTACAAACTGTATTTTCTATCGCCCTAAGCTACCCCTACCCCTAAACCTACCCATCACATTTTTACTTTCTCAAAAAAACTCATTCTGTATGATTTATAAGCCTTTTGAAAAATGGGGACATGGGTAATGTCCTCATAAGTCACCCTCTCCTTGTAATACCTATGTCATACCCATGTCATTATACGAATTTGTGTCCTGATATGGGCTGGGTATCGTTCAAAAATTTTCGATAGCGATACCTTGACTTCGATACCGATTCCTGAACGATACCTTTTTCGATACCAATTTGATCAAATTTGTTTTAACAAGATTACATTACCTCAAAAAATATTTGGTTGTATATTTTAAGTTTGACGTTTTTTTTTTTTTTTTACAGACTCAAAGACTTATAAATTAACATTTATTTAAAATTAAAGTTCTTATTTGGCTAAATTACATTTCCTTAACAGCCTTTAAACACAGGCTTTACTCCCTTCAAACTTATATTTTGCCACTGTTTCCTTACATCATTGTTGGATATATAATTATATATAATATATCATTCTGAAATGAGAGTTCCGTGTCTTTATTAAAATCAACACATTAATGATTTATCACTCATCCACCCGCAATTAATTGGAATGTTATTTTTTTATTACTTGGCCTGACCCGTGGATCATAAACATTATATATATATATATATATATATATATATATATGCTTTTTCAGGAGACAAAATGTCCGCTCTGAGGGTGAGGTTGATGCTTGCACACAGTGTCAGTATCAGGAGGACGCTGATGCCCCTTTTCCACCAGAATTGTTCGTTCTGGAACCAAAGCATGTGCTCGTGCAGGCGAACTAGAGCCCGTCACGAACCGGTCGTGTGTTTCCATAGACTTGAGGAACGAACGCTGATGTAACGCTGCTGTGTGTTGTTCCTGTCCATAAATAGTCTAAAAAACATTGCGCGTCCCACTGTTTGTGCAGGCAGTGCGGCACTTCTGTTTTTCTGTTCACAGTATCTGGAGTGACTGTAGTGAACCGGCTGCTCGCATTAACAGCAGGTACTGTCACCCGTCCTTTTCGGAGATAAACTGAAAGTGAAACCATTGATTCACTCGCTCTCTCGCACTCAGGGTCTCTCTCACGCACATGGTTTTATATATTTAGATATAAATAACAGTGTAGTGCAACGTTATTACATTGCTCAACGAGACAGCGGCAGCATTTCTCCGCCCCCTCTCCCCTGCTCCGTTTGGAGGTATCGAAATTCGGTACACTTTTCGATGCTCAATAGTATAGAGGCAATTCGGTCAGTACCTAAAAAGTATCGAATTCGATGCCCAGCCCTAGTGTCACAAAAACACACACACACACTCTCACATTCACACACACTCAATATTTGAAATTGAAATAGAATCTGTTGTAACATTATAATGTAACAATTTAATGTGTCCTTGATGAATTAAAAGTATTGATTTCTTAAAAGAAAAAAAAATCATACTGACTTCAAACTTTGGATCGTTGGAGTTTTCTTCTAAATTCAGTGTGAATAAAGTTCTGAATTTTGCCCAAATCTGATCATGAATAGCTTGTTATTATGCAGTGCACACACACACACACAAACACACACTCAGGGTTATGACAGTAAACACACACCAGGCACAGTCTGCAGGCCTGCAATCATTGCATTTGACTGTAATGATGTAATTACTGTAATTAAAACATAATAAGTATGATTTGTCATCATAATCAAATGGGTCTGCAGCAGAGAAGCAGAGAGCTGCTGATTGTGGGACTGTGATCAGTGTGTAGTTTTGTTTTTCAGGTCTTTAAGGATGAGAAGTACCTGAGAGACGCTGTGGAGTGTGGAGAGGTGATCTGGCAGAGAGGGCTGCTGAGGAAGGGTTACGGCATCTGTCACGGCACCGCCGGCAACGGATACGCCTTCCTCTCGCTTTACCACGTCACACAGGACAAGAAGTACCTGTATCGTGCCTGCAAGGTGTGTGTGTGTGTGTGTGTGTGTGTGACCGTACAGATGAACCCTACATGGCAAACTGTTGACAAAAGGTTTTCTTCACTGCAGTAAAACAGAAGCAGCACTGATAGGTTAGTGAAGCTGTGCACACACTCGCTTCATCACTGTATCTCTGTGCACACGCTGCTCACAGCCAATGAGACGCATTATTAAAGCTGATGTCATGGAAACAATCCAGTCACATGACCACTGCACTGCATGAGTCCCTCTAGATATACAGGTTTATCTGTTTAAATATGGTGTTTTGTGCTTAGATTGCTACAAATGTATTGATATTTTTTATATTATATCACATTCTGATGATTTTAATCACTATTTGATGATACATTTCTTATTTTTTGTGTAATACAAAAAAAAGAGAAAGAAGTCAAAACAGCATTCCAGAAAAAAAAGAAACTTAAAAATGGCAAAAAAAAAAAAAAAAAAAAGGGATACAGGTCAGGTCACATGAATTCTTCAATTAAAATAGTTTTTATTTCTTATTTAAATTGTAGAAAATTAACATATTCTATGTATGAAATTATATATATATACAGTTGCAAGAAAAAGTATGTGAACCACTTGCAGAATCTGTGAAAATGTTAAGAATTTTAACAAAATAAGGGAGATAATAAAAAATGCATGTTATTTTTTATTTAGTACTGTCCTGAGTAAGATATTTTACATAAAAGATGTTTACATATAATCAACAAGACAAACAAATAGCTGAATTTATTAAAATAACCCCATTCATAAGTTTGTGAACCATTGATTCTTAATACTGTGTGTGGTTACCTGATGATCCACGACTGTTTGTTTGTTGTGTGATGGTTGTTCATGAGTCTCTTGTTTGTTCTGAGCAGTTAAACTGAGCTCTGTTCTTCAGAAAAATCCTCCAGCTCCTGCAGATTCTTCGGTTTTCCAGCATTTTTTTCATATTTGAACCCTTTCCAGCAGTGACTGAATGATTTTGAGATCCGTCTTTTCACACTGAGGACAACTGAGGGACTCAAACACAACTATTAAACAAGGTTCAAACATTCACTGATGCTCCAGAAAAAAACATGATGCATTAATAGTCGGGGGGTGAAAACATTTGGAATTTGAAGATCAAGGTAAATTGTATTTAATTTGTCTTCCGGGAAACATGCAAGTATTTTCTGTTGCTTTCGAAGGGCAGTACTAAATGAAAAAAATGATATTCAAGCGAAATAAGAAAAATTTGGACCTCTTCATCCTGTTCAAATGTTTTCACCCCCCGACTCTTAATGCATCGTGTTTCCTTCTGGAGCATCAGTGAATGTTTGAACCTTGTTTAATAGTTGTGTTTGAGTCCCTTAATTGTCCTCAGTGTGAGAAAGATGGATCTCAAAATCATTCAGTCACTGCAGTAAAGGGTTCAAATATGCAAAAGATGCTGGAAAACTGAAGAATCTGCAGGAGCTGGAGGATTTTCCTGAAGAACAGAGCTCAGTTTAACTGCTCAGAACAAACAAGAGACTCATGAACAACCATCACACAACAAACAAACAGTCGTAGATCATCCAGGTAACCACACACAGTATTAAGAATCAATGGTTCACAAACTTTTGAACTGGGTCATTTTAATAAATTCAGCTATTTTTTTGTCTTATGGATTATATGTAAACATCTTTTATGTAAAATATCCTACTCAGGACAGTACTAAATAAAAAATAACATGCATTTTGTATGATCTCTTATTTTGTTAAAATTTTGCACATTTTCACAGATTCTGCAAGTGGTTCACATACTTTTTCTTGCCATTGTATATATATACACACATACACACAAAACTTTGTAGTCAGTAAGATTCATTTAATGTTTTTTAATTTAATATATATATATATATATATATTAAGTCTTTTCTGCTCACCAAGGCTGCATTTATTTGATCAAAATATGTGTACATGTATATATATAAATATATATATATATACATATATATTAAATTTGGTGGAAATTAATAATTTTATTCAGCTAGGACGTATTATATTGATCAAAATCATAGTAAAGACATTTATGATGTTCCAAACATTGATAATAATCATAAATGTTTCTTGATCATCAGATCATCATATCAGAATGATTTCTGAAGGATCATGTGACACTGAAGACTGGAGTGATGATGCTGAAAATTCAGCTTTGATCACAGGAATAAATTACACTTTACTATATATTCGCATAGAGAACAGATATTTTACATTATAATAATATTTCACTGTTTTACTGTTTTTACTGTATTTTTTGATTAAATAATTGCAGCCTTGGTGAGCAGAAGAGACTTAAAAAATCATTAAATTAAAAAACATTAAATAAATCTTACATATATCATGGTTTACTTTATAAAACTGTATATTGTCTATTCTAAAGTGTTACTACAGCTCACTTCTCATTTTATCCATTATTAACTAGTAGGATTTCTGATCCCAGATCAGCTCTCGATCAGCAGCTCGCTCTGAATGATTGATGATTGTTGGTATCGCCGTCCATTTCCCGTCAACTTGCCGATAATTGTCCAGCCTGGCAAACCTGCTGTAATGAAAGCGTAATGTGCTCGGCTGTTCTCATGTTATCGCTCTCACCTTCACAGTCATTTTCCTGAGCAAATTAACCAGCGCCGCCAGACACAAGCTCTCGTTCTGCCCTTCGTGACTGAAGTGCCTCGATTGCCTTTGTGCAACAGTGAATAACTAAAAAAAAAAACTGAATGGCTCAAGTGAAAGGGTTTCTGATGCTTTTATGAAAAGGTGAAGCAGAAATTGCCCATGATTCATGTCCTTCATCACTCGTGTTTTTAGATGATGAGAAACTGGCTTCAGGGATTTGCTCAGGCAGGTTATTTTAAAAGTTTTCTTATAAACTGTTTATTTTGTGTGTTTTTCTAATAACCCGTCTGTATTTTTTGTTTGCAGTTTGCTGAATGGTGTCTCGACTACGGAAAACACGGCTGCCGCATTCCTGACCGGCCGTATTCCCTTTTTGAAGGTAAATTGATGATCATGTCTCGCTCATAAAACATCCTCAGATTGTACTCAAAAAGCTCCTCACATAATACATTTCAACTTCAGACAGTAAATCAATGAAATGAGCATCTGTGCTGAAGCTCGGATCTAACAAGGTTTATTTTGTCTCTAACAAAGGCCAATTATGTCCATCTTTAACGTACTGTACTGTTTTCTACAGTAGACATAATTTCTGTCATTCTCTGTGGGCTAATAAGACGCTGTGGTCCTTTTATTGTGTAGCTTATTTTTTATTACAGTTTATATAGTATAATTACATAGTCTTCATATACATATCGTTCAAAAGTTTGGGGTCATTATTTCTTATGTTTTGAGGTCTATTATTCTCACCAAGGCTGCATTTATTTGATCAAAATACAGTAAACACAGTGAAATATTATTACAATTTAAAGCAGCTGTTTTCTATGAGAATATATGGGTCATTCTACAGAATTGGTTCAAAGTCAGAGTTGAAACATCTTAAAAAAATACGACTTTTTCCACAGATTTTGTATGTACACATTTCTAGTAATTGTACAGTTAATTCTCATATTGTATTTTCAGAACGTTTTGGAATATTTTTCCTCTTCCCAAATTTGTCACTACCGAAACACAATAATAAATCATTTAATAAGAAGGGTCACATTGACCTATTAAGATTTTGTTTACATCTACCTTGGAAATATATATTTTGCTATTTTTTAAGTTTTCACAGGTAAATGAATAACAATTACAATTTTAACAATATTTCAAGTGTAATTTATGAGATTTGTTGTATTTTGGATCCAATCTTTCTTTGTAAAAGTCATAAAGTTTATCAAACTGATTTCACAGTGAAGGATTCATTAGTTTGAATAAACATTGAACCAAACACTATAATAACATCTTAGTTGATCATTCAATATACTTTATTTTTGACAAAACATCCCATGTTTCGGTCGTGACTGCACAGTTTCAGTAGTGACAGTAATGTGTTGGTAGTGACCACATCACATGACAGGATTTAACTCACATACTAAAACATATTAAAACACTGGTGATTTGCATAACTGTACTAAAATTTAGTTTATTTCCCCCAAATAAACGATTATGTGTCCCCAAAACAATGATGTCACTACCGAAACAGTCACGGCTGAAACGTGGTGAAGTTTCGGTAGTGCCAATTTTAGATACTTTTGAGCCGCTCAAAGATGCTAATCAGCACATGGTTAGCTAGCACACTTCTGAACAGTTTTACACACATAAAAAACTAAATTTTATGGAATAACATCCAAACAAGTTTGCTTAATTGCAGAAAAAGGTGTTTGTTAGTGACGTTCCTTAAAGTTCCACACAGATTTTCAGACTTTTGAACACATTTAACTCAGAATGATGGATCTATCTACTGTGAAAGAGGCTATGAGAGGGAGGGACAGGAATATTTCCTGATCAGAAATGCAGAAGTGTGTTAAAATAACTTCACTTGCACACAATTGCAAAAAATTATTTCAATATCATTTTCACAAGTTGAAATGTAGGGGTTAGGGTTCGGGACTGACTCCTCTCAATTGAAAGTACCAATAAATAATGATTTTATATATATTAATCTTACTGATATTTTAAATATTATTGTGGGATTCAATAGATAATAGAAGGATCTTAGTAAACATCTAAAATTTGAATACTTAAATGTGTTGTAAATGTGTTTTTTGGTCGTGGGACAGCAGTTTGACCAGTTCTGTAGAATGACCCATATAGTAAAACATAATTTATTCCTGTGATCAAAGCTGAATTTTCAGCATCATTACTCCAGTAATATTGATTTGCTGCTTAAGAAACATTTCTGATTATTATCAATGTTGAAAACAGTTCATATTTTTGTGGAAACCGTCATATATTTTATTTTTCAGGATTCTTTGATGAATAGAAAGTTCAAAAGAACAACATTTATTTGAAATAGAAATCTTTTGAACGATTGATGAATGAAAGTATTAAGACGGAATGTTCTTTGCTACTTGCAGCTAGAACTTTAAAGCATTTTTAAAAACATTTATTCATTAAAGATTTATTTAAGCCATGTTGAACGTCCTGCTTTACCGCCTCTCTTCATCATTTCCTGCTTCTTCAAACTGTTCTCTAGTAAACAAGGCAAAAGGCCAGAAACATTCAGCTCATACGGGCAACACAAGTTCTAATCCAGCTTGCAACATTCCCTGATTCCTCTCTCTTCATAATCTCTTGTCTGCTGTCTATCCGGAAAAAAATGTGGCAAAACACATCAGAAAGCCCAAATCCATTTATTTCCACAATTTGATGGCATTCAAGTAACTCTGCTTGAGTCCATATCCTCCGCCAGCCTCAGTGAGTTGGCATCTATAGTGATCTATCCGCTGCTTTACCTTGCTGTTGTCATGGTAACCCACTTCCTGCACTCCAAGTCTCATTAAAAGTCACACTGTGATTGGTCGCTCGGAGTCTCCCGCTGCTTTCTCTGTAGTTGGCGGTCAGACTCCACCTCCCACGCAGAACACTGTCCAGCTCAGCCCTTCACACACACAGGAAGTGCAGGATTGTTGTGTATTAATTAGCAGAATGGAGTTATTCTGTATTTATAATTCTAGTCTAATTCATTTGGACTTAACCCTTGTGTGACCTTATGGACATTTTGTCTTTTTCAGTTTAATTTTTTTGATCATTTTGCCTGTGTTAATGCCAACTACATAAAATTTGGTACAGGTGTGTATTTTTATTGGAATTTTACTATTTCACCCCCATTTCCTTTAATAAATCTATTTTACACTAGTAACACAAAATTGTTCCTCTCAGGACCTTGATGACAAAAATGTCCCCATTGAAACCCATTAAAACTGCAATGTTTAATCCCAGGGCCATTTAACTATAAAACGTTCTTTGTTAACAGGCTTTCATTCTGATGGCAAGGCTTCGAAATGAACATTTTTATTATTTTCTACCAAATGGTGCAATTTTCTATAAAGCAAATACTCGCTTTATTCTTGTTTTCTGCTTCTGCATATTATAGAGCCAATTTGATAAATTATGCAGCTATAATTGTGTAGGTGTGTTGGTGTGGATGTCAGAGTGTGGTTTATATGTGTGTATAGCTTGTAATATTTGAGAGAGAAAAACTCTACTGTACTGCAAATCACAAATCCAACCACTGGCATCTAATGGAGAAAATTTGGTACTGCGCCCAAACAAAATCTTACTGAAGGTGAGATATCAACCCCAAATTTGGAACACAACTTGTTTAGATTTATGGCTTTGATTTTCTAGCAGTTTTAGAGTTTGTGTTTTACAATAAATATTTTACATAAAATAATGTTCATAAATCATTTTCATAAACTTTTTAAAAAATTTTTTTACTTCAACAATAATCTGTGTTCTTTAAAATGAGACCAAACTTAAGTCTGTGCTCCCAAGCTACACGTTTTTATGACACACAAGGGTTAAAGTCACCATGAAACCAATTTTTTTTTAATGTCATATATTGCAGTATGATTTATCACTGCACATCATCATTATTGTTTTAAATTCATGTTCCTGGTAATCTCGAATCAGAATATCTTCTCCTCCCTCTTGCAGCATCTCTTCTCTTCTCTGATGATGAGGGCGGGGCAACCTGTCACTTGCATGAGATCCACCAATAGCAAACCGCAACCATCCAATCAATTCCCCACAGACAAAATCAAGCCCTGCCCTACATTTGTTCTTGTTTGCAAAGCCGTTTCACTCTGATATATGGCACAATAGAGAAGAAAAGACTAGAACGACTTCTGTTTTATGCTGACTTTATGCATATGAAATCTGATGAATATCACACCTAACCAGGTTGTTTTTGTCTCATCTGTAGGAATGGCTGGAGCTGTCCATTATCTCTCAGATGTCGTCCAGCCTGAGGGTTCCAGCTTCCCTGCTTTTGAACTTTGACCTGTGCGTCTGGAGTCACAGACTTTTACTCCCTTTACATGCTTTTACAGTGCACATCTGATGGTACAGTAATGTGTACATCACCCTGGATGGACCCTTTAAAATGGACGCAAAAAAAACCAACCTTCAGCCTATAATTTCAAACAGCGCCACCTTGAGTTCGTAGCTTGTAGTCTTCGTCAGTGTATTGCTGTTTTTTTTTTATTATTATTTTTTAAGCTTGTATATTATTCAGTTCTTAGAGCACATCACCGTTTGCATGCATGTTGGTTAATCGCAGTGCCTCGATACGACTGTCTGTCGCACGATGGAGCGTTCGTTCGTTCGTCTCCACGTGAAAAGCGTCTGTGTTGTGTTTGTCTTTGCATGAGGATGGAAACACGTGCTCATGTCGGAATGTGTTTGTGTGCCTTTAGGTAAACCTATCCAGTAGTCAACATAGTGTGCTTGTCAAGTATGTACCGTGATTCGTTCCAGTCGCCGTCGGTCAATGTCTTGATGAAAGAAAGAATCCATTATACCTGAAAGAATGTAAATATTGTTTCCTCAGGCAAGATGTGTTATGAATGTCACAATAAATTGGGCTTTTTCTGAACTTGTCAAAATGTCTGATTCTAATGAACACAGGAGAAAAGGTCTGTAAGGTTTTGATCCAACATCACAACAGACTCGCGCTTAGGACTGCACATGCGCATTGGCTGGACGAGCCTGAAAAATAAGCTTTTTTTTTTACGCTATTTGAGCATAAGAAACCACATTTATCTCAGATTTTTATTGTGAGTTCACCAAGCAGTTTGAGATTTCAGGATTCCCCCATTTAGATAGACAGGACTTGGTCTTGGATGTCTGGAATAGCTGTCCGGAGGTGTTGCAAATATGGCCGCCGAGTGAACAGCCTTTCCTTGAAAGGAACATTGGCTGCGTTAATGACGTAATTATCAGATGGCAACACATGAAGTTCTTGGACTGGGAATGCCTTTCTATATCAAAACCATCAATGCCTAAATGAATCTGCACCAGTGTACTGACAAATTGGGTCAGTTTAGGGAGACCCGATTTCGAGGGAGGACCCGATTTGTCATGATACCGGTCAGGTGTTTCAAGTAGGAGCTCTTAGAAAATTCCCAGATTACAAGTTGAATGCGTTTTACAAGTTGGAATGTCGTAATTGCAACATAGCCTGAGTGCACCTTTATACACTATGAAACAAGCCTCCAGTAATGTAACACAAGGTCACAGACTGTGTGGCAGTTTATGTAAATGTAATTGTGCCCACCTTCCCGTCAGTGCTCTGAGTGGAGTGGGCGCAGAGACCGACCGCCGCCAGCTCAAGTTTAGTGCGTCACAGATGATCATTCGCTCTGACAGATTCAAGGGTTACTAACCATTATTCAGGCGCACACAAAGACAGCTATGGAAGCTTGTTTCCGCCACGGAAATTAAAGGTAATTGCGACAATTCTGTAATTGTAATAAGATGTAAATCTTATTATAGTATATCCATATCTATAAAACCATATAAAATGTAAAATATTTTTTTCTAACACATCCCAGTCCTTGGATCAAATATGCACACAATTTGGTATGTATCGCCTAGAGACCCTCCTGACAAAAACCTTCAGCGTAACCTACAAAAAGGCCCAAGCAGACGCGTCTAATTAGTCTAATAGTTGAAATCATTTGATGTTATCCAAATTGTGGTGGTTAGTTATTCAGTAATTGGATACAAAAGCCCCAAGCCTAAAATTAGCAGCAACTGTCCAATAAACGAACAAGTAACAAACACAAACACATAAAGCAATGCAGCAAGCATATGTGAAAGGTATACCAAAAGTCTCAAAGAGAGGGGAACTTTATTATAGTAGGTCATGAACAATGAAAGGTTTCACTATGACATGGTTGCTGGTGTGTCAATGACAGTGTAGGTAACAGTGCAATTACTAAAGAAAACGGTCGCCATCAGCGTCACAGTGACGGCTCACAGCGCTCGCTGGAGATGCGTAATCATTAACTGTTTGACACCATCAAATTTCACAGCTGTCCTTGACACCTGAAAGTGTCGTGTTCGAACCAACGCTGAAAGTTAAACATCTCTTCGATCATGAGTTCATGAGAATTAAACCAAACACCAGTTAAACTCAAACATTTAGCAAATGGACACATCCTTCCTTTGCATAGTTAAACTTCAAGCAGATGGAAAATAAAACATTAACAATTTAACCACAACTACAAAAAAAACAACACTTTTTGGATGTACTTGAAATACAGCAGGACCTAATGATGATGGGCAGTTTTTCAGTCACTATTAGGGAGAAAATGGCTAAATAATGCAGTTTATGTATTTTGCATGTTCAGATCAAAAGACCAACCTGTGGTCATTCTTGTATAAATGTGAGTGATGCCATAACATTCACATTCCTGATCTCAAACGCACATTCCCTTCACGGTCACAACATCAAGAATATAAACCAGCCAGCATTGAAAATATTAATCATAAGAATCCAATATGCAAAATATGCAACTTTACAGTCAGGTTGTTTTTTTCCACATATGCTCTGTTCTTAATAAATCACATGTTGAGTTAATATTAGAGACAGCAGGACCACATTGACATTTCATTTTTAGGCTTCCAGAAATGGCCTTCGAAATTTGATATACTTTTTCAAATAATGATCAGCAGTTTAGTATATGTGGGTGAATCTTATGAAGAACATGTCTGGGTCATATTTCACCAAAACATTAAGAAAATGGGGAAATTGTATATTGACGTTACATTTTGATAACCAGATTCCCTCAAATTATTATTACCCTCTGGTGCTGCTCACGTGGTGGTCAAAAATGACCATTTGTTTTGAAATGAAATTAATGTACTATATTTAAGTTCAATAATGTTTTTTGTTTAATATTTTTAGGGGATTTTATGGTGCTACATTATATTTATGGAATAGTTATTATCCATTTATTACTTGTTAATCACTTTTTGAGTATAGACCTGAAAATTAAATTTTAGACTTAAACTGTTGTAAATCTTGAATGCTTTTAAGTCTTCTTTAAAAAGAGACCAAACTTCAAAGTTAAAAAATGAAACAAAAAAGTTATAGAAATTTACGTTTATTGTGACAAATGCATAAAAACACTATTTTTAAATTTTATATGAAATATATATATTCCAAAACTTGTTTTACTCTAAAACTGTGAGTTTCACTTTAAATTTGAGGTTGATATTTCAAAAAATGAGCTTTCAGTAAGAATTTGTTTGGGCGCAGTACCAAACGCTTCCACTGGATGAAATTCATCTCTCATTCTATTTCCAATGCGCTCATTTTTGACTGTAAACAATACAAGTGTGACTATTTGTTTTCAGGACCATTTAACCTTTACCAAGTTTTGTACCATTACCATATAGTAATAAAAAAAAAAAGTAAATATTTTTTGAAAATGACCGAAGAGCACCAGAGGGTTAATGTACTATTTTAAGGTTAATTGCCATCAACAACAGCAACAACAAAAGGTTCCTTAATGGTCAAGGCTTCATTTTATTCATGCAAATTATAATTTCTTATTTTTAATTTGATGTAATTTAATTTAGGGTTTAAATGTGACAGACATTTCTTGACAATTTTCAAGAGATTCACCCATCTGCATGTGAAATAACTATTTGAAAACAAAACATGTCCTATAAACAGTTGTCAAATAAACCCAACATTGTATATTACAAATATTGTTGGCTCCTTGAAGAATTGCTTTTGTCACTTTAAATATAGTGTCTGCTATATGCATGAAAAAGTACTGTCATCATTGCAAATGTGGCTGTTTAGCCTCGTTTCCACCGAAATTTGTCCCAGGAACTTTTTTCCCGCAGACCTGTTGCTGTCTGCGTTTCCATCGCAGTCTAAAGTACCGTGAAGATTAGTCTGGTGACGTAGGACTGCGCGCGACTTTCAAGTACCCGCTAGATTTCGTCCTCCGCATATAAGCTTAATAAAGCCTGAACCTCGTCGTCGGTCCATCGGTCATATTTTTAATCTCCATTGTTGATTTTAACAGCAAACAACTCTTACTGCACACACCGCAACAGACTTTTAAAAATGGTGGTTGAAATAAAATGCTGCGTGGAGTCAACCAATCAGCATGTTCAGTGCCCAAGTCCCACCCCCAAAAGTTCCTGAACTTTGAAAAAGAACTACCTCGTGAGCAGGGACTTTCTGAGTGGGAAATTTTTACGCAGAACTTCATTCGGATCCTGGTCCCTGTGGTCGAAACACACCGAGTACCACCCCCAAAGTCCCTAGTTCCTGGGGAAAGTTCCTGCGGTGGAAACGTGGCTTTTGCCTCACATTTTATCCCTTTACAAGCTAATGAAGAGGTTTAGAACTAATTAGACTGATCCTGACCAGAGCTGTCTTCAAGCATCACTCCCTCCAAATAATACTATAAACTTCATATATATTTCTCATTGGGGTAAAGCCTTATCGTTCATCTGCACATATTTCAATGACAATAATTAATCTGCACAGATAAACTGACGAGTATCTCACAGAGGGCCAGTGAACTCTCTCTAACAAAACGAGACATTTAACCTAAAATGAGCCTTTGCAATTTCCCAGCCCATCCACAAAAACAGGGCACTATGGGTGTAATGAAGCAGAAAAGATGTGAACAGATTTCCCTTTCGCCCTCTGTGAACGGTTAACATGGCTTCAATAGACTCACTCCATGTGAGTTCATCATCTATTTCAAATTTCTACCCATAAAAGAGTTTCTTGACCCATTAAACCATTTAGATTGGAACAAAGCAGTTTCCTGCTAGACTAAACCGCATGAATCAATGTCTACAGTACGCGACTCCCTGCTTTTTGGGCTCTTAAGTAAGGTTGGGCGACGGGGTTGTTGTCATGTGTTGGTTTCCATGGCTGATTTGGGAGCACCTGTTCTCCTGTAGGTCAAGGGTCGCTTCCACCTCGGATCGTTGTGACCAAGGTCCGCTTCAGCCCAACACGACCTCTCGCAGAATACACACTTTTCAAAGAAATCTTCACATCCTGACAGGTTCTTCAAAGCTCTGTCAGGTAGAGAAGTCCATTTCTTCTTTCGTTTGAAATCCCACATCCCATCAGGACGCGTTCTCTTTGTTGCCCCTCCGTAGCGCTCCTATCAATCAATACAACAGGGAACAGGCAAGAAAGAGCCGTCCTGAAAACAAGCAAATAAAAAGAACCGTTTCTCGAGACCCTCTTCAAGGCTTTGGGGCGTTTTATGCTCACTGTGATGGTTCGCTGTGGATCTTCTTCTCTGCGCTCTTGAAGACCTGCTCGTACGAGGGCGGCGGGTGATTGCAGTAGGAGGGCGGCGGAGGGTACGAGCTCACCATGTGTGCTGGAGCGGTCTGACCGGGGTAGGCAGGGGCCAGGGTCGTTGTCATGGCGCCGCAGGGGTCAGTGTAGCCTTGTATGCCCGGTTGTTGGGAGACTGTTGGAGAAACATGGAATGAATTCATGTCAAGGTTTATTAGTGCTATAAAATGTCAACATGCTGTTACTGGAACAGTGGTAGACCGTTTCTGATATAAAAGTACTTTTCAAAGCTGCCCTCATACTGTGTGATAATTAATTCTATTCTTACAGTTTTTACAATTGCTAGGACCCATTTCTTAATACTTAGGTCACTTTTTCAAAAAAATTTCAAAACATCAGTCTATGAGCTAAACTGTGGATCATTTCTCATTGCTTTGGCACAAAATGCATTCAGTGACGACATCTTTCAAATGACATGAATTCTTTTCTCACGTCAGGCACAAACACCACCAAAACTTTTCAAAACTGTTAAACGTAAGTTCATAATCTATTAAAGCTGCAGGCAGCATTGAAAGGGCCCTCACACCCAGGCCACCGCCACCTGGAGAAGAGTTAACAGCAACATGCATTTAAGTGGGTAAATATAGGAGAAATACGGCAAAGTCATTTTGACGTGCCACACTTCCTGCTGCCAGCAGGAGGCGCTTTGACTATAACTGAATATTGCCATGTAGATGTGTTCAGACCAGGACTATTATCACACATGTGAAGTTTGAGGCAGATCCTGAGTTACAGCAACTTCCTGTTTCGTGGCGTTAATCGCATACATTAGCATTAGTGTTGCATGATTTAACGTGTTTCTAGTATGTTTGGTACTTCATGGCATATTTAAATATGTTTCTGGGAGTGAATTACAGTGTAAAGCATGCCATTTCCTGTTGCCAGAAGGTGGCGCTATGACTGTAACTGAATATTGGCATATAGATGTTTTCAGGCCAGGACTAATAAAACATGAAGTTTGGGGCAGATCGGACATTGTATGCCCAAGTTACAACAACTTCCTGTTTCATAGCGAAACATTGAATATTGACAGGCCACGGACACGTCCTCAAGATCTTCACAATTTAATGTCGTAAAGGCCTTTAGATTAGACTGATCTGATTAAATATCTTGGAGGAGTTTGTTAAAGTACAACATGTGGAAATGGCAAACATTTTGCAAAGATAATTCAAAATATCTGACTTCCTGTTGGGTTTCAGATTTTGCTCCAATAGACTTTTGTGTAGGTATTGGGCTGTTACATGTGTGTACCGAATTTCGTACTTGTACGTGAAACGTAGAGCGAGGGACGCTTTGTTGTAATTTTGTAGGTGGAGCTATCGAGCCATTTTGCCACACCTAATTCTGAAACCCATATCAGACGTAAATTTTCACCACTCCTGATGCGTGTGCAGAGTTTTTCACACATGTTTAGGCCCTCAAAAATGCAATTCATTTTGAAGAATAAAAATAAACAGAGCAATTCCAGTAGGGTCCTCACACCATCGGTGCTCGAAACTAAATATTTACACATCAGAACTGAATAAGACAGTGATTTGCTACATTTCTACAGTAACACCAATTTAAAATATATTCAGAATCTAAAAATAAAACATTATCAAAACAATTAGATGTTGTTATCTGTACAAAGGGGGAAACTTTGGAATAATTTGGTACAGTAATTTAACAAACCGCAGTGAATTCTGAACAGTAGTGAGTGTCATTCTTGTTTTGTTACAGAATAAATGATTGTATAATACTCCTGTTGTTAGTGTTTTTTAGGTTTGTGTTTTATGAGTGACAAAATGAGTGAAACCTTTGCTAGTGTTCTGGAAGAATGAGCTGATCTGAGACATGAATGAAGTGTTTTGGTAGTTTTAATGCATTTTGAGTGTAAAATTAACTGCTGTTAAGAAATGTATCCTAATGATTTTAGATATAGGATAAATATTACGGCTGTCAACGTTAACGCGCTAACGCATGCAATTAATTCAAAGTCCTTAACACATTAAAATAATTTAACACAAATACATTTTTTTTTCTGTAATGTTTTTCTTTTTTTTTTTTTTTCATGGTGTGCATAAATGTATTAATTATATGGACTCCTTATATGTATATATTTGGTTATTTGGTGTCCTTTTGGAGTTTCCAAGTGTCCTTTTTTTTTTTTGGAAAGACACCTAAATTTACCTTGAAAAAAGCTTGCAGAAAGTACAGTTTTGTGTGAATCACCCTTCAGTCTGATGGTTTACTTTGCTGGATAAAGAAAATTATGACAAAATGAGCTTTAAACAAGGTAATTTCACAATAAGTGTGCGAACAAAAGGGTGCGATTAAAACTTTTAATCTGACAGCCCTAATATATATTTGTTTTTTCTCCAAAACCTTCACTCTCTCTGTTCCTCTCTGGTGAAATGAACTGCAGATATGTTTACAAACACAAGATATCATTAACTAGACCTCTAGCAGTTCTATGGATTTAGATTCAGTCTCTTATTGATGCGACTTAGGCTTTGTTTGCTTAAAATGGAGCTCAAGTGACCCATTTTATTTAGTTTTTCCAGTTAACTATGTACTATAAGATAAATGAGAGAGTGCTTTTCCTTTTTCATGTTAATTTGTCCTTAAAACCACCTTAGAAATAAAACCCAAGGAATTGCAGACTTATTCAGATTTTCAGTTCAATTTTCCACTCAAGTAGCGAATATAATGACTCATTTTCCCTCGGAACAGATACAAACTTATAAAAGTCAAAAGTGACCCATTTTCCTAATATGTGTTTTAGTGGTTGGGAAAATAGTTTATTATGAAACTGAATATTGCCAATTGAACGGCAATGTTTTATTCTCAGACATTATAATCGGTTCTCTGCAATACAACTATTCAATAAGCAAAACAGGGTTGTATTTTTATGAAAACTGATGTCAAATGTAGACTATATTATGTGCATCTGTTGCATGCTTTCTGATCATTTTGACTCATTCCTCAGTGTGTAAAAATAAATGCAAAACATTTCATAATAAAAGTCTAGTAGGAAAGTGTGCAGCACTGCATTTAAATATTTCAAATGTGCAACTGAAAACAAAGTATTACACATGCTGCATGAAACTGTGACAGAGTCATTTATCAGCCTGTATGGACTACTATCACTCTTTCAACTCACGTCTTAACCAGCTCAAACCTGTTACTTTCACTTGGTATTCATGCAAGGATAGCAGGAAGAGACATGAAAGACTTTTTTTCAGTTCTATTTACGTTGAGCTGAGAAAAAACAGACCAAAATCCACCCCTAAACAGACAATTTAGGCAACTTTGAGCTCAAGTACCAGTACTAGTGTTTTTGTAAGTCCTTCAACAAAAGTCTGAGTTTGGTATTTCTGCTTTCACCTCTGCAGGGCGCTTGTCTTCTAGGGGTTCATAATAAGTGCAACACTGTAAACTGAAATTACTGTCGCCAACATTTCAGTAACAGCCAATTTATAAAAGCTTGTTTTTGCCATGGAGTAAAAAAATAAAATAAAAAAGGTAATTGCAACTTTTTATCTCACAATTCTGAGCTTATATCTCACAATGCAGACTTTTTTCTCACAATTGTGAGGAAAAAAGTTAAGAATTGTGAGATAAAAAAAGTCTCAATTTCCATTTTTTGTTATTTTGTGGTGGGAAAAAACAGAATTGCATGTTATCAACGTAATTGTGAGAAATAAAGTCTGAATTGTGAGGAAAAAACTCACAGTTCTGACTTTTTTTCACAATTGCAAGGTATAAACTAATTATGAGTAATTGTGAGTTATAAACTTGTAATTGCGAGAAATACTGTCAGAATTGTGAGAAATAAAGTCAGAATTGTGAGAAATAAACATGTAATTTTTGAGAAATAAAGTCGTAATTTTAGGAAAATCAGAATTGTGAGAAATAAAGTCATAATTTTGAGAAATAAAGTCCAAATTGTGAGAGATAAACTCGTAATTTGGACTTTATTTCTTAAAAATTACGAGAGATAAACTCATCATTTTTAAGAAATAAAATCAGAATTGCGAGAAATAAACTCGTAATTTTTAAGGAATAAAGTCAGAATTGTGAGAAATAAACTCGGAATTTTGGGAAAGTCAGAATTGCGAGAAATAAACTTGTAGTTTTTGAGAAATAAAGTCCGAATTGTGAGAAATAAAATCGTAATTTTGAGAAATAAAGTCAGAATTGCGAGAAATAAAGTCGTAATTTTGAGAAATAAAGTCAGAATTGTGAGAAATAAAATCGTAATTTTGAGATATAAAGTCAGAATTGTGAGAAAAAAAGTCAGAACTGTGAGTTATAAACTCGGAATTGCGAGAAATGAAGTCAGAATTGTGAGAAAAAAAGTCATTATGAGAAAAAAAGTCAGAACTGCAAGATATAAATGTATGTTGTATTCCATGGCAGAAACAAGCGTGACACAGAATGGCGTGTCACAGACGCAGTGCACAGAAGAGAAAATAACTGAATACTACTTTGAAGATCCAAATTACACCCTTGTTTTGCTGCCAACTGAAGCAACAATAGATATGACAGGGAACGCATGAAAACAGCTAGTAACTGACAATGCACTAGCTTACAAAACAGGCTGTCCAGAAACGCTGTTTACTCCATCTATTGAGAACAGCAGGGCGTTTCTGGCCATATGTTGGCAGCGTATCTGCTCACACACCAGAATGGCTCATTTGCAATTTTCTGCTGGTTTGGCACAGAGACGGGGAAATAAATCAAGTCTGTGGTGAAGTGCCAACCTTGGCTCCGAGCAAGAGCCGACTAATAATAACTGCCTGTTACGAACCTAATAGAGAGGGAGAATTCGAGAGGTGCATTTCCAAACCTTGTCTGGCTCAGAAAAAGGCCAAATTGTGAGATGAGAGACATATTTTGTAGCAGCAGCATCATAATCATATTCAATAAGGTCCTGTCATAGTTTCTGAATACAACATGACTCAGGCTCCGTTCCAAAACATAGTGAGCTGTTCACATAGGCAGCATCCTAACCTCACAGAGACTGATTTGAAATGCTCTACATATTAGTGACCACATAAATAGCAGTAAAAAAACAGCACACGGTACACACAAAAGTTGGGAGCAACATTTAAAAAATGCACTTCTTGTCTTCTTTAGGTGGTGTCAATCAATGACTGATGCATTTTGTGGTTGTTTGGGCCTGAAAGATGGATCCTCACCTGGCGTGCTGACAGGCTGTCTGGTGAAGGACACGTTAAAGGCAGGTTCCTCGCTGAGCGGAGACGGATACATCCGCCGGCGAATGAAGAAGCCTGCGCCGCAGCAGAAGAGCACGCCCATCATCAGCAGCAGCCTATCAGAAAGAGGAACACACAATCTTCCAATCACAGCCATCTTGAAGCAAAAAGTCACAGATTTTAAATTCAGCTCCTAATTACCTTCATGTTGCAACTTGCAACAGATAACTGATATTGAAGCGGTCATGAATTGAGAAATACATTTTTCATGAGGTCATCGTACTATAAGAATATCCTGTACGTTTCAGAACCGAAAACTTGTTAGTCCAAAAAAAACTTTTATTGTAACCAAGCTCAAATTATGACTCATGGAATGTGCCTCTTTAGTTATATAGCGGTGAAACTCCGCCTCCGCAGAAGAAATCAACACCTACTTCATCATTGCAGCATTAGCCCCGCCCACTGGTGTGTTAGTGAGAGGAGGAGGAGAGTGACTAAACGCTCAACTTCACGCTGTTTCTCTTAGTAGTAAGAACGCTCCCTTGACAATCGCTGGAGCTGTCAATCAAACAGCACGGGTTTATCAGTGACTGAGTTCTGGACTTGCGCCAAAACTCCTGTTTTATTCAACAAATCTTTTATTTACATCGTGTTTGCACTGTTAGTTATGATGAAAGCATTCGTTAGTGAGCAGAAATTGAGTTCAATGCTTTCATGAGCTCAACAACACGTCTGTGAACGACTACAATGTTCATCACTGCAACCTTTCATGCCACGATCTCAATATAATGCCATAGATCTAAACGTAATAATCAACACTTTTCACGATTAGTAAACCTTGAGAGCTGTAATAGTAAAAACGTGCTAAAAGTTTTCGAGAGTTCCACATACAGAGTAATATTAAGCTATTTCATATGCAAAGATGTTAGCCAATCACAGCAGTGGGCGTTTCCACTGAAGTCTCACAGCAGACACGCCCCTTAAAACAGAGTGTTCAAATCAGAGGATAAAATCAGGGTAGGAAAAATGACTTTTATTTCTAAATTATGACAATTTTTGATGTAAAAATCATAGTAACATTATAAGTGCACCCCAGGAAACATTATACAACAATAAAACGATGCAGTTCATGACCCCTTTAAAATTCTATACAGTTTTTCTATACATTTAATTCAATGTGTCACTTACAATTTCTTTGTAATTATTTGTGAAATTTAGTAACAAAAGTTTTTCTGACTTTTTTCCCAGCATACACTTTTCAAAATAAAGGTTCCCAAAGGGCGGTTTTCTATTGAAGCTGTTTTCCGCCACTGAATAATAAAATTAAAAAGGGAAATTGCAAGTTTATATCTTGCAATTCTAACTTTTTTCTCAAAATTGTGAGATATAAACTTTCAGTTGTGAGTTATAAAGTCCAAACTGAAAAAATTCACAATTACCTTTATTTTATTTATTTTTTTTTGTTAATTCCCCAAAGAACCTTTCAGTGATCAGTTCTTAAAAGACTTTCTTTTTCTTTGTCTGAAGAATGTTTTAATAATCTGAAGAATCTTTTGTCCAATGGAAAGATTCCACGGATGTTAAAAGTTTTTCATGGAACCATCAATGCTAATATCCAACCTTTATTTTTAAGAGTGAAATAAAAGACCATTTAAACTGTCGAAAAGGAGAAGAAAAGGCAGTTGTTACCAGAAGTACCAGAGCCTCTGGATGGACAGGGCTCTGACGCAGCAGCGCGTCCCACAGCAGTCCTCGTACGAGCGGCATCTGTGGAGGAAACCAGAGGTCAAGACGGCATGATTGAAAGATGCTACGGATCATTTCCATTTACAACAACGCGTGCTAGAAGCCCTTCACTGAGAGCCGATATGATCTTGCTCATGGAAAACATGAACAATGATGAATGAAGCAATGGGAAACTGGAATGAATACTAATATTTCACTAGATGAACATCAAATATCCTTGTAGGATTTTAACTAATGATGAAACAATTAGTGTAAAGTTTCTCTTTCCACAGCAGCTGCAGTATTTGCATTGTGCTACTGTAAACAATCAAAAATCTTCAATAAAACCATGGATATACCTCTCGGTTGCAAAGGAAAGTGAAGCAGAGTGAAGGAACGACAATCGACATGAATTCCATAACTTTTTTTGTCAGCATGATCTGGTTCAATTTTCATGAAAATTTTTTTCATGACGGAAAATGACGAGCCAAGGCGATCAGAGGAAAAAAAGAATTTAGTTTCTAGCCCTTACGGTTCAACAGTTACATAAACATGAGTGGAAATTTGGTGACAGTTGGTGGCGCTAGAGGGATTGAATTAGAGACTCCAAATTTGCTATGCTGACAGTTCAGATTGTCCTCTATCTGTGTGCCAAATTTCATAATTTTCCGAGTCATTTCAGAGCAGTCTGAAACCCTGCACATGTGACATGCGAGACGTGAAGCTCATCGTGCTGATTTGATATGTAATGAAGGTTTGATGAGTGGGTATTCTGTCCCGTGACGGCCAGCGTCGCAGGCGAGTAGAGATCAAACGGGGATTCGTGCTGGAAGCTCTACAGCATGACAAAATGACAAGGAGGCTGTATGAATCAAAGGCAGGAGCTTCAGCTCAACAGCAGCCTGCTAATGACTGAGACTCGCTAATCAAAGTGCTGAATACCACACAAATAAAGCTCTCGTCACAGTGCCTGAAATCCCAGCTCATTTAGGGTTCTGGAAAACCGAAGAGCAAATCCTATTTTCAACCTTATATTTTGTGATCTGAGAAAGCTCATTCTAAAAGGGGAACAGCTACAGCTTTCTTAATTTTCTCCAGTAAAGAATATTGAAAGCATCAGACTTTTTTCAAGCTGTGCCACATTTTGAAAGGAGCAGAGAGGAAATAAATGAGCCCCATTAGAGTGACTTGAATGTATTAACATACTTAATGGGCCATTTATGAGTGAACCAGAGGGTGGAGCATATGATTATCACCATTAGACGAACAAATGTCTGTGAAACAGAACAATCACAATGACACCTCCATTTGCAACAAACAGACCAAAATTAGAACTGTATTAAAAACAAAACAAACAAACAAACAAAAATAAATCAGTAGCCTGTACAAAAGACATAACTTATGTCTATATGTCTATCTTTATGTCTCTTATGTCTTATGTCTATAACTAATGTCAGCCAGGTTAAGAAATTCATAGAATTAAATGATGATGTCATACCAAACACCAGAGAGATCAACCACAATCTTGATTCAATCGTCTGGGGTCAGTAAGATTTTTTTTATTTATTAGGAGCCAAACACTGAAGGTGTGTAGGCTCCTATTGTAATCGTTGGCATTCTTTTTTTTCTTCTTCCATTTTTTTCCACTATGGAAGTCTATGGTAGCCCATAGAAACGCTTCGGGGAAGTTATGAAATTTGGCACACAGATAGAGGACAGTCTGAACTGTCAGCATAGCAAATTTGGGGTCTCTAACTCAATCCCTCTAGCGCCACCAACTGTCCAAAGTTGCACTCACATTTATGCTAATAACCTTTGAACTGTAAGGGCTAGAAACAACCCTTTTTTCGTCTGATTCCTTGGCTTAAGGTGATTTGATTGCACCCTACGTCATTTTCCATCATTAAATTTTTGCCGCCATTTTTATTTTTTTTTAAAAACTACTACTAAACTACTAAAACTACGATTTTCACTGAAATTGAATTAGATAATCTTCAGACCATGCCGATAAAAATGTATGGAATTCAAGCCGATTCATCAAACTGTTTTTGATTAACGCGCGATCGAATTTGACGAAGTGCCCGCCAAATTAAACGTGAGGCTATATCTCCGCAACGCTTTAGCGTATTCTGGCCGAGTTGAATGATACCCAATTTTCCCATATCAGCCATTTTGGGTGTCAACCATTTTGAATTTTGACGTGAAATGCTATATGTTTTTCAAGCGCATTGGTGTATCGTTATGAAACTCAGTATGTGTCTTCGGCACTATGCCCTGACAGTACTCAAAAAGTTTTGGGGCAGCACCGCCTTGTGGTCAAAAGTTATAATGAAATTTCCAAAATTGTTAATAACTTTTGAATAAATTAGCCTGTATTAATAAATTCCTTGGGTCATGCCGAGAACATAGATACCAATTTAGCCATAGTCGGCTGAACTTTGTCTGCCATTTTGATTTTCTTTATAAACCTACTTTTTCGAACTCCTCCTAGATTGTTTGTCCAATTTTCACCAACTTCGAGTCAGATCATCTTCAGACTGTGACGACAAAAAGTTATGGATTTCATTTTCATAGACGAAACCATTTTCGTATATATCGCAGCAAAAATTTGAGGCATGGTGCCAAAACAACTCGAAAGGCTGTATCTCTGCAATGCTTTGGCATATTGACACCAAACTTTGCATGTGTCATTGTCACCTCACTCTGACCACACCACATTAATTTGGTCACAGCGCCACCTACTGGTCGAAAGTGATAAACCATTAAATCAAATTACAAATGACTGTTTTCATTATTTTTTTTCAGCCTTTTTGCCTAAAATCATCTTAAAATGTCTTTAATTGGTCTAATTGGTCTTTAGTTGGTCTGCAGCACAACTGTTTTCAACATTGATAATAATCATAAATGTTTCCTGAGCAGCAAATCAGCATATTAGAATGATTTCTAAAGGATCATGTGACACTGAAGACTGGAGTAATGATGCTGAAACATTCAGCTTTGCATCAACTATATTAAAGTAGAAATGCAGCCTTGGTGAGCAGAACAACATAAAAACAGCATATCACTGATAAAAATGCTATCATAAATTTAGTATCTTCTTCGCTCAAATCTAAATCATCTGCTATTTTTTTCAGGTTGGTCCAGCTAAAGTTTATCTTGATAATCTCTTTAATCACTACATAATGGAACATGATGTGATTTATATGTTGCTAGCAAATCATTTATTTTTACTGGAAAGCAGGACTTCATGCAGTTTCTCTCATTTATTTTTCACTGAGTGACATATCTCATCCTTCTCTGTTGGAGCTGTAGGCCTCCAACAGAGTGCAATAATCAGTATTACCTTATTCATAAGTAATTCATATGCACTGAATCTGCAGCCCACAGATTTCTGCTGAACTGGAGCAACTGTCAATCACAAAGTTCCCGCATGTTCATTTATTACATATTGTGGCTACTTTTAAAATAGTTCCAGAATGACTTCATAGTTCTCACATTTCTCTGTTTAAATCACTTCCGCAGAATCCTGCAGATTTTTTCTCAGTATTCAGAGCATCTTTGAGTTGATCTCCTCTCTCAAGTGGACAGACGGACGGCTGATGGAGTCCACAAGCACTCAAAGCAGTTTTGCTAAGAACACAAATATGGTCCACTTGAGCTGAATCAAGCTCTTTAAGAGCATGTAGATGTGCCAAACTCTCTGAACTGTCTGAAACACAGTCTGAATCTTCAGCACATTAACCCTTTAAACCCTGAAGGCATTTTTAAAGTTGAGTGACATACACAAAAGTAAAGACTCATACCTCCAAAACTCTAGCAAGAATAGTCGAAAGGACATTTTCATTACATTTAGATATTCTCATGCTGAGAAACTGCTGATAAAAGACAAAAAAACATTGACTTTGACCAAAAAAGCCTTTCTGTTTAGCCCTTGATGCCCCCTAATGGACATTTCTAAAATCGTTCCTCCATGAGGAATATCTTGTGATCAACGCAATGGATTTTGGACTCATTTCAATCGGGAGCATCCACTATAAGTAATAATGTGCCATTTTCTACGATCTATGCATGTTTCATGAAGTTATAAGCGGAAACGCCACGTGAAAGCTACATCTGATTTTAGTTAGCGCCTGTGCGCCTGTGGAGTTTTATGTGTCGTAACTCTGTGAGGAATATCTTGTGATTGATGCACTGGATTATGTTTACTTTGGACTCATTTTAATCGTGAGAATCTGCCATTTTCCACAATCAGAGCATGTCTCATGAAGTTATGAGTGAAAACATGACATAAATGCCGCATGTATATATTATATGGGTCTTGCGGGGCTTCATGTACAAAAACTTGCTCAACTTTAGTCAAAGCCCAAAATAATTATGCTTGTTATATTCTACTCCGTGAGACATTTCAAATGACATATGACACATGGCTATCTGAGCTGTATGATGTTTTTGACACATTGCAGCACATAGTACAAAAAAGTATTTCATAAATTATGAAAACTTTGTTTTTATTTATCAGCAAATAACTCAGCACTACTTAGGAGTTAATCAAATTAGCTAAATTCATTGTAAAGTTCAGACTCAACTTTCAAATGACATTTTGTGTTGATCACGGCAGTAGTTATAAAAAATTATTATTAATTTTTTTCATAGCTAGATGGCGACTGCAGGCGGTACACTCTGGTTTAGCGGGATTGCTCAGCACACGTTAAAGAGTTGATCAAACTGTTCTAAGCTTTACACTTCAGGCATAAAAGGGTTAAAGTCTGAGCAGCCAGAGGAACACTTCACATTCTCTTTTGTTATACTTCCTGTTTCCTGTTCTGTCTGCCATCTTTGTAGTCTTTTTGTAGTTTTTCCATGTTGATTATTTCCCTGATTGTTCCCATGTGTGTCTTGTTACCCTTGTGTTTCCTTTGTTCTTGGCCAGTCGTTCTGTAACGCGGGGAGCAAGAAATGCAGGAGAAGATGAGGATCTAAATGCAGGGGTTTATTAGTAATCCAAACAAAACAACAACCAGGAACACAGGGAGCAAAGGGAACAGAAATCCACATGAAACTCCAAACAATGACTTCTGTCATTGTGTGTATGAATGGCACTTTGAATAAATTAATTGCCCAAAGAGCACAAGCTGCACTACCCATCTGATTTAGAAAACCAGATAACAGATAAGCATGAGTATGAAATATAATCCAATCCTAGTAGGTCAAGCCCTAATCCTACAGCTGATAATATCAAGAGTTGTGGAAACCATGACAGCTAATCTCACAGTCCACTGCCAAGAGCAACGCAAATCTGTTCATGCTTCACACAGACAAACAAAACGAGTCACGGTCAACTCAACGAGTATCATTCCTCATACTGTAAAACAAAATATCAAAATGTCACATGTAAAGGTCAGCATTTTGTGTTGACCAACCGCAAATCTCTGCAATAGCCATACAAGTGGGTTTCCAAAGAAAACGTGTGTTTGCCTGTGCAAACCCCGCCAGCACAAAAAGAAATGCTCCAATATCTCAAACAGATCATTTGCATAATTCTTCTTGTGAACTGGGTCCAATGTTTGATGTAGAGAATGAAAATAACCCCTAGTTCTACTGTGGTTTGCTGTGATCTTCTTATCTGGTTCTTCAGCATCCAAAAGACCTTGAATGTTGATGCTATGACGGGTCGATGTGTTTTTCTCTTTGATTGTACCTTTATGCTTCAGTGCTTTAACTGTGACGGATTATTTTTGGATTGACTTGAGAAGTTCAAAACACAAAAAACTCCACAAAATGACTGTCAAGCAAGATTTTCAGTGATTCGCACTTTAAATGTTAGTCTTTTCCTCACATGTATCATAATGCTTCAGAAGACTTGGGATAAAGTTGCATGCTCTGATTTTACAGTATCATTTTTTGACATTCCCATTTCTAGTTCACTTTAACTGTACAAAAAGTGCAGCATGAGCATCTTTAGTATCTTTTGTTGATAAATAAAAATAAGATAAATATTTTCAATGGGTCCTTGATTATGATTTCATTGTAATGTTGCTGTTTGATCATAAACAACCTCTGCAAAGTTACGACGCTCAAAGTTCAATGCAAAGAGAGATATTTTCTTTTAAAAAATTCTCTTTTTAAGGACTACAACAAACGGCTGGTAGGGACCACAATGAGCTTCTTCCCGGGTTGGTGACATCACTAACCCTAATATTTACATAAACCCCGCCCCGAGAACACACAACAAAGGGGGTGTGGCCTTGTTAGGCTGCTTAAGAGAAGAGGAAGAGTTGTTGTAGTAGAGTGTTGTTGACATGCCGTCATTTTACGCCGGACTGATTCACAAACGAGGGTCAATTCAACACTGGATTTGCACAAAAGATTAACATGACGGCACATGCTAGTCGATGAGTTGAATCAACTCCACAGCAACTACATAAATTTATCCACTAACCATTCAGAAACGTCCAGTTTCATTCTAAAAGTTGTAACTTCTTCCTGAGTCTCTCCATCAGTGTCGACTCCGGTTTGAACAATGTAAGGCTGAACACCGTTACTGACAATCCTCATTTTGGCTGCGTGAGATTCTCCAGCTTTGTTGTTGTTGAGCTGTTATAGCTCCGCCCTCTTCTGGAAAGGGGGCCGGGAGCAGCAGCTCATTTGCATTTAAAGGGACACGCACAAAAACGGTGTGTTTTGCTCACACCCAAATAGGGGCAAATTTGACAAGCTATAATAAATGATCTGTGGGGTATTTTGAACTGAAACTTCACAGACACATTCTGGAGACACCAGAGACTTATATTACATCTTGTAAAAGGGTCCCCTTTAACTGAAATTAATGTTAATCACCCAAAACCCTAACCCACTTACATTTTAAACACTGAGGTTCAATCAAATCAAAAGTAATTATTAATGCATGTGCTCATCTGACATGTTTACTATCAGCTCAATAGGCTTAAAAACAACCATGTAAAGGTTTTGAAATTGTAATATAAAACCCAATTCGTGTGACACATTAGCACGCTGGGTAAATACTCCTGCCACTGTGGATGCTGAAGTGGATAATTACCCATTGATGATGACCTTTCAACAGAACATCTGTAACCGAAGGTCCTAATTACCACCGCACTTTAAAAGCTGCTGCCCTTTGATGTAACGAGCAGAACCGTCTGCATTGACTTTGATATTTACAGCAAGTCTTTGTTCAGTGAGGTGTAACTCTGACGAAGAGTCACACTGCTTTAAATATGAATATTTTTAAGACTGCCCAAATGACAAGTAATCATTTAATTTAAAAATATTAATTTAAAGTAATTAAAATCTGGAGATATATACTCCACATATACATCTTGACTGACACTTTGATGTTGCTGCTTCTTCTCTCAATAACAAAAACACTGACTTGAGCACAACAGACACAAAGTTCATCCAGTATAAAATCTCTGATTCTCCAGCACAGACTGTTCTTGTTTTGCAGAAGTTAATTATTAGTTTATGGACTCGATGTCCTCGACCTGAAGAGTGACAGGATTTGATTATTTCCAGAAGAGATGCATCTGCTGCTACTAAGGAGGTTTACCTGCACAAACACACACACACACACACACACACACACACACACACACACACACACACACACACACACTGCCTGATCCACATCCTCTAAAACAAGACAATAACCTTCAAATTGAGAATAAACGTCCTCAGACTTTACTCTTCAGAGAAGTGGAGAGCTGACAGTCGAACCGCGAGAGGAAGCTGCTCTTGTGTAGAGCTCCAGTCAAAGCAGGGAGAGTCAATGGACCGGATCAAGTGCTCAGACCGGCTTCATTTCCATTCAACTTCAAATAACTGATACAGCGGATGAGCGGAGCTGTGCTCAAGGACGCTCTCCCGCTGCACGGTTAAGAGACGGCAGGAGGTCGATGTGTCCGCTGAAGTGCAGAGAGAGGATCGCGCACATCTCCACTCACCATCAGCTGACCAATGGACGATTCTGATTCTCTGTGCTGAATTACTAAAGAAATCTGTTTAATAAATTCCCCCTTTAATTTCATCAACTAGGTCTAAATATGCCCTGTCATGTTCATATGATTGTCTATGAAACATGCAAGACTGTGTCCAGGCACATTTAAAGTCTTCATAAATTATAAAGGAAGGCCATGTCAATATTTACAGGCCTTCAAAGAAAACTTATGATCTATATTTAAAAGGTGACATTCACCATATAAGCCACATGTCCACACAACAACCGATATTGCACAAAATAATACAGGAAATGCAGCATTTCGGAGTTAATTCTATGAAAATACACCCTTGATGTGATGATAAATGTGTAGTAATCGCTCATATCTGAGCACCGCAGCTTATTTCAGCGCAGTGATTTCTGCTCGAATGCACAGCATGGACTGAAGGGATTCTCAGCCCTTAATGCAAGCGTTTAATCTTTCAGGAAGGCTGCGTGTAAATGGACAGAGACGGTGAAAGAGAGCTGAATCATCAGAAATAAGACGATTTGCCTAAACATCTACAGTTTGAAAGGAAATAAATTCACTGCCCTGAAAACACCACTGCTGCAAAGAGAGAAGTTTGACTTGATAAAGTTTAACAGCTTCAGGAGAAAATTTCATCCAATAAACATCTAATTTTTAAAACGCTCTTGGTTATGTGAACATTCCATTTTCTCATTCTCCAAACATTACGGGAATGTAACTTTGAATGTTCTCTGAATGTTCTGAAACATGTAGTAACATTAAAAAATGTTTCAATGATGTATAAATAATGTTTTTGCAAGGTCTCATTGGGTCCACTTACGGTTTAGCTCCAGCTTTTTGATAGATGGCCTCAGATTCTTCACAAGTACTCTCAGGCTCAATGTGAAACTCTCTCTGACACTCTACAGTCAAATTTTCTACACGGCAGGTTAAATCATGGGTTGATGAAAGCTACATGTAACTATAACAGTCAAACCTGTCGGATCAGATCAGAACTGTTGGAAAGACCTGGTCAGAGCGATTTGAATTCTCTTCTCTTTAAAAACACTCAGAATCAGAATATTTGACTCTAAAGTTCTCATAAATGAGTTCAAAACCCTTTCCAGGCTCATAGACATCAACAGCCTTTCTTCCTTAATTCATGACCACAGGCTTCTGATAGACTACATATAATGTTCATAAAGTACCGCGTCAATTCAACCAGAGGTCCCCGGCTCACATTTTTGATTTCGTTAATATTTTTTTCTGTAGAAAGACAAACATAAATAGTGATGAAAGCCAACATATTAAATGTCACAGATATTTATTTACTGAGTAATCCACATTTTTGTAGAGGAGGGTCAAAATGACCATTTTCACCTGAGATTTGGAGCCAAATTAGAGGGTGTAAAAATAACTTTATAAAGATGGCAGCATCATTATTTTATTTTTACACAGAGATTGGTAGATCTATTAGTGAAATCTGTTGACTTTATCAATCTTTGTTTCATTATATGCCAACAGTGACAGTTCAAAAATGGCAAAAAAGCAATTCTTGTGTTTTTTACCTCAAGTTTGCATGTCTATAACTCAAGAAGTATTAAAGATATCTTAATATCCTTTTAGATTCTGGTTCTTAACAAACTTTCATTTTGGCATCTTCATTTTAAAGGCCCTCGATAGTTCAATCCCAGAGATATGGAGATCTTAATGCAGCTCCATGAGTAAATTGGTCAATTGTACACGTTTTCAGTGGTCAAAAAAACAAATGTGGGTCACTTTGCATACAACTGATACTTCTTTTATTTTAAAGAGGAATATCTGAAGAACAAATAATGTTAAAACTAGAAATGTATCTTGTTTTTTTCTAACATCTCAATTGTATAGAACATTCCTGTCTGAGTGCCATAAATATTCCTTTTCCAAAGTTTGCATGCCTATAACTCTAAAAGTATTCAAGATATATTAATATCCTTCTAGATTCTCATTCTTAATAAACTTTTCATCTGGAATCTTCATTTTCGTGGCCCTATATAGTTCAGTCCCACAGATATTGGGACCCCAATGTGACTCCATGTCCAAATTGTTGAATTTTACCCATTTTCTGTGGTCAAGAATCAAATAACTTTTTAAACAGCTGATAGTTATTTTGTTAACACTGAACAAATAACACTGAAACTAGAAATGTATCTTGTTTCCTCTAGATATTCCTCTTTAAAAGATAAAAAGTATCAGCTATATGCAAAGTGACCCACATTTGGTTTTTGACCACTGAAAATGTGCACAATTGACCAATTTACTCATGGAGCCGCATTAAGATCTCCATATCTCTGAACCACCGAGGGCCTTTAAAATGATACCAAAAGGAAAGTTTGTTAAGAACCAGAATCTAAAAGGATATTAAGATATCTTTAATACTTCTTGAGTTACAGGCATGCAAACTTGAGGCAAAAAAGTGCTTTTCTGCCATTTTTGAACTGTCACTGTTGGCATATAATGAAACAAGGATTGCTAAAGTCAACAGATTTTACTAATAGATCTACCAATCTCTGTGTAAAAATAAAATAATGATGCTGCCATCTTTCTAAAGTCATTTTTACACCCCTGTAAATTGGCTCCAAATCTCAGGTGATTGACCCTCCTTTACAAATAGTGGATTACTCAGTAAATATACATCTGTGATGTTTAATATTTTGGCTTTCATCACTATTTATGTTTGTCTTTCTACCCAAAAAAAAAAAAAAAAAAATTAACAAAATCAAAAATTCAAGAAATTTGGTTGATTTGACAGAATAAACCACTTACAAAGACATGCTTACTTTCTAGATATATTAATCCCATGACATGTTTAGATGTAAACACAAAATGTGCCAGGCCCAAAGGGAGTTAATCTGAGTTCAAACACAACACGACTAATCTGAGCTAGGAAACAGAAAGGCCATCATGCATCCAAACGTCCTCAGACTCCTCGTTAAGATCGAGTTCTTCCTCTTCCTTCACTAGATCAAAGGTGCCAATCACTCAACAGAAAATGGGCCTGCAGTGCAGAAGAACCGGAGAGGAAAACATAAAAATTCAGGTCCAATTTCTGTCTGTCAGGGTCCTGGCTTAGGTTGTGTGATGGGTTTGCTATCTCACACGGAGCCGGCGTGAGCGCTGCATTATTCCACCATTTCCCACCGCGCTCAACTCCTACATTATCTTCCAACCTCAATGCAAAGCCATTCAATCACTTCCCCCAAATGAATACCACTGCAGGTATTACACGAGGACACACTCGGAGATAAAAGCAGGCCAACGGGATGTTCAATTCGCCGCAAATCCTTCGACTTGTTACGAGCAGAAAGAAACATGCAGCATTATAATTGGAGGCCTGCCGATGAACTCCTTACAGACTCCCAGCGGGCGCTTCATCCAGCCCCGAGCTTTAAAGGGACAGCGCGCACACAAATGAAACATGCATCATTCTGTCTTCTGTCGAAAACAAAAGGAAAATGTACTGGTTGTTCTTTTACATACATAAATGGGACTTGGTGCTTCAAAAAGAACACAAAACCAGACTTCTGAAGCCATTCAACAACTTTGTGTGAGGAACATTTTTTTTTATTAATATCCAATCATACATATGAAAAAAAAAAAAATCCTTTTTACTTAATCACTTTTAATGATTTTTTAACAGCTATTTTGAGTCCTTTTTTGAAGCTTGAAAGCTTCTGTCTCCATTTATTGTAACTGGATATAAATCAGAATTTCTTCTTTTGTGTTCCAGAGAAAAAAGAAAGTCATATGGAGTTTGGAAGGACACTAAACATTAACAGAACTGACATTTTTGGGTGAACGCAGCAGATGTTTGTTCTCGTCAGAAATCAGCCCTGATATTTGTCTGTTTCACTGTAGAAAGATGTGAATAGCCTGTGAGTGTGTTTTCAAAGTGCTGCTGTGATGATGAGGTCACTGAGCTGGAAACACTGTACGGCCAATCACGTGTCTCCATCAGTGCAACTTCCTGTCAGTGAAGATCTACAAACGCTCACTGTTTATAGTGTGGATGCCATCATCTATTTATGATTTCTGTGTCGTTATTGTTAACTAAAACTATTAAAATCATGGTAACACTTTACAATAGTAACATGAACTAATCATGAAAAATATATTTATTAGTCTTATACTCTAAAAAATTCTGGGTTAAAAACAACCCAAGTTGGGTTGAAAATGGACAAACCCAGTGATTGGGTTAAATGTTTGCTGGGTAGTTTTATTTAACTCAACTATTGATTATAAATGACTATATGTCTGGCTTAAAATGAACCCAAAATATGTTGGAAATTAAAAATCAGACACATAATTACTAGAGGCAACAATAATAATCAAAAGGGAATTTAATAAATGTTTATTTTTTAATTATTATTCATTAAACATATTAATGTTCATTTCCAACATATTTTGGGTTCATTTTAAGCAAAAAATACAGTAATTTTTAAACAATAGTTGAGTTAAATAAAACAAATAAAACTTAACATTAACAAAAGTTCATAAATGCTGTAAAAAATATATTGCTCATTGTTAGTTCATGTTAACTAATGCATTAACTAACAAATCACTGTACAGTGTTACCAAAATCATTGAATTAAAGCTGAAATGTAAATATTAGATGAAAAAATAAACTTGAAATATTGCCTCTGCAACTATTTGAAATAAAAAT
The DNA here is from genome assembly GCF_019924925.1 of Ctenopharyngodon idella. NCBI lineage: Eukaryota > Metazoa > Chordata > Actinopteri > Cypriniformes > Xenocyprididae > Ctenopharyngodon > Ctenopharyngodon idella. The sequence continues at coordinate 873,248 of NC_067242.1, read as the reverse complement.
GAGTTGAAGTTCTAAAAATACTAAAACTAAAATTGAAATAAATATAAATTAAATTCAAACAGAAATATTAAAAAAAATAATAATAAAAATGTGCATTTGTCATATTAATTTTTGTCATTTTTTATTACTAAAAAGAAAACTTAAAATATAAAAGTAAATCTAAAATATTATAATAAATATTAATATATATCAATAATACTAACATACGTACTGGTATGTTTGACTGCTGGTTATTGGTGAGCATTACAGGATTAGTTCACTTTCAAATGAAAATTATCCCAAGCTTTACTCACCCTCAAGCCATACTAGATGTATATGACTTTCTTCTTTCTACACTTACTTTGTAAATTATTATATTTTTCTTACACAAACGCATCGCTTCACTTCAGAGGACTTTATTAACCCTCCGGAGCCGTGTGGAGTATGTTTATGATGGATGGAGGCACTTTCTTGAGCTTCAAACTCATTAGTCCAGTTCACTGCCATTATAAAGCTCGGATGCGTCAGGATATTTATTAATATTTCTCTGATTGTGTTCGTCTGAAAGAAGAAAGTCATATACACCTAGGATGGCTTGAGGCAGAGTAAAGCTTGGGGTAATTTTCATTTGAAAGTGAACTAATCCTTTAAATCTTTGTACATACTGTGACACAGTTAGACTTTAGAGCACTTAAATATTTAATATACCTTTAGCCACAAGAGCGTAGAGCTAAAAGTCAACCTGCACTGGTGTATCTCACTGCACGGTGTTAACAAAGACTTCAGACGGTGCGCTCATATTACTACGAATGTGAGAAAGTGCTATGAGCAATATGGCGGAATAAGTCCCGCCTTCTAAATAAAAGAGCCAATCACTGATTGATAAAGTAATCACATTTTTTTTGTCATAATTTGAGGCCTGATTTATGAGGCAGTTGATTAAAATCGTAAAAAGCTTGGTGAACAGCTTTCCTCATTCAGAGAGAAAGAAGCTGCACTCACATGATGGAAACAGCTGCGCGAGGGGCGTTTCAAAGATGGCCGCCGAGTGAAATGACTTGTCTTAAAGAGACAGTTGTGTTAATGAACAACACTTGACAGATGGCAGGATTAAGTGAAGGTAATGTCAGATTTTGAGATCTGTGGAGATGATGCATGGTGATTGTGGAGAGCTGAGTGAATAACATGTTTGAAGAAAACAGTTATGAAAATAAAAGTGATTGTACTTACATGAAATAGATGGGGTATCCTCCTTCAAAATACCAGCAATACTTCTTTGCTTCTATGCACTGCAACAAAAGATAAAATATATAATTAAAATTAAGATATATATAATTTACAATTATACATTATATGTAGACGATGTTTTGAAAATGTTACAAAATTATTATTTTTTTTTTTTCATCCTAATTTTCAGTGGTATTTGGACACTCAATTCACACTTAAATATATCTGAATATCACTGTATTAAATACAAAATATCAAACCAAGTGTCTGCAATCAAATGATCAAATAAGACAAACCAATGAAACGCACTGTAAATCTCAAGTCATTTGAGGTATTCGCTCTCAGGAAGAACTAAAAGACCTTCCTCTGGTTTATGGGGTCATTGATCCAAGAGGAATGACCTCTCAAACAGGACAAACAAATCTGAGTCAGACGCTCGCTCATGTTCCGACAGCCACAACAGTTTGAGGGCATACGAAAAGAGATTTCATTTGTACATACAGCGCAATTACGTTACTATTTCATTGGAAAATTTATTCTGCTTTTGTCCATGTTCATCTTTCTTTTTAAAGTTCCAGTTCTTCTTTATATCAGTGTTTCTGAACTCCCTGAAACGCCTCCATTGTAGTCTTGAGTTTTCTTCACAATATTCCTCATTTAAATAATTCATAAGCAGAATAAAGGGGCGGGGCCTGGTTGAATTAGTTAGTAGTGTGTTGAAACTGGCGGTTATGGTAAGGGGCGGGACATTTCCCAAACACCAATCACAACACACTGCTCCAGCCGACCAATCAGAGCACATTGTGCTTTTCAGAAGGAGGGGCTTCATAGAGACAGGAACTAAACAGAGCGTTACTGACAGACTGGGAAGAGAGGAGCTGAACAATGGAGAATATGAGGAAAATAATCAACATTCAAGCAGGAAAACCAGCTCTATACCTGACTTTGTAAAAGGGTTTATTATGTCCTCTTTAAAAGAACAACTCCTATTTGTATTAATGTAGAACATTGCACTGGTTTCATCTTTTTGTGTGCGTGTGTGCGTCGACTCCCCAAAATGTTTGTAGAGACTTGGTATATTTAGTTAAACAGCAAACTCTCTGCCTCTGCTTCCAGGAGGACTGGACTTCTGCTGTATCTCATTACACCGGGACTCATTCATCCATTATGACGGACTGCAGCACAGCCTGTCAGTCGGATAATCAATACCGCTCAGCCGACATCCCTCTGCTGCTGTCAAACGCCTGCCATTAGGCAGCGGATCTTCATTACACTGAGGAATGCCGTCTGACTTCAGCCACACCATTAAAACGGTGTGTGTCTGCCAGAGGAAGCTGCATCCAGTCAGAGGAATGACAGCAGCATAAAGGAGAGAGAATGATGGAAACAACTAGAAACAGCAGTGGCAGCAACTAGAGGCCGACTTTTGAATTATAGCAGACTATGTAGGCACTTCCCACAAATAGAGTTAACTTTGGTGAATTTGGTGTCTGATATATATATATATATATATATATATATATACACACACACACACACACCTATAACATGGGAAAAAGTTAGTTTTAAACTCATCAAATGTCTGTTTCCCCTTAAAACAATGATTTTGGCCTATAAAAAGTCTTGACTTTCTCGACTGTATCCACTAATTAAAATAATAAAAAATGCCATAATATTGACCATATTTTTAAATTATTACGTAATAAACATTCCTTAAAATAGTGACACTAAGGAACATTTGGACACTACAAGTAAATTATCTCATTTTATAATAAATTGTAGTGTTGGCTGAATTCATCAAGTTCAATGATTCAATCCTGTTACTCAAGTTATTTTAAGTAAAATAAAAAATAAAAAAATTATGTGGTCTTTATAATCAATTAACAACTGATTTTGTCATTTTTTACAAGATGGACAAAATTTGTCACCAAAAAAGTAATTCGGTTTGACCAAAATTTCGGTTTTACCGAATGACACTTTTGGTTATAACGAATGACGATATTTTCAAACAATGCTAACAGGCTGATATCTAGCAAAAGGACAATCAAACATTTTATATTTAGTACAAGTTTTTAAAAATATTACAACATTTTCCATGTTTTATAGCGGTTGTACCGAATGACCTGATGTTTCGGCACATGCGTATCAACAAGTGAAAACATGAATTTTTCAATTAGTTAAGAGAGAGTTACTTTTCTTAATGTCCTTTGCAGGAGTCTGAATGATGTCACATCCTGACACATGATACTGACCGCATGACTTGATCCAAAATGGTCCCTTTATATTGGTTACTCCGAATGACATCAATGAAATTAATTTTTCCGCACATTCTTTCTCATAACAAAGCAACGACTTCTACACATAATTTTAATACAATTTTGCACTATGTTGAGATATGATGATATAAAATCATGCCAGAATAAAAAATATATACATTTATTACATTTTAAAATGTTTTAATCACAAATGAAATGGCTGTATTGGCCTTTGGAAGGTTAAACCGAATGACCTTTTGACACTTCAAAATCTTTAAAATAACTTTATATGTGCAAAATATAATTAAAACCTTTTGGATTCAATAAAAGAGATCTAGTTGTACTACCTTACATACTCTGGATGTCATATCTGTTTTTATTATTAAGGCCTTTTGACAAAAAAATGAGGTATCACGTCAATGACCCGAATAACAGACATTTTATATATAAATATAAAATTGTATAAATAATAATAATAATATAGATCATTTTGATATTTATTGTGCAATCTAAAAAATTCAGGTATGAAAAAATTTCCCAAAAAATGGCAAACCTCAGATAAAATTAATAGTGCTGTCAATCGGTTAAAAACCGATGTTTGATTGCACATTTTTTCCCCCCGTAATTAAGTTTAGTTTTTTTTAAATATTTTTATATTGTAACAATTTCACAGTTACTCTCCAAATTAATGTAGAAACAACTTATAGTATATAATATAAATATTTGTTTAATGGCATCTAATGGGCTACTGATGTCTCTATGAAACTGATTTTTTTAAACATTAAACATTTAAACATTAATTATAGACATTCAACATTACAGTATAACTAAAAACTATCAATTTCAACATTTATTAGGCTTTAAAAAATAACTTTTAAATTTAAGTGAACTTAAAACAAACCCATTATAATAAATGTCATATTTACCTGTCTAACAGGTAGGAAATATACTTGAATAAAGACACTTTACAGTCTTCACTGCATAAATTATAAATTAAATATAGATTAATCCTTATTAAAGCTACAATTTTCTCTGTTATCTTTGTTCTTTGATGAACATTAATGACAGACATCATCACAGCAACGGGTTTATTAGGCTGCTGTCACTTTAAGAGCTGTCGCTGCCGAACATGACGCGCATCTCATTTTCTCACAACTCTTTCAGTTCATTTAAGAGGATATTTGACAAAATGGGCATTTTGTCATAACTCTGTGTGTTATTGTTTGTTCAAGGTCGAAAGAGAACTCGATACTGGCGCGTGTCTTTCTGTGCACACGAGTCGTGTGTGTGTCACATGACTCGACATTCACAGCGCGTTCTTGTTTGTCTTGTGGCGCTTGAATAGTTTAAAAGCATTTGCGTGAATAAGAGCACGATCATATAATGTAACGCTAGCCAAATTATGATGGAAAAAACTGATGCTGCGTTAATTGCGTTAAATATTTTTAACGTGTTAAACTGAAAAAAATTAATCGGATGCGTTAACGCGCTAATTTTGACAGCACTAAAAATTAATGAAAATAAATAAAACAGCTCATAAAATATTTGGTTTGACCAGCTGACCAACATTTTTTGAAGCTTGAAGCACCCTGTTTTACTGGCCATTTGTTAAAGAGAGTTTCAGGCCTGTTTTGTATCCTATTTGTGGAAAATGGCAGTAAACAAACATCAGGAAGATTAAACAAGGCCATTTTCCGTCGCAGGCGTTAACACTTTCGCATTAGTCATGTAATGACTAATACTGTGAACAGTAGCAAAGTCAAAGTTTACAGACTGTTTACAGAGCTGATCTGAGTGTTTGCCAAGCAATTCTGGACTGATGAATATGTATTAGACAAGCAAACCGTGCTGCTTACATGTCTTACTGGATCTGATGCCTCGGGACGGTATCAACAGCTAACACAGCAATCTTACGCTTTACTTTCTACCCTCCGGTGTTCAACTAATGACGGTTTCTACACTCTTACCTATAGAATCAATATTCATGCACTTATGAGAACAGCAGCAGCATAATGAATACAGAAAAGGAACACGAGCAATTCCTGAAGACCTGTCACTGCTGTGGTCGACTGATTTGTGGAGTACCAAGCGTTTTTGTCCTGCTAAGCACTCTGTTGATGACATTAGCTCTGCACTGACATGATATATAAGCTGCTCGATTTCTTCTCCTGATCCTGGCCGGAAAACAACTGCAAAGTGGACCAGACTTTGTGCTGATAGTCCGTGGAATATTATATCGTATACAACCATAAGATTGTTTTTTTTGTCTGGGTGAATCAAGGCAAACTCGGTTTCAGGCCAGACAAAAGATTTAACAATCAGAGGAAAGGCTTCATTTGCCAGAGGAATCGATGTGTGTGGGTGGAAATATCCAGAAACCAAACATCTCCCCTGACTCTCCATTTGTCACGGGGTGAAATGAGCGAGATCTGACAGTGAGAGAGAAAGGTCACAGACGGGTAATTAACCCTCCGTGTCAGATGAGACCTTTCACTTGTGCGGTGTAATTTGCACTGTAGGTGTGGCCGCATTCTCCAACGACAACATCGGTTTACTGTGAACTTATGTAATGCTGAATAATGGATATGGAATTTTGTATACACCTTAAAAATACATTTTGAAAAGCATAAAATGCTGACTTTTACACTATGACTCATCGGGACGCTGATACAGCGGGACAGATTTAACCAGACGCCACGACAAGGCCTCTTTTCCATGTTAATCTGAGTTTTTGTCCTAACCAGATGCGACAGTATTTGTTCGTGCTTGCAGACAGACTCCGCCCACACGGCGGTTCTGATTGGCTGTGAGTTTTGATTGATTTGGTTGCGAGTGCAGTGCGCTTGCAGAGAGGCTCCGTCCACACGTCCTTCTGATTGGCTGTGAGTTTTGATTGATTTGGTTGCGAGTGCAGTGTGCTTGCAGAGAGACTCCGCCCACACGCTCTTCTGATTGGCTGTGAGTTTTGATTGATTTGGTTGCGAGTGCAGTGCACTTGCAGAGAGACTCCGCCCACACACTCTTCTGATTGGCTGTGAGTTTTGATTGATTTGGTTACGAGTGCAGTGCGCCTGCAGAGAGACTCCGCCCACACGCTCTTCTGATTGGCTATGAGTTTTGATTGATTTGGTTACGAGTGCAGCGCACTTGCAGAGAGACTCCGCCCACACGCTCTTCTGATTGGCTATGAGTTTTGATTGATTTGGTTATGAGTGCAGTGCACTTGCAGAGAGACTCCACCCACATGCTCTTCTGATTGGCTGTGAGTTTTGATTGACTTGGTTACGAGTGCAGCGCGCTTGCAGAGAGACTCCGCCCACACACTCTTCTGATTGGCTGTGATTTTTTAGTGCTTTTGTTTCGAATGCAGTGCGCTTGCAGAGAGACTCCGCCCACACGCTGTTCTGATTGGCTGTGAGTTTTGATTGATTAAGTTGCGAGTGCAGCGCGCTTGCAGAGACTCCGCCCACACACTCTTCTGATTGGCTGTGATTTTTTTGTGCTTTTGTTTCGAATGCAGTGCGCTTGCAGAGAGACTCCGCCCACACGCTGTTCTGATTGGCTGTGAGTTTTGATTAAGTTGCGAGTGCAGCGCGCTTGCAGAGACTCCGCCCACACACTCTTCTGATTGGCTGTGAGTTTTGATTGATTAAGTTGCGAGTGCAGCGCGCTTGCAGAGACTCCGCCCACACACTCTTCTGATTGGCTGTGATTTTTTTGTGCTTTTGTTTCAAATGCAGTGCGCTTGCAGAGAGACTCCGCCCACATGCTCTTCTGCATGAATTTAAATATATCTGTAATGATGAAGTTGCAATTTAGTACATTTAAAAAATATGAACTATATGTAATATCGAATTACATGCAGTTAAAATCATATTCAAGTTATTTCACATGTGCTTCAGCATGTTAGTCAACATCAAAATAAGTGCACTTCTTTAAATGACAAAAGTATACGAAAGTTATTAATGATTAACTCTAAGTACACTTAAGTGGCCTTCATTAATATTTTATTATCTGAAAGTGCATTTTTTAAAAAACTGTACCATACTATTTAAGATACAAGTGCATATACTGTCTGATTCTCTCCGAGATAAAAATAAAACTTTGGTCGTGCTGTGTTAAATGATACACATTATTCCACTATATATGAAAACAGGCTGATCTCAACAGTCCATAATTTGCAGAAATTTTTGTTCAAGATCTGAGAGGTCACTATTAGGGTGTCAACAAGCGATGACGGCAGCTTTTTCCCACAAGTCCTTTTGCATGGCCGCATAATGATGCAAGCTTTAAGGCTAAATCCAATCAAACCTCAAGTCCTTCTCACCAGGGAAATCTAGTGGAAGAAGCAGAATAATTTCCTCAGTCTGTTGTTAGTCGAGCTTGAGTCGTGTATTTTGTTTAGAGAAACAATGTCAGTACCAGCAGAGGGACTCGTGCCAGGCCTTTCATTCACTGTGCTGCGGCATAAAGACATAATACATGCAAGGAATCGCAAATATGCTCTAAGTGTTCTTGGCGAGGGAAACAACAGATTCATAAACGAGGCCGATATGGGATGCTGATCCCATGGGAGCTTGCTGGCTACTGGTTTACTGTGTCCCAATCCCATTCCACCTCCATTAATGTCCTGACTCTCTGCTCTATTAAAGCATAACTTGGAAATAGTTCCAGTTAATTGGGAAATTACAGCACACTCTGAGACAGGACAGCCCACAGTCTGTTCCCTGACCGTCTCATGCATATTCTACAGAGAAATCAAGCTTTTTACTGATTGGCTGACGTTTTTGGCCAATGCATAACTCAAATTTTTGGTCCCATATACTAATTTATTCAACATTTCTTTAAAAATGCATACATTTCATGCACACAACAGCTTCATGTTTATCGATTATCATGTTTTAAAATTTTGGTATTTTTGTCAAGTCAATTTAGCTTTATTTCTACAGCGCTTTATACAATACAGATTGTTTCAAAGCAGTTTCATAATAATAAACAGGAAAATAAAATGATATAATGGTACTTTTCATATGGCAAGGTTAGTTCAGGCTGTAAAATGTCATAATAATATTTATGCATTAATAATTCATAATGTTTGAATAAAACACTTTTTTAAAAATAATGGTTAAGATGTGTTCTAGATGTAAATATAATATTTTACTGCGTTTTACTTGATGGTTACGCCACATGACCGTCAGAGGCATTCAATTTGGGAACTTTTCTCAAGTTTTTCAAAGCCACATGAAACTAATATGAATACCAACATAAATTTTTAAAACATGTCATTGACCCTTTATGTAAGTTCAACTGGAAACAATGATGTGTTTTTACATACTAGATATGAAGCACAGACAGTCAATGCAGAGATGATAATAAACAAAACGATAACACTTTACAATAAGGTCTCATTAGTTATCATTAACTAACATTGAAAATACTTCTACAGCATTTCTTAGTATGTATATATGCAAATGTTAATTTACTAATACATTATTAAAATCAAAACTTTGTGAACATGAACGAAAAATTAACATTTCTATTTTTACTAACATTAACAAAGATTAATAAATGCTTTAAAAGTATATTGTTATAGTTCATAGCTAATGCATTACCTAATGTTAACAAATCAATCTCATTGTAAAGTATTAGAAAAAAAATAAAACAAAACATTGTCAAATAAATTATATTACACTCTAAAAAATGCTGGGTTAAAAACAACCCAAGATAGGTTGAAAATGGATAAATAACACAAAAAAGATCTGCACACTGTTTCAGTCAAAGACCTTCGTCAGGCACACACAAACCCAGCAAAAGGGTTGCTTTAACCCAGTGAATGGGTTGTTTTGACCCAATGATTGGGTTGTTTTGACCAAGCGAAAAGGTTGTTTTAACCCAGCGATGATTGGGATGTTTTAACCCAGCGAAAGGGCTGTTTTAACCCAGCGATGATTGGGATGTTTTAACCCAGTGAATGGGTTGTTTTGACCCAATGATTGGGTTGTTTTGACCAAGCGAAAAGGTTGTTTTAACCCAGCGAAAGGGTTGTTTTAACCAAATGACTGGGTTGTTTTAACCCAGCGAAAGGGTTGTTTTAACCCAATGATTGGGTTGTTTTGACCAAGCGAAAAGATTGTTTTAACCCAGCGAATGGGTTGTTTTAACCCAATGATTGGGTTGTTTTGACCAAGCGAAAAGGTTGTTTTAACCCAGTGAATGGGATGTTTTAACCCAGAGATGATTGGGATGTTTTAACCCAGTGAATGGGTTGTTTTGACCCAATGATTGGGTTGTTTTGACCAAGCGAATAGGTTGTTTTAACCCAGCGATGATTGGGTTGTTTTAACCCAATGATTGGGTTGTTTTGACCAAGCGAAAAGATTGTTTTAACCCAGCGAATGGGTTGTTTTAACCCAGCGAATGGGTTGTTTTAACCCAATGATTGGGTTGTTTTGACCAAGCGAAAAGGTTGTTTTAACCCAGTGAATGGGATGTTTTAACCCAGCGATGATTGGGATGTTTTAACCCAGTGAATGGGTTGTTTTGACCCAATGATTGGGTTGTTTTGACCAAGCGAAAAGGTTGTTTTAACCCAGCGAAAGGGTTGTTTTAACCAAATGACTGGGTTGTTTTAACCCAGCGAAAGGGTTGTTTTAACCCAATGATTGGGTTGTTTTGACCCAATGATTGGGTTGTTTTGACCAAGCGAAAAGATTGTTTTAACCCAGCGAATGGGTTGTTTTAACCCAGTGAATGGGTTGTTTTAACCCAATGATTGGGTTGTTTTGACCAAGCGAAAAGGTTGTTTTAACCCAGTGAATGGGATGTTTTAACCCAGAGATGATTGGGATGTTTTAACCCAGTGAATGGGTTGTTTTGACCCAATGATTGGGTTGTTTTGACCAAGCGAATAGGTTGTTTTAACCCAGCGATGATTGGGTTGTTTTAACCCAATGATTGGGTTGTTTTGACCAAGCGAAAAGATTGTTTTAACCCAGCGAATGGGTTGTTTTAACCCAGCGAATGGGTTGTTTTAACCCAATGATTGGGTTGTTTTGACCAAGCGAAAAGGTTGTTTTAACCCAGTGAATGGGATGTTTTAACCCAGCGATGATTGGGATGTTTTAACCCAGTGAATGGGTTGTTTTGACCCAATGATTGGGTTGTTTTGACCAAGCGAATAGGTTGTTTTAACCCAGCGATGATTGGGTTGTTTTAACCCAGCGATGATTGGGATGTTTTAACCCAGCGATGATTGGGATGTTTTAACCCAGTGAATGGGTTGTTTTGACCCAATGATTGGGTTGTTTTGACCAAGCGAATAGGTTGTTTTAACCCAGCGAAAGGGTTGTTTTAACCCAATGATTGGGTTGTTTTAACCCAGCGATGATTGGGATGTTTTAACCCAGCGAAAGGGTTGTTTTAACCCAGTGATTGGGTTGTTTTAACCCAATGATTGGGTTGTTTTGACCAAGCGAAAAGGTTGTTTTAACACAGCGAATGGGTTGTTTTAACCCAGCGATGATTGGGATGTTTTAACCCAGCGAAAGGGTTGTTTTAACCCAATGATTGGGTTGTTTTGACCAAGCGAAAAGGTTGTTTTAACCCAGCGATGATTGGGATGTTTTAACCCAGCGAAAGGGTTGTTTTAACCCAATGATTGGGTTGTTTTGACCAAGCGAATAGGTTGTTTTAACCCAGCGATGATTGGGTTGTTTTAACCCAGCGAAAGGGTTGTTTTAACCCAATGATTGGGTTGTTTTAACCCAGCGATGATTAGGATGTTTTAACCCAATGATTGGGTTGTTTTGACCAAGCGAAAAGGTTGTTTTAACCCAGTGAATGGGTTGTTTTAACCCAGTGATGATTGGGATGTTTTAACCCAGCGAAAGGGTTGTTTTAACCCAGTGAATGGGTTGTTTTGACCAAGCGAATAGGTTGTTTTAACCCAGCGATGATTGGGTTGTTTTAACCCAGCGATGATTGGGTTGTTTTAACCCAGCGAAAGGGTTGTTTTAACCCAATGATTGGGTTGTTTTAACCCAGCGATGATTGGGATGTTTTAACCCAATGATTGGGTTGTTTTGACCAAGCGAAAAGGTTGTTTTAACCCAGTGAATGGGTTGTTTTAACCCAGTGATGATTGGGATGTTTTAACCCAGCGAAAGGGTTGTTTTAACCCAGCGATGATTGGGATGTTTTAACCCAGTGAATGGGTTGTTTTGACCCAATGATTGGGTTGTTTTGGCCCAATGATTGGGTTGTTTTGACCAAGCGAAAAGGTTGTTTTAACCCAGCGAAAGGGTTGTTTTAACCCAATGACTGGGTTGTTTTAACCCAGCGAAAGGGTTGTTTTAACCCAATGATTGGGTTGTTTTGACCAAGCGAAAAGGTTGTTTTAACCCAGCGAAAGGGTTGTTTTAACCCAATGACTGGGTTGTTTTAACCCAGCGAAAGGGTTGTTTTAACCCAGCGAAAGGGTTGTTTTAACCCAATGACTGGGTTGTTTTAACCCAGCGAAAGGGTTGTTTTAACCCAATGATTGGGTTGTTTTGACCAAGCGAAAAGATTGTTTTAACCCAGCGAATGGGTTGTTTTAACCCAGCGAATGGGTTGTTTTAACCCAATGATTGGGTTGTTTTGACCAAGCGAATAGGTTGTTTTAACCCAGCGATGATTGGGTTGTTTTAACCCAGCGATGATTGGGTTGTTTTAACCCAGCGAAAGGGTTGTTTTAACCCAATGATTGGGTTGTTTTAACCCAGCGATGATTGGGATGTTTTAACCCAATGATTGGGTTGTTTTGACCAAGCGAAAAGGTTGTTTTAACCCAGTGAATGGGTTGTTTTAACCCAGTGATGATTGGGATGTTTTAACCCAGCGAAAGGGTTGTTTTAACCCAGCGATGATTGGGATGTTTTAACCCAGTGAATGGGTTGTTTTGACCCAATGATTGGGTTGTTTTGGCCCAATGATTGGGTTGTTTTGACCAAGCGAAAAGGTTGTTTTAACCCAGCGAAAGGGTTGTTTTAACCCAATGACTGGGTTGTTTTAACCCAGCGAAAGGGTTGTTTTAACCCAGCGAAAGGGTTGTTTTAACCCAATGACTGGGTTGTTTTAACCCAGCGAAAGGGTTGTTTTAACCCAATGATTGGGTTGTTTTGACCAAGCGAAAAGATTGTTTTAACCCAGCGAATGGGTTGTTTTAACCCAGCGAATGGGTTGTTTTAACCCAATGATTGGGTTGTTTTGACCAAGCGAAAAGGTTGTTTTAACCCAGTGAATGGGATGTTTTAACCCAGCGATGATTGGGATGTTTTAACCCAATGAATGGGTTGTTTTGACCCAATGATTGGGTTGTTTTGACCCAATGATTGGGTTGTTTTGACCAAGCGAATAGGTTGTTTTAACCCAGCGAAAGGGTTGTTTTAACCCAGCGAAAGGGTTGTTTTAACCCAATGATTGGGTTGTTTTAACCCAGCGATGATTGGGATGTTTTAACCCAGCGAAAGGGTTGTTTTAACCCAGTGATTGGGTTGTTTTAACCCAATGATTGGGTTGTTTTGACCAAGCGAAAAGGTTGTTTTAACCCAATGATTGGGTTGTTTTGACCAAGCGAAAAGGTTGTTTTAACACAGCGAATGGGTTATTTTAACCCAGGGATTGGGTTGTTTTAACCCAGTGGTTGGGTTAAATGTTTGCCCAACCTGCTGGGTAGTTTTATTTAACTCAACTATTGGTTAAAAATTACTGTATTGTTGCTTAAAATGAACCCAAAATATGTTGGAAATCAACATTTATTAATATATTTTTATAAATGAACATTTATTAATAAGTTATAGAATAATAGAATAATAATTAAACAAACATTAAATTGTTTAATTAATAAATGTTCACCTTTTGATTATTATTGTTTCCTCTAGTAATTATGTGTCTGATTTTTAATTTCCAACTTATTTTGGGTTCATTTTAAGCCATATAGTCATTTTTAAACAATAGTTGAGTTCAATAAAACCTCAAGTATATTAAAACAACCCAATCACTGTTAGAGTGTATACATTACATGCCTTTTCAAGAAGCTGTTTATGTTTAACACTTACGAAAACAAAATTACAGAGATGTAAGCAAACAATTCAAGTCCTTTCCTGGTTGAAGGTTAATGGTTGTTTACGGAGTAGAACCTTGTTTGTTATGGCCAACGGCTCCACAAACGCACACAGCCTGGACCTCCTTTAACAGAAGCCCTTGTTTAACACTGGCTGCTGTTCAAAAGCCTCAGTGAGTGAAGGAGAGGACAGAGCTGGTGTTAACTGAGCATTAACCAGGGGCATTAGGCTAAAACCTTTGTCTCTGGTAAATATAGATTCACAGGACCGAGTGAGCAAATCCCTGTATCAATGCTACAAGGCCAGCACAACGCTGGATCAAACTCCCTGCTGGTGTCTGTCAACTTCTGACTGATCCCACAGTCTGTGGCAAACGCCTTTTCTCAAAGTCACAGAAGGCGGCGGCGGGAATCAATGCGGTGGAAGGGTTCCAAAGCCACAACAGGACACGGATACTGACACAGTAACTACAATATAAAACTAATGTTAACAAAGGAACCTTATTGTAAAGTGTTACGAAAAAAAGCTATTTAAAATGGTTTTAGACGCAGTAAAAAATGCTGGTTTCTAAAACAACCCAAGTTGGGTTGAAAATGGACAAACCCAGTAATTAGGTTGTTTTAACCCAGCAGTTGGGTTAAATGTTTGCTCAACCTGCTGGGTAGTTTTATTTAACTCATTTATTGTTTAAAAATTACTGTAAAATTATTGGTTAAAATGAACCCAAAATATGTTGGAAATTAAAAACCAGACATAATTACTAGAGGCAACAATAATAATCACAAGGTGAACATTTATTAAAAAGAAATTTAATCAATGTTTATTGTTTAATTATTATTAATTATTCAATTAAACTTATTAATAAATGTTGATTTCTAACATACTTTGGGTTCATTTTAATCAAGTAATACAGTAATTTTTAAACAATAGTTGAGTTAAATAAAACTGACCAGCAGGTTGAGCAAACATTTAACCCAACCGCTGGGTAAAAAAAAAAAAAAAAAAAAAAAAAATGCCGGGTTAAAACAACCCAATTGCTGGTTTAAAAAAAAAAAAAAAAAAAATTGCTGGGTTTGTCCATTTTCAACCCAACTTTGGTTGTTTTTAACCCAGCATTTTCTAGAGTGTATCACACCGCAGGACATGTCATCTCCAAAAGTGTCGTTTAATACACACATTAACTGGTTATACTGTTTGACCTCTCAAAATTTTAAAATAATTCTGCCTTTTTTTTTTTTTTTTCTACTTGCAATTAGCTATACTTTACAACAACAACAACAAATGCTTTCATAGCACTACTCATAATGCCTTCTACAGATTATCTATCTGTGGCACAAGTGGATATGAGTCATAAAAGATGCAGGTGCAGATGTGTCATAACTCTCTATTGAACCAGCATTCCCTATTCAAGTTATGCTCAGCGTTTGTCCTACCTGCTCACTCAAGTATGCTCTAAAGAGCACTTCATTACACTGAGAAACGACATGTATGTGCATGAAGAACCTGAGCTTTGTGACCTGTCTGGATTTAACTGATGTTACACAACAATTTATGAGTGAATGAACTGGCATATTAAATTATCCCCGTCTAAGTGCTTATGACAAAGTATCTCTCTGTTCTCTGACAGGCCAGTTTAATGATGGCAATGATGAGGTGAAATACCATTACTGTAACTGCAAACGCAATTTACTGCTGTACAGTAAGAAGGGCTGATGATGCTTGATGCCTCAGCTTTGCAAGTCTTTGAAATGTAAATGCTGCGTATCAAAGGTTGGTATGATATTTGGAAAAGAAACAGCCAACCCATAGCAAAATGGTACACACACACACACACATATATATGTATGTATATATACACACTAAAAAAATGCTGGGTTAAAAATTGACAAACCCAGCAAATGGTTGTTTTAACCCAGTGGTTGGGTTAAATGTTTGCTCAACCTGCTGGGTAGTTTTATTTAACTCAACTATTGTTTAAAAAATGACTGTATTGCTTGTTTAAAATGAACCCAAAATATGTTGGAAATTAAAAATCAGACACATAATTACTAGAGGCAACAATAATAATCAAAAGGTGAACATTTATTAAGCAATTTAATAAATGTTTGTTTAATTATTATTCATTAAACTTATTAATAAATGTTCATTTATTAAACATATTAATAAGCGTTAATTTCCAACATATTTTGGGTTCATTTTAAGCAACAATACAGTCATTTTTAAACAATAGTTGAGTTAAATAAAACTACCCAGCAGGTTGGGCAAACATTTAACCCCAACCACTGGGTTAAAACAACGTAATAGTTGGGTTTAAACAACCAAATAGATGAGTTTGTCCATTTTCAACCCAACTTGGGTTATTTTTAACCCAACATTTTTAGAGTGTATATATAAACACACAAATCTCATTACAACTCAAATAATAATAGAAACCACATTTCATTAGAACTGTCTAAGAGTACAAAACAAAAGAAAACTAGCATATTTTTACATTCAGACACCCATTACTTCCTTCAAAGGCTTTATCATGAACATAATCCAACAGTGAAAATGCATATGAGGCCAACGCGAGTATACAGTAATCAATGGAATACAATCATGCCACGTCTAATTTCATTTTGGCTCTGAAAAGAAAAACGAAGCTGTAGACTAAAACAATCCCAAAATAGTTCTAAACACACTGCAGAGTTGTTCTATCAAGATAAACACACTGTGACTGATCAAACACAGTGATGTTTACAGTATTTCTTCATCTCTGTGATGATATACGCTGTGTTTTACTGTAGGAGGAGCGGACACAGACAAAGGCTCAGCATTACTTGTGTATATAAAACACCGTATGAGGGTTTATCAACGCTACAGCCTAACTCTACACCGGCTAATAGAGAAATAATGAAGTTTATCCTTGAAGACGGATGTGAAATGACTAAGAAGCAGCGTTTGTTGTGCTGCGCGGCATCGGACGCGACGCGACTCACCTCGAGGATCGCGCACAGGGTCAGCAGCGCCGCCGCTCCGTGGCTCTTCATCCGCTCCTGCATTTCGGCACCGAGGCACAGAGTGAATAAATGCTGTCAGGACGGAGGTTTCATAGCATTAAACCCGTGATGTTCACGGCAGGAACATGAGCACGACGCGCGGAGGAGAGAACAGCGCCAGCATCTCCGCTGCGGCTTCTCGGCGCGATCTGCTCTCGAGCAACAATCAAACTGATTTCCGCTGGTGAAAAAATAGCACACGATATTACCACAGCACAAACCGCTTAAGGCTTCGGTCTCATCCTCCCCAATCCAAAACTGGGTCTTTATTGGAAGAATCCAGCGCTTATTACCCTACAGTTTACTCAGAGTGTTATGCTTACTTTAAATGAAAAAAAACATGTATTGATTTCTCCTACAAAGTAGGCTAATGTTACCTGGATATAGAACCTGGAAGATACAAAGAAAGTAAAAGGACGTTTGAATGTCACTGCACCACAACAAATCATTTTATGCACACTTCTCAAGCAAAGATTTCACTAAAAGAAGTTTACTTTAAATTATAAATCTATAGATGACTGCAATAAAAATGAAAGTTTTCTGTTTTAACTTTGGGATTATATAATTATTGACTAAATTCACTTTCACAATCTTCTCTTTTGGGACCAAAAATACTGATGACTCATCCTGCACTACTCAGATTTTTGTCCAATCAAATGCTAGAATGCATCTGCATCTGATTATGCAAATCATTTCTAAGAAAAGCCTATTGGATTAAAAAGAAAAGCTGTCAAAGTTGAATGTTAAAAATTGTAAGATATTATTGATAAATGACATATGTGTGAACTTGAGTGGAACTGACAAAAAAATCACCTATATACATATTTTTACAACAGTTCTATCTGGTTCTCGAATGTGATTGGCTGAGAGCCGTGCAATATTCTAGTGATAACAGCAGTCCTTTCACCGTTTGTATCACTCCGCTTGAAGCGACTGTCATGGCGGTCGAGCAAATCCACCATATTTTTTTACAAATACTACACTTGTTGTACCACGAACTGTAGTTTAAAGAGTTTTTTAGGTGAGAATGTAGTTGCTTAGACCTGAAATATGTGATTCATATTTAATCATAGCGCCTATTTTATAATTTGATTAGACGCTTTTGGAGATGTGAGCTCCAGGCCATCAGCGGCCGTTCAGTGCTCGTGTACCCACCGAGAACAGCTTCATCTTGTTTACATGTTTTACTTGTTCCTGAGCAAATCGAATTGGGCTATGTTAAATTTATTAATGTAATTTTAAGGCTATATTTATCCTATTGTCATTTATAATGGCTACTTTTGTTAATTTAAATATTGTTCAATATATATTAATTTATATACATAATATGTTGTATTTGGTATTGAGAAAGGGTCCATTAGTGCGTAATATGGATTGAGTGAAAGTTACATTAATACGCCATTAGATGGCGGCAAACTTTACGAGTGAATGAGTCAGCCGCAAGAGACTTTTAAATTGAAAAGGACTTTTGACTTTTGTAAATAAAGGATGTTGTTTTAGCACTTTTAAGTGTAAAAAGGACAAATACAAAGATCACTTTCCTCAGAGGACATTCAAATGGATTTTTATAATCGATATAATATCATGGACATCGACCTGAAGAATAAATGTTATATCAGACACAGGTAATGCTCGCTCAGGCGATCTCTCTCTCTCTCTCTCTCTCTCTCTCATACTGTACAAAATACAATGAGTTTCAATGAAGCGACTCAACGTTCCTTTGTTACTAGTTCTAAAGTGACGTTTTAGAATTAGTAACGGATCTTGGGCTCAACTTTTAAATTTTCAACTTGAGATTTGAACCCGTGGCAGAAGGAAGTAGTTCTGCAACAAAGACGGTTTTAAAGACACTCCATTGTTGTTTTTATTTATTTACACACTCGTGCCAAACTGTTGTATAAATGCAATATCATACTCGTAGCTGTGCGATATGGCTGTATATCAGCACGCTGTGATTACCTATGGCCGAACCACAGCCGTGCTGATATACAGCCATATCACACAGCTACGAGTGTGATATTGCTCATATATATATATATATATATATGTGTGTGTGTGTGTGTGTGCCATTTTGCTATGGGTTGGCTGACATTAACACCCACAAACCCGCCAAATGCGGGTGTTTTTCAGCAGTGGCATGTAACTCTGTCACTCCTACTAGCCACTTTGGCGGGTTGAATTTTATATATATATAATATATACATTTTTCAATTGTAGTTTTTTAAAAAGGCATCTGAAATAATAAACTAAGTGCTATGTAGTGTTCTCAAAAATTCAATACATATCGATATTGAAATATCTGAAAAGCTTCCAATACTCATTTTCCGCAGAACAGATACACGATACCAGCTGCTCTTTCTCTCTCTCTCTGAGTAGACATACACACCTGCCTCTCCTCACTCGTTTCAATATTGTTGCAGGGCTTGCATTTCGGCATGGGATTGCACATATTATGCATAATTTTGCTCATTCCCGCAGATTTTGTGCTCACACACAAAGTGCGGCACAGAAAGCCGCCTCTCAGTACCAAATTGAGTTCTTTTTTGCAGCTTATTGCGCTTAAACAGTCAAATACACACAAAATGTCAAAATGCCAGTGAGTATTCACATAAACACAGTCAGTTATGTTTTAAGTGAGCGTAAACAATTGAGAAAGAAAATGCATGTGTAACAGTACAATGGATCCGTGCGTCAGCTCTTAAAGCAGGGCTGTATTCACCATAGGCATTGAGGGGAACTAGTCCCCCCCAATAATTGGAAATAGCCAAGTTGTCCCCCCCAGTATTTGATATTTCTTAATACTGCTCTCCATTATGCTCAGCTGTTTGTTGTTAGGATGACAGACAGTTTTAAAAGTTACATTTTTAGGCTGGTCTGTCGCAGCGCTCGTCAATGTCAAAATGATGGCCAATCAGATCAAAGAAGGCGGGGCTTACTATTCACTGAAGACAAGTGTGAATTCCAACGCTTTTAGTTTTTACAGTGAAAGAGTCCTGAGAGTGCGTGATTGGTGAGATATAATTAGCTAAACATTTAATATTTGACAACTTTTAAACGATGGATATGTTTAACGACCCACAGTAACATACAGCGATGCAAACTGCTCAACTTTTTTATGGAATTTCTCCATTTTGAGGTGAAAATATGCTATCATTTAAATGATATCATGTGATGAGACACATTTTTGACATATTAGACATACAAACATAAGTGAATGTGTGCATATTTTAAAATAAAATATTCTTTGCAAAGAGTTTAAAAGGATTACTTCACAACTATTAGACCTAGAACTTCTTTATTCCCTTAAATCCCTTTTAATCCTTTAATTATTCAATTTATTTCAATAAAAATACCCATAAACTTCAAACTGTAAAACATCAATCCACATTTCATCTCTGTCTCTCTCGTGGATCATGTCTTATCTTATTATATGCATATAACAGGTCTTATGTTATCATTTACATCTTTTGTATCAGTATATCGTCTTAAGTTACTTTCTAGGAGCAATTCAACCTTTTGACATGCCATTATTTGCATCAAGTGTGATATTGATCTTGAATGGAATGACAAAGAAACAAAGTCTGTCTGCGGTTCTCACCCTCCCCTGTGTGTTTACCTATGTCCGTTGTCATGGCAGCAGTTTTTATCAAAACAAAGAACAGGACCGAGAGAAAGAGAGTGAGTGCTAGTGTTTGGTTCATGGTGTTGTTCTTTCACTTAATTGGGCAGAGCTGCACTAATGACTATAAGGCTCTAACGAGTTGAGATCATTTGCCATGATGAATTAAAGTCCACCTCTACTGTCTCGTTGTTGCCATGAGTTTTGAAGAGAAGCTGAGGGGAATCCAATTAGTTCTGTGGGCCGTGACTCGAGCTGAATGTCCTCACTGTCCGTCATAGTCTGTCATGAAATGCAATCTCACATTCACTGGTTTTGTTCTCTGAACAAGGGATGATGTAATATGATGGAGGGGTTTGTGTAATGCTGCCATTCAAAAAAGAATCCGTGAGAGCCCTGAACTGTGGAAAAACATTTGCTTTATATGTGTCTTTCAAAATATTTAATTTTGGCAGCAGTCATATTCAATACAACAGCATTTTTTGCATGTGATATAATTTAATCATTAAATATTCAGCCACCGTATCAAGCTGTAAGGGTATTTCTCACAAACTCTTCACTATGACGCAACAGGACTGCCATGCAGAAAAACGGAGGTGGTTGACATTGGGAAACTCTGGCAGCTGGAAACAGCAGGACTGAGGCAGTAATAATGGCAGCACAAGAACAAGCACAGCACGACAAGACAAAACTAACCGCCTGTGGGACTTCCAGATCCAGATAGACAAGCAAAGACTGGCTTGCCATCCAAAAACTGATCAGAGAAAAGGATGAGGCATTCCCAACCCGGATTGCAGCGTTTCAGTCCAGAGGGACCCACGTCCAGTTTTGTTTTGGACCCCACTGACTTTCATTGTATTGAAGAAAACAGTTCAGACATTCCTCAAAAAGCATTCTTTTATGTTCCACAGAAGAATAAAAAAGTAATACAGCTTTGTAATCTTGAATCAGAATATATTCCCCTCCCTCTTGCAGCATCTCTTCTCTTCTCTGATGACGAGGGCGGGCCCTGAATTTTTGGGTGAACTATTCCTTCAAAGTAACATCAAATGTAAGTCAGAGTCATGGCACTGCAGTTATCCTCCTGTATATGTTCTGATATTTTGAGCTTTCATGTGTATGTGGAAGAAACGGACTTATCTGATGTTTCCCTACCCATAATTTCCTGTCAAAATTGAACCAAAAAAGTTCAAATAAAGATCAAACATAAGAAATCTTCTGTTGCAATGTCAGGCAGAGGGCCCAGTCTCCATACCAGTCTGATTCTGCGTTTTCAATTGAGGACAATTAGATCTTCATCTCATTATCTGTCCAGCTGTTTCCTAAAACCTTTTCTGCAATCAAAGCACAGTGAAGCAGGTTACCTTATACTGAAGCATGCCAATGCAAGAAATGCAAACATAGCTATTGCTCCTTTCTTTATCCAAGTAATGCTACCAACACTCTATGCTCCACTTTAACATAGTCTAGACAACATCTGCCCTCTGTAATTGAAGTCTAACCCCTGACATTGTGGAACAAAAAAAAAAAAAAAAAAAGATGCTGCACATTGAAAGATCCTGAGTTGGAAACAGTCACTGCTCTCTTCTTTTTCTGACAATGCCCCCACTGCAAAAGAGGAAGCTAATATGACATGGTTGCTTCAGCAAATGTGTTTTTATCTCACGTTTGCTTTTGTTAACACTATAGGGTAAGTAGAGGTGCTATGTTATTTTCAAATGCAACCTTTTAGCAGCACTTGCCGGACATTTCATTTCTGAATTGCCATATGTACAGTAACCAACGTAATAAAACATTTTCATCTGTTTTAGATAAAACTGATCACGCTTCAGTGCCTATCACTGCATATTTCATTTTAAAAGTGTTGCAACTCATGCAAGAAGCAACGTAATATTATTTTGAAGAAATGTTGCCAAAGGAACGTTTTTCCAATGACCCTGGGTTGATATTAAACCTCTCCACGCAAGGTATCACAATGTTTGAGTCCTGCACCATAGGTAGATCCTCCAGGAGAGGGGAAACATATCTAAGCCACTTAAATAGTCGTGGGGGTACCTCAGGGTTCGGTACTGGGCCTCCTCTTCTTCTTGATATACACAACAACGCTGAGATCCATCTCATCTGTGAGCACTCAGTCCTGTTAATGCACTCAATCCTGAGCTCTTTCACCAACAAATCTTTAAATATTCTTTCTCTATTGTCTCAATGTCCCTCACTGTCATCTGTGTTCTTTTTCTACCAGCATCCCCATTGCAAAAGCATCATCCTTTTATGAGATCAACAGCATTTCAAACTGAGGACATTCGCATCTGTCCTCCTCCACCTCCTCTATAACAGCTGATGACTTTTTCACATGCAGACAACAACCATAAACAGTCAATTCTCTGTACCACAGTCTCACAAACACCTACCACCCACATGCAACTTTCCGTTCACAGAGACTGAGGTCTCTGAACGTCTTCTCTCCAGCCATCACCTGCCATCTTATTCATTTCCATCTTCTCTAAGTCATTTCTTCTGCACTTGTACCCGCCATCACACACATCATCAACACATCTCTTATCTGGCACGTTTATGACCACAGTCAAGCAGGCTTGAGTTAAAATAACCTATGCTAAACCATATATTCACATTGTGCAAGTTAATATGCACAGCCAAGTGTCACAGATCAGCCTGCTAGACAACAATCAATCAGGTTTCAAAAGCTATCATTCAACAGAAATCATCTTTCAAAATGTGACTGAAGAACAGCAAATTGTGAGAGGTGCCTCTAAAATCATCAGTTCTAATTCTGCTGGATCTATAGTAAATCCTCCTATTAAACAACATAGGCTCATTGGGGGAAAAAAAAACACGCCTCTCCAAAAACTTACTTATGCATACAATTCACTGCAGTTTTCAGCCAAAATAAACACTTTTTCAGGCAGTAAAATTGCAACAACTTTTATACCTTTTTCACACAAATAATGATTCAGGGGCAGATTATTGATTAATAAAGACTTATTTTTGCACGGTTTCTACCACAATACTATGTTATGATTTCAAAACCCTTTTACCATAGTGCATGATTTGTAAATGAATACATTTTGATGTGTGCATCACATAACCAGCTCTATATGTTTGGATTTTCTGATGTAGTAAACTTTAGTAGCTCACCTGGTACAGCACTGCACTTGTGATGAGGATTGCGTCGTAAAGAGTCACGGTAAGAGCTCCAATACTTGTAGAAGCAAGCTAAGATGACATGGTTGCTTCAGCAAATGTGTTTTTATCTCACGTTTGCTTTTGTTAACACTATAAGAGTAGGGTTAAATGCAGGTGCTATAGAGTCTTTTAGAGTAGAGTGTTAACCTTTCAGCACCACTCACATCACTGCGCATTTCATTTTCAAAGTGTCTCGACACATGCAAGAAGCAACGTAATATTATTTTTCAGAAATGTTGCCAAAGGCACGTTTTTCCAATGACCCTGGGTTGATATTAAACCTCTCCACACAATGTATCACAAACTTTGAGTCCCGCATCATAGGTAGATCCTTCAGGAGAGGGGAAATGTATCTAATCCACTTAAATAGTCATGGGGGTACCTCAGGGTTCGGTACTGGGCCTCCTCTTCTTCTTGATGTACACAACAACGCTGGGACCCACCTCATCTGTGAGCACTCAGTTCTGTTAATGCACTCAATCTTGAGCTCTTTCACAAAAAAACAATCTTTAAATATTCTTTCTTTATTGTCTCACTGTCTATCTATGTTCTAGTATGTACTTTCCTGAGCAATTTTAGAACAGTGTGTTGTAGCATTTCTCCTATTTGTGCCTCCATAGGAGGAATCAATTATGTTGTATTACTCATTCTTTAATTGCTTTTGATCAATTGCAAATCTTATTAAAAGTAAACTATCATTCACTTCACAAAATAACAACCGAGAAACAGGACAGGGACATATTTACTGGAAATCTCAAAAGGAATTACACTCTAAAAGCAGCAACAATACAGCCTCAATTTGAATAGTTGTAAAGACAAACAGATTAATGTTTGCTGAATTAGTAATGTTATTAACTTTTAAGTAAATTAGCTGTTGCTCTGCTGTGGCTAAATGGGAAAATTCTATTTTGAAGGGGATATTTCTGCATCCCTGCATTGTAATATACAACCATAATACCACCATTCTGAAACTGATGCCAAATGCTTACAAAAACAGAACTGCCATTCTCACAATTTGAGGAAATAAATAACTGTTTAATTGAGTGTTCTGTAATGTCAGTTGAACAAAATTAGCCCAGAAGCACAGATGTATAATGGGGGAAAATCATCAATAAAAGAAGCCCTAATGAAGTCCACCGAAACACAATGTTTCCATGAACCATTAACAGACCGGTTATTGACCAGGACATCCCTTATGAGAGGAAACACATTACAGAACAATAGAGAGGTCTGGGAATACAAATAATGGTCATGAGAATGTCATTACTGCTGATTTATGATAATAAATGATAAATAACTAAATATGACGGCATTATTAATGTCTTCACAAGCATCTACTAATTCCAATCCACATGATGATAAATTCAATGAATTATCTAATAATATTTATGTAATATATTTGTTTGTGCAGTAAGGCACTAAACAAACCAAGCAGCGGAAAATGTTCTAATAGCCCGCCAATATAATTGCACACATGATTCTGTTGTCAAAAGGGAATGACTTGAATGCCTTCCTGTTTTGTGCTGACTCAGGCTCCTCAGGGATGCGGGATATTGCAACGGCATGCAGAGAAGCTGACGCAGCGCACTGGTGCCACAACTAAAAAGTCATTAGTGGAAACAGAAATCTATTTCCAATCCCCCTCCACAGGGAAAAGAACAACTGTTCCTACAACCTGTGGGTGCTAATGTATCTCCAACATGTAGAAGGTATTCAAAATACTGAAAGAAGCCATACATTCATATTTATCAATACATTCAATAAATACAATTTACTGACTCATTCAATAATGAAAGTATAATACAAATACTCATTGTTAGATTTTCAATATAAATATCAACCAAATTTTGGACACGCTTAAATTGTTTTCTTTAAAAAAAAAAAAAAAATCCAGGAGTTTATGCTTAAATGCTTTAAATTAGTTCATAAATTACATTTATATATGAATACTTAATTTTCCAGTTCTTAGTCACTAAAAATTAATTATTAAATAATTTTTATGACTTTACTATATTTTAATATTTACATTTTTAATTTTTTTTTAAAGTAAAAAAATATAATAAAGCAAAAAAAGAAAAAAAAAACTTTTCACTGGCAGTATATATTCAAAGATAAATTAAAAAAATTTTTTTTGCAGTTTTTGTAAAAATAAAATAAAATAAAATATCTAAGCCACTTAAATAGTCATGGGGGTACCTCAGGGTTCGGTACTGGGCCTCCTCTTCTTCTTGATGTACACAACAACGCTGGGATCCATCTCATCTGTGAGCACTCAGTCCTGTTAATGCACTAGAAAAAAAAAAGTTTATAAACTAACAATTGTGAGAAATAAAGTCAGAATTGCAAGTTATAAACTCACAACTGCGTTGAAATAAAGTCAGAATTGCAGGAGATATAAACTCGCATTTTTCTTTTTTCACGCAATTCTGACATTTTCTCACAATTGTGAGTTTATATCTCGCAATTCTGACTTTTTCTCACAATTGTGAGATATAAAGTCCAATTCTGAGGGAAAAAAGACTGACTTTTTTCACAATTTTGACTTTATAACTCGCAATTTCATGTTATAAGTCAGAATCGTTACACGTAAACTCGCAATTGCAAGAAAAAAATCAGAATTGTGAGTCGCAGTTACCTTTTTAAAAAATTGTATTCACTGGTGGAAACAAGCTTCCATACATGACTGAGCTTACTGGGAGTACGTCAAATTAAAATCCCTATTCCCTAAGCAACAATATTCAGCACCAGTGAAATGAACGGCTCAGATCTGGATGAAACGCCTGGTCACCTGGAGTTCAATGCACACTGGCAATGCAGGATTTCAGATCATTCAATCTAAAAGGCTGTATTAGTGGCTTAAACAATAATTGAATCCAGCAATCAGCAATTATTTCTATATAAATCCGACAGCTTAGGCATACGACTTATCATATAGAATGGAAAGGCCTATTTCCATACGTACAGAAATGGCTGACTCTACACTTTGAAGCAAAAGCATTTTGAAATGAACCTAAATCTCCCTTTAAAAACCATTTCCCCTGCTTCCACTGTAAGTAATCTATCATTTTCTTACATACAATGTGTGCACCAGGCGCTATATAGCCTAACTCATGGCAGCTGTGATGAATCACGTCCTATGATGATCGTAATGATGTTTTTATTGTAGTCGAAAGCAGTGAAACTGATGCAGATAGTTAGAATCGTTCAACTGAGCTAGGCACTTTACTGGAAACACCATTAAAAGTTCATTCTTTGTCAAAAGGTACAGGAAATTGTTCAGTACTTGATTTTAAACAACACGCCACATTATGCACAGTACTTAATTTATGCCTATTTCATAATTCATTAAATGCTTCACACCGAGGCCTAATGAACATGTCTTCACACTGTCGAGTGTATAGGTGGAGCCCTTCGATATAAATTACTTTCAAGCCCCAGGAATTGACGTGACATGCCTGTGTGTGTGTGTGTGTAGCACCATTAACATTTATATTAAATGATTGTGCTCACCATGTAATAAGTGATCAGGGTCAAAGAGGAACCACCTCATCCATCTTTATGTTGCTCCAGTGCATGCTAGGAGATCCTCACAGACATTCTGCCATCAATTTAAAGTGAACCTATTATGCCCTTTTCACAAGATGTAATATAAGTCTCTGGTGTCTCCAGAATGTGTCAGTGAAGTTTCAGCTCAAAATACCCCACAGATCATTTATTATAGCTTGTCAAATTTGCCCCTATTTGGGTGTGAGCAAAAACACGCCGTTTTTGTGTGTGTCCCTTTAAATGCAAATGAGCTGCTGCTCCCGGCCCCCTTTCCAGAAGAGGGCGGAGCTTTAACAGCTCGCGCTTCGGTCACTCAACAACAACAAAGCTGGAGAATCTCACGCAGCCAAAATGAGGATTGTCAGTAACGGTGTTCAGCCTTACATTGTTCAAACCGGAGTCGACACTGATGGAGAGACTCAAGAAGAAGTTACAACTTTTAGTATGTATCTGGACAAATTAGATAAATGTATCTGAAAAAGTAGATAAATTTATGTTGATTCAACTCATCGACTAGCATGTGTCGTCATGTTAATTTTTTGCAAATCCAGTGTTGAATTGTTCCTCGTTTGTGAAGCAGTCCGGTGTAAAATGACGGTGTAACAACAACACTCTACTACATACTATATATATATAAAATGTGAAAAAGAAGATTTAAAGTTGCCAGGGGATTGGGGATACTTGGGGATTCATGCCCAGTTCTCCCAAAATCAATGATGCCTCTGCCCTGTGCTCACACTAGATAAGCTGTACTGATTCTGGGTCAGTCTGATGCTGAACACGCTGCCTCATTTCAACAAGCAAGGCTGGACGATGTTGTTCATGATGGAAAATATTCCAGACAACATCATTTTCTTCTCGGCCAACACTTCCAAAAGAAACTAGGTCTATCCCAATGACAGAAGCTGCTTTTCTGATGAGCTTTAATCCCAGCACACAGAACAGACGACGTTAGACTGAACATGTGACGCATCTTCTGTGTCAAGCATATAGATATAGTTACATAAACAAACTACATAATGCAAATGTAGCACTGAACGGCGGCTTCCTCCGTATCTCTGCTTCTACAGTAACACATAGGCACATAAACATAAAGCTTTCATTGGGAATCACAGCCATGCTGATATTCCGGTTGTCATGGCGATTGAACAAGGCGAATCAGGACGCCTTCCAGAATTTAGTTTTCTTGTTAAAACCTTAATTAGGATTAGATGAATTTGGTATCGTCAATTTCAAAGCATAATGGAGATCCAACGCAGGGTGAAAATCCAGACGATTTTGAATAAAAACTCAAAAATTGTCCTCACTTTCACCTGCTTTATATGCTAAGGATACTCCCAGCGTCCCAGAGCCCATTGTTGTTATGCTAATGCTGCTGATCATGCGGAAAAGCATTAGTGTTTGCTCACTCGAGTATGTGCATTTACCCCTTACAAAGACTCTTTAAAAACCAACATGTGCAAATACATCATCTTTTACTGATAAAGGCATTTATTAATTATTGCTATTGTTAGTAAAAATATAATTGTTCATTGTTAGTTCATGTTAACTAATGTAGTAACTGGGTTAAAAACAACCCAAGTTGGGTTGAAAATGGACAAACCCAGTGGTTGGGTTAAATGTTTGCCCAACATGCTGGGTAGTTTTATTTAACCCAACTATTGTTTAAAAATGACTGTATTGTTGCTTAAAATGAACCCAAAATATGTTGGAAATATTTATTAATATGTTTAATAAATTAACAGGTTTAATGAATAATAGTTAAACATTTATTAAATTGATTATGTTCACCTTGTGATTATTATTGTTGTCTCTAGTAATTATGTGTCTGATTTTTAATTTCCAACATATTTTGGGTTCATTTTAAGTCAGACATATAGTCATTTATTAACAATAGTTGAGTTAAATAAAACATTTAACCCAACCACTGGGTTAAAACAATCCAACTGCTGGGTTTGTCCTTTTTCAACCCAACTTGGGTGTTTTTAAACCAGCATTTTAAAATGTCATTGAATCTGTAATTTCATTTTATTCATAATTTAACAATTCACCATTTCATGACAATGATTTGATTATGCCATACCAATATTGTGTTCTTGTTTTAAACACTTTTATGTTCTGTATAAATCTGTTGTAGCTATAATGTATTAACCAAAATAAGAGAACGGTGTTAAAATGAAGAATATATTCTTGCAATGGTGATCAAAGCACAAGAACTGACACAAATGAATGAATGTAATGATACTGTATGAATGTGCTACTAAATAACAGCAGCTCAGGTCTCCAGCAGAAGTGCACTGACGCCCCCTGCTGGTTTAAAGTCAAAGGTACAGAAAAGTGCCTTTACAAGGGCTGCTTTTTTTGCATCATTTGTCAGTCATTTGAAGTTTTGCATCATTTGTCAGTCTCCTCTTAGCTTGGAATCCTTCACATGACAAAGCATGTTCTGCTTCAGAAACCGTCAGAAACCATTTTCCAACAGCATAAGAATAAACATATACACAATAAACTAAAAGCAATAATAAGGAAATATCAAAAATCAAGGTAACATGTTCCCTAAGTTTTCATAACTTAATTAAAGTGGTAACACTTCAGTATAGGGAACACATATTCACTTTTAACTACGACTTTTGCCTCAATAAACTCTTAATTTACTGCTTATTAATAGTTAGTAAGGTAGTTGCTGTAGTGTTTAAGTTCAGGTATTAGGTAGGATTTAGGGATGTAGAATAAGGTCATGCAGAATAAGGCATTAATATGTGCTTTATAAGTACCAATAAACAGCCAATATGCAACTAGTTAAAAGTGGGAATTGTTCCCCATACTAAAGTGTTTCTATAAAAGTAATACTAGCTGATTTAATTTGTTCACTAAATCCAAAAGTCTCAATCAGCAATCTTGCCATATCATCTAAACGTGATTGTTCAACAAATTATCAGCCTGAAACATTATAGATACACAGAAACCTCAACAATGATGACAAACATTGCTAAATAATACACACACACACACACACACACACACACACACACACAAACAAGAACAACACAGTAGGTAAAGTCAGCAAAACAATATGCACTGTAAAAAAGAATTGTTGGTTTAACTTAAAAAAAAAGTAAGTCACCTGGTTGCCTTAAAATTTTGAGTTCATTGAAATAAAAAATTTGAGTTAATACAATGAAGCGATTGGTTCAATCTACAGAAACTCAAAATATTATGTTATCTGAACTACATTAATTTGACCAAAGAAAAAATTGTTATAACAAATCATGAAAATAATTTCTTACAATGTGCCTACGACACTATACAAATAATTTATTCATGCTCCAAAGAAAAATCAGCAACAGTCTTCATATGAAACTGTTTGTTCAGACAAATATTAGCATTTGGGGGAATATAGTGCTCTAATTTGTTTTTATTTAGATTCACATTCAAGTATGCTGGATAAAATGCAACGTTTTTCAAGTGTATTGTAATACTCTCTGTATTATCATCAATCAACCTTTGTTAGAATATTGTTCACTGCATGAAATATAATTTTAATTTCTGCAGCAAGTTGAAGTACGCCACCTAGAGAACGCAATTATTTAATCAGACAGAGTTTGTGTGTTCATGTGTGTGTCATTGTGTCATTTCTCACAACAACAGCTAATAATGGTTGTTTACTTCATCTGGTACTTTCAGTGAAGAGCCTCCTATTGAATCTGAATTCCCTGTAACACAAATAGCCTAATTTAGCTGTATAAAAACTGTTAAACAAATTAGGTAAATCAAACTAGTAACTGACAGTAATGCTCTTGAGTATCAAATGTAATAAAGTTGTTATCAATGTCAGCCAAAAATTGCCACTGGTTTTCTGACACAATTCTGCAAATCACAACTGCGCCCAGAATCTGCACAAAAAAAGAAGAAAATGAGCTCATTAGTGGATTTTGCAGCCACCTAGTGGCCACATTATCCCAGTGTTGCTTAGAGAGGGAGTCTTGTGACATTTTTAATGAAATATTCCTATATTTATGGTCATCCCAAACCTGTATGAAGCTCAGGAATCCTGTACAGAAAGTGTTGTCCATAGATTAGTTATGTTACAGTAGATATACCAAAGATATTAGCTTACATTATGACTCGCACCATCAGAAAAACACCGCTTTCTTTTCCACTTACTGCATAATTAACCTGCTTCTTCCCTCACTAACAAAGACAACATCCACACTAATGCCATCCAGAGATAATCTCAGAGTCAGCCACAGAAATATGATTTTCTCTGCGCACTTTAATGCAGTTAGAGTCACAGTTCAGTCAATGTTTCTCTTTCCATTGGCCTTCAGTGACATGCTTCTTGATGGAGAGGCTGAAACAAGAATCTTAAACTCTGACCTTGATCGTAACAGATACATTAACGTCTGACTCAGAAAAACACCGAGAGGGAATGGAAAGCAGAATAACAGCAATCGATATAGTGCTTTTGACTTCTAAGAAAGATGAGAAGCTGCCACAAATAAATGCGAATAACCTTTATGAGAATAACCTTTCCAACAAAGGTTTTCTTTAATGCACTCTGAGAATATGGACAGATCGCTGTAGTGCCTCAGTTGAACTGATCATCTCTTCCTCTTTACTGCTAGTTACAGCAGCAAATAAACGTGAATAAACATCAGAAAGAACGTTGAAAGATACAGAACAACTTACTGAAATAAATCATGTCTCATGTAATCGCTGAAAGTCGTCAATAAAAAGCTTAAAATCAATGTCACCAAAGTCCCTTTAAGACAAGTAAATTAATTGTAAATTAATCTGTAAATTAATTGCCTAAATTATTACATTATTAGCTAACTGCATTCTCCAAATTGTAATGTTGACATGCATTCTCTGTAAAGCTGCTTTGAAACGATATGTATTGTGAAAAGCAATACGGCCATCTTTGAAACGCCTCTTGGGCATTGAATAGGGAAACATCAAATTCTCCAAAGCTGTTCGCCAAACTTTTGATTAAATTTCATATTTGAAATCACCAACGAAATCTGACAACATCTGTCTCTAAACACTCGAATCAGGACAGAAAACCAGAAAATCGCATTTTTCAGGCTGGATCAAGCTAATGCGCATGCGCAGTCTTAGAAGTCGGGACTTACTCCGCCATATTGCGCGTTGCACTTTCTCCCATTCATAATAGCACATGGCGCACCGTCTTAGTATATACAGACAGTATACGTTTTTGATGTTATATAACCATACTTCATATTTACCTCAGAAAAGCCAATCAATGACCGCTATGGTTAGTGAGAAATATAGGCTACTCTAGAGAGGAGCAATTTTGCAAAAAAATAAGCACTAAATTACATATAGACCACATTAGCTATATTTGTTTAGCCTACTCTTATATCATTAACAGTTATTATTATAACGTTATTATTATAAAAACGGCCTTGTATGCAATTGTATACAAATCAGTTGTTAATTTGAACCTTTAACCAGCTGACAGCGTTCCCTGTGTAGTTGAGAAAAAATAACGTGTTCCATATCCATGTATATATCCAAAAGAATCGATATTGAAGCTAATTTAATCGAAATCCAATCCAAATCTTAATCCCCCAAAACTCACGAAACCAAGAAAATGTGTGATGTTTATGAGATGTTTGTGTATCCCCTAAAATGAGAACATAATTCTGTCATTTCAGTCATTTTTCAGACTTTTCAAACGGCATAAATTTACGCTAAAAGACTGAAAAGAACTTACTGTACAATGTCGTCGTCTTTTCACTGTCTGCAACTTCCGGTTTCGAATGTCGCAATCGCCCCCTAGTGGCAGTCAAGATGAACTCAATTAATTTGTTAGTCAAGCCGCTGTGTTTTTGTTTACATCTCTGCAGAAGCATTTAAATTCTGCTAAATGACCATGGATGAATGGAAGGAATGAATGAATAATGAATTAATTAAAGTTAGACACAAACCATTTATAATTTTCAGTTGTTATCCTTCCAAATCAAATGGCATTGGTATACAGTTTAGTATGTTTTAATCTCCCCTGTTAAGGCACCATGAAATCAAAATGGATGACTCTTATTTTTTAATGGAATATTGCAGTATTATATATGATTTATTGGTGCACATCATCATTATTGTGTTAAATTCATGTTCTGGTAATCTTGAATCAGAATATCTTCTCCTCCCTCTTGCAGCATCTCTTCTCTTCTCTGATGATGAGGGCGGGGCAACCTGTCACTCGCATGAGATCCACCAATAGCAAACCACAACCATCCAATCAATTCCCCACAGACAAAATCGAGCCCCGCCCTACATTTGTTCTTGTTTGCGAAGCCATTTCACTATGATATACACTATATTGCCAAAAGTATTGGGACACCCCTCCAAATCATTGAATTCAGGTGTTCCGAACACTTCCATGGCCACAGGTGTATAAAATCAAGCACTAGGCATGCAGACTGCTTCTACAAACATTTGTGAAAGAATGGGTCGCTCTCAGTGAATTCAAGCGTGGTACCGTGATAGGTTGCCACCTGTGCAATAAGTCTATTCGTGAAAATTCCTCACTACTAAATATTCCACGGTCAACTGTTAGTGGTATCAGAACAAAGTGGAAGCAATTGGGAACAACAGCAACTCAACCACGAAGTGGTAGGCCACGTAAAATCACAGAGCGGGGTCAGTGCATGCTGAGGTGCACAGTGCGTAGAAGTCGCCAACTTTCTGCAGAGTCAATAGCTACAGACCTCCAAACTTCATGTGGCCTTCAGATTAGCTCAAGAACAGTGCGAAGAGAGCTTCATGGAATGGGTTTCTATGGCCGAGCAGCTGCATCCAAGTCTTACATCACCAAGTGCAATGCAAAGCGTCGGATGCAGTGATGTAAAGCACACCGCCACTGGACTCTAGAGCAGTGGAGACGTGTTCTCTGGAGTGACCAATCACGCTTCTCTGTCTGGCAATCCCATGGACGAGTCTGGGTTTGGCGGATGCCAGGAGAACGGTACTTGCCTGACTGCATTGTGCCAAGTGTAATGTTTGGTTGAGGGGGGATTATGGTGTTGGGTTGTTTTACAGGGATTGGGCTTGACCCCTTAGTTCCAGTGAAAGGAACTCTTAATGCTTCAGCATATCAATACATTTTGGACAATTTCATGCTCCCAACTTTGTGGGAACAGTTTGGAGATGACCCCTTCCTGTTCCAACATGACTGCGCACCAGTGCACAAAGCAAGGTCCATAAAGACATGGATGAGTGAGTTTGGTGTGGAGGAACTTGACTGGCCTGCACAGAGTCCTGACCTCAACCCGACAGAACACCTTTGGGATGAATTAGAGCGGAGACTGTGAGCCAGGCCTTCTCGTCAACATCACTGCCTGACCTCACAAATGCGCTTCTAGAAGAATGGTCAAAAGTTCCCATAAACACACTCCTAAACCTTGTAGAAAGCCTTCCCAGAAGAGTTGAAGCTGTTACAGCTGCAAAGGGTGGGCCAACTCCATATTAAACCCTACGGATTAAGAATGGGATGTCATTAAAGTTCATGTGCACGTAAAGGCAGACGTCCCAAAACATTTGGCAATATAGTGTACGAACCAATAGAAAAGAAAAGTCATTCCAGAACAACTTCTCTTTCACGATGACATTAAAATTTCAGATGCACAGAGGGTCGGACCTCAGCACAGCCCCTGGATTACTCACAATTACAGATGATGAATGACCTCCGCTTTGTTGTTTGTGCTTTGTCGCATCTCACCCCTGATTCCTCTTAGTTTTTTTTTTTTTTTTTTTAAGAAGGAGAATTGTTTAATATGAGACAGGAAAGACAAATGAAATATACTGTAAATGATTTACTGCGTGATGATTAAATGATCATTAAATGATCATTAATATATTTTCACTGCATTAATATTAATTTAGAGATTAGTCTGCAAATGCATCATAAACAACGTGCCAGGCAGCTTATTACGCTCCATGTCTGTAGAGGGCAGTAAAGCACTGTGAGACTGAGGCACGGCAGGTGATTTAACATGTGTGGTCCTCCTGACAAAAGAAACTGCACAGGTCTGGATGTTCAGGGGCACTACTGGTCATTTTGAGATAAAGAGACTTAGGTTTATCAGTTCTTTGAAGAAGCCTCGTTTCGATTCGCTACCGAACAGCAGAGCATTTTAATTAGAGTGTCAGCATATTTAAATCTGAGCATGAATAATTAACAGCTCAGTCCTGTCCGCCCACTCTCCATGTTAATGCAGCTATTACTCAGTCAAATGGTGGAGACTGATATTTGTAGTGGCATGATTGATCAAAAATAGGTTAATTTGGGATTTGTGCTGGATTGTGAATGCAAAACAGAGCGTGGAAGCTGTCTGTTTTAAATTGAGGGCAATGTGGATGAGGTTCAGCATACAAATAGAGAGCCAGTGTTTCCCTTTCATGTTCTGCTGTATTCTATCATGTACCCTGTAGAGGAGACAACTAACAGGAACAGCATTTAGTGTAGATTTTTCTTTTAAGTTATATTAATGTATAATTTACCTGCAGTATAGAGAAATAAGTATGTATTTGGGCTTCTGCAAACATGCAGCAATAATAATAACAGCACAAGTAAACCCAACAGAAAGGAATGAGTGTTTTTGAGGGGGTGTGTCCCTCTGACGTCATCGGATCTGGCTGTATAAGGAGTCGGGAGTGACAGGCGTCATGGCTCCTCCAGTGGAGACAGAGAGCATTGATCTGTGTGATGTAATGATTTATCAAGTTCATTTTTTCTGGAGGCAATTTTAAAAGAGGAGGTAAGAGCCAATGTTAATTAATCTTGCATGGTTGAAACAAATGATTTATTTATCATTTGCATAGAAAACCTAATCTAACAAAATTAAAGAACACCTTCAAATACTATTTAGTCTTTTTTGTTTTATTAATATTAATTTCAGTTACAAGTGTTGAGACGTTTACATAACTATATTAGTCTATATGTGTTTAATAATATATTTTTGTCATCTCAAATACCCTGTATTGATATAAATACTAGCTATAGAGGCCTGTATTTAAAATCTAAAGTTATTTTACCCTTTTAAAATGTTTGATGGCACAAAAAAGACGCCCTCTATCGGACAGGTACTCAGTTCCTCAACACAATGTTACTTGCATTAATAATAATAATATGTAATCAAATGCATGTGGCACTGATAAAAGAGCAGAAACACTGAAGCGTTTTGTAAATGGCAGCAGTGTGTTCTTATGAGGGACTAAAGC
Organism: Ctenopharyngodon idella; assembly: GCF_019924925.1. Lineage (NCBI taxonomy): Eukaryota > Metazoa > Chordata > Actinopteri > Cypriniformes > Xenocyprididae > Ctenopharyngodon > Ctenopharyngodon idella. The sequence continues at coordinate 837,034 of NC_067242.1, read as the reverse complement.
TGTAGTTACAACCATTGCAGAGCGTCAGTCTGTAATTTAACATAGCTCCACATGTTTTACTTCCTTTCTTTGTATATTTTGAGGGAAAATGTCTCAAACCTCTTCTGACTGAAGCTGTTTATTTTTACACTTATTGTCACTATGCGGACAGAATTGCTATTATTCATATATGCACTGAAATATGCTTCATGTTTAGATGAATTTGCATTGTCAACACTTTTTGTTCTGTCAAAGAATGACTTTATGCTTCTGCTTCACTGAATGCTGGTGCAGTGCTGTTTAACTGATGTCTTGTGTGGCCCCTATATGATGTTCCTTAAAGGATTAGTTCACTTCAGAATGAAAATTTCCTGATAATTTACTCGCCCCCATGTCATCCAAGATGTTTATGTCTTTCTTTCTTCAGTCGAAAAGAAATGAAGGTTTTTGAGGAAAACATTCCAGGATTTTTCTCCATATAGTGGACTTCACTGGGGTTCAACGGGTTGAAGGTCCAAATGTCAGTTTCAGTGCAGCTTCAAAGAGCTCTACACGATCCCAGACGAGGAATAAGAGTCTTATCTAGAGAAACCATCGGCCATTTTCTAAAAAAAAATTTAAAAATTATATACTTTTTAACCACAAATGCTCGTCTTGCACTGCTCTGTGATGCTCCAGGCATTACGTTAGTCATGTTGGAAAGGTCACGCGTGACGTAGGTGGAAGTATCGCGGTAGATCTCATTTTCTTCTCCAACTTTAAAATCGTCCGACATCGTTGTTTTACCTTTTTTTTGTAAAGGCCGTTTGACTTAGTCTTTGTACGTTTGCTTTGTAAACACTGGATCGGTACTTCCGTCTACGTCACGCGTGACCTTTCCAACATGATTACGTAATGCGTGGAGCATCACAGAGCAGTGCAAGACGAGCATTTGTGGTTAAAAAGTATATAATTTTTTTTTTTTTTTAGAAAATGGCCGATGGTTTCTCTAGATAAGACTCTTATTCCTCGTCTGGGATCATGTAGAGCTCTTTGAAGCTGCACTGAAACTGACATTTGGACCTTCAACCCGTTGAACCCCAGTGAAGTCCACTATATGGAGAAAAATCCTGGAATGTTTTCCTCAAAAACCTTCAACTGAAAGACATTAACATCTTGGATGACATGGGGGTCTGTGTAATTGGAGCGGTTCTCTTCTGAATCTTTATGTAGTCTGTAGATGCCAGCCAGAGATACACATGAGCATCTGAGTTCATACATCTGCGGTACTCCCTAGGGTAAGTGAGTTTGTGGTCAAGCGGTTTGTTTATTGCTTACTAAAAATTGCACTGGTCGTGCTCAGTAGAGCAGAACCCCTTCAGCTGGGTCAGTCACATACAGGTACAACATAAATATGCAAAGAGGCAAAAAAAAAGTGTGTGTCTTTGACAACATTTGATCTATTCTGAGGCTTCACTGCTTTCATTGATCAGGAACTGCCTGATACCGATGGACTGTTTCATACTGATCCTGGAACATCTGATATTATTTCTGAGAACAAGCCAGAGGATTTAATTGCTTGTTTAAAACCCAAAGAGTTCTCAGTTAGGTTTTATTGAAGTATTACCTTAATTCTCAGATGTTTTAATAATACAGTTCTCCTGAAACATGAATAAAAATTAACACAGGCAACGTATTAGACAATTGTTAAAGGTAGTTCACCAAAATATTAAACCTTATTCACTCAGAAATGAAAATTCTGTCATCATTTAATCATCCTCATGTCATTCCAAACCTGTACGACTTTCTTTTGTGGAACATAGAAGATATTTTGAAGAATGTATAGCAACCAAACAAATTTGGTGATCATTGACTTCCATTCTATGAAAAAACAAAACAATAATAAGAAAAACAATAATAAACATTCAGCCATTTGTCAAAATAACCTCTTGTTTGCAGAAAAAATGATATGGGGCCAGAGTAAATGATCACAATATTCATTTTGGAGTGAACTAACCCATTAACAGATAAACAGTTTAAAGATATACATATTAAAGGATTAGTTCACTTTAAAATGAAAATCACCCCAAGCTTTACTCACCCTCAATCCATCCTAGGTGAATATGACTTTCTGCTTTTGGATGAACGCTTTCAGAAATTAAGCTTTCTTCATACGTTGAATACGGATGGCGGTCTGGCGGAAGCTAGATATTTTACTTCAGTATGGATATTTTTCTTACACAAACGCATCGCTTCACTTCAGAAGGCCTTTATTAACCTCCGGAGCCGTGTGGAGTATGTTTATGATGGATGGAGGCACTTTCTTCAGCTCATACTCGTTGGTCCCGTTCACTGCCATTATAAAGCTTGGATGCGTCAGGATATTTATTAAAGGGATGGTTCACCTAAAAATGTTAAAAATTATCCCATGATTTACTCACCATCAAGCCATCCTAGGTGTATATGACTATCTTCTTTCAGAAGATAACTTCAAATAAATTGCTCCCGGTGGACGACTGTACGCAGAATGCGGCAGAAGAGTGACCTCTGACCTGACGCACAACATAATGACGAACGCGGAAGTGCAGAGGATAGAGCAAAACAAATAACCAGTCACGGATTAGAAGTCTAAAACAATCATTTTTAAAGATAAATGTCAGAGGATTCGATATAAGAGAAGAGCAGCTTGAGTTTGTTGCACAGCCCTATTTGTTTGAACCGCGAGAGGCGTCATATGCGTCATACGTCGGGTCAGAGGATTACTCATTTGGCGCAGGTCAACTTGTGCATTCTGCGTACGGTCGTCCGCCGGAAGCTAGTTATTTGAATTTCTAAAGTTTAAAATATGGATATTTTTCTTACAAAAATGCGTCGCTTCACATCAGAAGGCCTTTATTAACCCCTTGGAGTTGTATAGATTACTTTTTTAATTTTTGTATTTTTATGGATGGATGCATTATTTTTGCCTTCAAAACGCAGCCCCCCATTCACAACCATTATAAACCTTGGAGGGACTAAGGATATTTTTAAATATATCTCTGATTGTGTTCGTCTGAAAGAAGAAAGTCATATACACCTAGGATGGATTGAGAGTGAGTAAAGCTTGGGGTGATTTTCATTTTAAAGTGAACTAATCCTTTAATGATAAAATCTTAAAAAACACTACAATTTGGCTTTGATCTTGATAATGTATTACTCTCACTCTCTCTGTCTCACACACACACACACACACACACACACACACACACACACACACACACACACACACACACACACAATATATTATATGAGATTAATGGGCCCTTTTTCTCCATTTATCTCATTAATGCTCAGAAGACAATTAAACGTATTAAAGCAATCTCATTTAAGGGTTTCTTTTTATGTGCTACTCCTTAAATACAGTAGTCTAATACAATAAAATACAATGTTTTAAGATGTGCTTCTCCACATATCCCACTCAAGGAAAAAAAAAATCCCCAAATAGTATGCGTTCAGTCCTAGCATACGCCCCTTGCCAAAGAGATGCTGCATCTCTTTTATTGAAGCAATCTTGTAGAATCGGCCTCTTCCACAGCGAACAGCATGAAAGGCCCAGTTCTACCACAACACATCTGGACCGGGGCCGCCGATCTGCGGCACAATCACAAGCTCTTGATGATGAGAGGATCCAAGCGACATGTAAACGAGCATGCAGTTAACCATTGCTGATTTACTGTTTAACCCACTGATGCTGTTTGGAGGGAAATTATTATGCAAATCTGATAGCTGTTGTTGCAATTTTGTTGAATTTTGGAATTGATGGACTTAACATTAATACAGACTGAGGGCATTTGTGAAAACCCAAACTTTCCCTGTAGCACGTTTGATAGTCAGGGACATGGGAACATGCTGCTAAAAGCGATGGGCAATTTACTATCAATCTCCCATGGCTGGCAGTACAACGTTTAATGCAGTACATCACTCTGTCCCATTGAACTTCTGCTGGTTTCTTTTCTGTTTAATCTTCAATCCAGTAAAATCTTGCCATAAAAGCATGTTTTTGGTATTCACATTCTCCACATACTCGTGAAGTGTCTTTGAATGCTTGTCATGTGCTTCATTGTGCCATCATGGTTATTGCTGTCCAAGCCACAGTCAAACAAAGCGTTCCCATGCCCTCACTGTGTGTCGATGTCTTGGGTCTCTAACGTTTCATTATGGCTTTATGGGAATGATTCCTTCTGTTGTGTTTGCCATGGACAATGCCATCGCCCCGGTCGAGCTTGCTTTACCTCAAAATAACCCTTGTAAAGTGGACGGATGCTTTGAGTAACATGCTTTATGAAAGGCTGGCTGTTATTTTTTATTAAAGAAATAGAAATTATACTGTACAAACATGATTTTAAGGCATTGATGAACAACAAAAAGTGTTTCTATCTACAGCACAAGTGCATGTTTGTGTGTAATTGTGGGCATTTTCTCGTAATCCGGTGAACAGCCTCATGCCATGTGTATTTCCATGTTGTGTTGACCAGGTTTTTTTGCTTACGCTGTTATTTTCCTGTCATTTAGCTGTAGCCTGTGGTCTGTTGGCCAGCGTTTTATGCTAAATGAGAGCTTGTAGACATCACTGAAGCAAAGCGAGAAAATATGACCACATGTCGTTTGGTCCCAATCAAAACGGCCGTCTTACCAAGGAGACTTTTATATGGTTGAATAAAAGGGAATTGTCGTAGTCTGTAAAGTTATAGAGGGCCTGTTGCTTGGCCAGTGAAACGTTAGCAAAATAGACAAGACACATGTTGTTTTATTTATACAAATTTATGCTTATTATTTAGGGTGCGTCTGGTTGATGTATGAACTCGCAGGAGTTTATAGAGGGATGTAAAAGTTTGGGTAGAGCTTTGGGTTAAATTTGAACATTTTTGAAAAACAATATGAGTGTTCCTGCCTGTGCGAAAGTGACAAGCAAGATTTGCATTTCTAGTCAAAAGAATCCACACTCTAAAACCAAGTCGGGTTGAAAATGGACAAACCCAGCGATTGGGGTAATTTTCATTTGAAAGTAAACTAATCCTTTAAGCCTCACGTTTGCCATGTTTCTGGGTTGTGTATTGAGGTTCCAGGTTATTGTCTAACGCATAATTCATGCTTATTTTTTCGTTCATGTCTTGGAATCAAGTTCAAAATTTGTTTTTGCATCACCACCGTTGAAAATAAATCAGCTGAATTACAGAAACAATGCAAAGGGCCTTTCCATTATTCTGTAGAGGATGTTTAATCTCAGAAGTAATTACTTGATTGTCTCTGAGAAAGCGTCTCAACACCCCTGTGGACAACTGTGTGCACTGATCTGATTAGCTTAAGTGTGTAACATCAGAGGTATAATCAAATGAAACAGACATCTTTAAATAATTATGTAAGCAAACTGATTCTTAGCCGTTTAGAATAATTATAGATTGCAATGTTGCTCTGCATCCCTGAACAGACACTTTTTAATGTTCTTTATTTAACAGGGCTCTGAAGATTGACACTTTATACGTGAAGCACTGGAGCGTTAGTTGGGAATGTCGTGGATTTCGAGGTCTTTCCCGGCACTGCTCTTCCTGGTGTACTCGCAAGCAGGAGAGGACGATGATATTCGAGCGGGTATTGCCAGTTTATGATCCCTTTGAGATTTAAAAGTGTCAAAGTCGTCATGAAATCAAGATCACTATCCTTATAGTACATTCCAAATCATACCGTTCCATTTTGATGTTCCATTTTAAGCCCAAAGTATACTTATTTATTTTATTTTTTTAACACGTACACGAGTGTACGCACACAGTCGAACACACAGCCTTGGAAAGTATACTTCATTTGACTCGTACACAGGCGTTCGACGCATGCGCAGTTTTGAGCAATCTCTCGCCACGACTTACAACCCATGTAAACATCTTTGTATTCTTTCATGCTAGAGTTGTACAAATGAGGGTACTTTCTAACCTCTTGGTACAATCTCTCGCCTATGTAGGCGTCCATCGTCGCTGTAGCTTGCATGCGTTTCGGTGTCATGAGAAATCAAGTCCCCCCCCCCAGGAATCGGGTCTCCTTTAGGACCCAAGCGGTAATGCCTGATCAAAATTTCACTATTGTATGATGTTTATTACACTACTGGTCAAAAGTTTGGAAACATTACTATTTTTTAATGTTTTTGAACGAAGTCTCTTATGCTCATTAAGGCTGCATTTATTTCATAATAAATACAGGAAAAACAATAATATTGTGAAATATTATTACAGTTTAAAACAGCTGTTTTCTATGTGAATATATAGTAAAGTGTAATTTATTCCTGTGATCAAAGCTGAATTTTCAGCATCATTACTCCAGTCTTCAGTGTCACATGATCCTTCAGAAATCATTCTAATATGATGTTTTGCTGCTCAGTTATTATCAATGTTGGAAACAGTTGTGTTGTTTAATATTTTTTGGAACCTGTGATACTTTTTTTCATGATTCACTGATGAATAAAAGGTTAAAAAGAACAGCATTTATTCAAAATATAAATCTTTTCTAACAATATAAATCTTTACTATCACTTTTTATCAATTTAACACATCCGTGCTGAATAAAAGAATTAATTTCTTTCAAAAAACAGAAAGAAAAAACTGTCTGTTTCCAACATTGATAATAAATCATCATATTAGAATGATTTCTGAAGGATCATGTGACACTGAAGACTGGAGTAATGATGCTGAAAATTCAGCTTTGATCACAGGAATAAATTATATTTTAAAGTAAATTAAAATAGAAAACCATAATTTTAAATTGTAATAATATTTCACAATATTATTGTTTTTTCTGTATTTATTATGAAATAAATGCAGCCTTAATGAGCAGAAGAGACTTTATTCAAAAACATTAAGAATAGTAATGTTTCCAAACTTTTGACCGGTAGTGTACATTAAGTGCACAAATTACATGCTTGAAATATAAAATGAATGCCAGATGTGGTGAGAAATCGAGTCCCCCCAGGAATCGGATACTCTTCTGATGATGAAATTTGCGTCACGCGCACTGTACGCTGACCCTCGCGTACGCGTAAAAAGTTTACTTTGGGCTTTAGTTTTGGAACACAATCTAAATTTGAAATGTAACACTTTGAGTTTGATAGGTGGCTTTTTGTCTCTCTCTATTACCCCTTTTCCACCAGCATGAACCCGGGTGCTAGTTCAGAGCTGTTGCCGGTTTGGAGTTGGTTCGACTAATGAGCCTTCTAAGAGCCGATTTGTCTTTCAACGGGCTAGAGAGCCAACACAGAACCAGATCTTATGTCACTGTATACACCTCATCTTCCCAGCAGCACCAAACACACTAGGCTTGTTCGAGATGCATTGGCTTCTCGCAGACCGATCGGCGCATGACACCAAAGCACCACGAAAGCAATCCAAAAGCAGTCGTATGCTCTCCAAACTCTCCCGCGGCACTTTGATGTCATACGCCGATCGGTCCGCACAGTGCCAATGTTTCTCGAACAGGCCTTCCATCAACAATGGCAGACATTGCGTTTTTACTGATGCTCATGGCTTTGTGAACCTGCATCGCCATCCAAACAAGGCAAATCCAACGCGTTCGTGCAGCTCGCTATAATTTGAATAGACGGAGATTACAATCGAGCTGCTATTAGCTCGATTAGCTGCTATTTTAAAAATGGTGGTCACAAGTTTCTGTTTGTCTTGTTGGTCACGGTAACTCTGCTCCCAGCCCCAATGCAAGCGGTTCTTACTTCTAGACCAGCAAAGTTTTGGTGCTACTTACGAACCACTTCTCCTGGTTCAGAGCTGGTGCTTTGGGTGTCGAACTGATTTGAAACTAGGCTCTGGCACTGAACCAGCACTCCAACTGCCTTGGTGGAAAAGGGGTATATGTGGTATTTATTTCTAGCCCAGTTCTTGTCCCCATTCTGCAGGCTGCAGCACTGCTGTGAATGACCTGGTCTACATCATGGATGGCTCCTGGAGTGTGGGAGATGAGGACTTCGAAACAGCCAAGCGCTGGTTGGTCAATGTCACCAGTGGCTTTGATGTTAGTTCACACTACTCACAGATCGGTGTAGTCCAATACAGTGACACGCCTAGGTTGGAGATTCCTCTCGGTCTCCACAAGACCACTCAAGATCTCATTAAAGCCATTGAGGATATCAGCTATTTAGGTGGAAACACCCAGACGGGCCGCGCCATCAAGTTTGCCGTGGACCACGTCTTTGCGTCTTCGCAACGAAATGATGTGAAGAACCGTATTGCTGTGGTGGTGACTGATGGAAAGTCGCAAGACGACGTTATGGACGCGAGCATTGAGGCGCGAGCACAAGGGATTAAAGTGTTTGCGGTGGGCGTTGGTACGGAGATCACCACGTCAGAGCTGGTGACCATCGCCAACAAGCCGGAGGGGGATTACGTGCTTTACGCGGAGGACTACACCAATATCGACCGTATCCGTGACGCTATGGAACAGAAGCTGTGCGAGGGTAAGATTCACATGCGTGTGAGCAATCCCATAAACATTAAAACTAGTTTTGGCATTACCAGTCCTCTCCTGTTCTTAAAAGAACCGTGAACCACTAAAATACCACAGTCCATTCATGCCCAGTGACAAGGGAAGCCACAGAGCTCGTGGGCCAAACCAGCGGCATGATGCCATGGTAGGGAGGAACTGGGAACAGGGACCAGATGTGGCATGTGCCAACCACGGTCCAGCTGGCAGCTCTGGTTTGGATGGTTAGAGTAGTTGTTAATAGTGACAGGAGTCTGCTTTCTCTAACCAAAAGTAATTACAAACATTTACTGTCCATGTTTTCTCCATTTCTGTCACCTGATGGAGTTTGGGTTTCTTTGCCACTGTTACCTTCGGCTCTTTTTTGGCATTAACTCAGCAGTTGGGTTAAATGTTTGCCCAATGTGCTGGGCATTTTTTTTTTATTTTATTTAACCCAACTTGTTTAAAATGAACTCAAAATAAGTTGGAAATTAAAAATCAGACGCATAATTACTAGAGGCAACAATAATAATCAAAAGGCAATTAATAAGCAATTTAATAAATTTAACTATTATTTATTAAACTTATTAATAAATGTTCATTTATTAAACATAATAATAAAAGATAATTTCCAACATACTTTGGGTTCATTTTAAGCAACAATACAGTAATTTTTAAACAATAGTTGGGGTTTGTTGTGAAATATGCTTTCAACCATTCCTGGGAAATAGCTGGATTGTACATTATTATCATGTTTAGTTCAATCACATTACATATTGATTGAATGAAAACTGAGACAGGATTAAAAATAAAATGAATTTGCTGGTTTGAAAGCTTATGATTCAATCCTCCAATTTGTGTGTGGTAATGCGTTTGAAATGATGTGTCCCCCGGCAGAATCTGTATGTCCCACACGTATTCCTGTGGCGTCCCGTGATGAGAAAGGCTTTGAGCTGATGTTGGGCATGAAGATCCATCAGAAAGCTAAGAAGATACATGGCTCATTACTGTCAGAGGCGGCGTATCTGATAGACAAGAGCACTGACATCACTGAAAACACAAGGTTGGGTTTAAACCTAATGCTAATTTTGATCATCACAATCAGTGTTGGGGAAAGTTACTTTTAAATGTAATGCATTACAGTATTGTGTTACTCCCTTAAAAAGTACAGTATTACGTTACTTAGTTACTTTGTTGTCTGTTGTCTGTACTTAGTTTGGTCTGAATACGATAAAGCGTTGAGGAGACGTCTATTGACATCTATTTTTGCAAGCGCTTCTTAAAATTCGTTCGCACGTGTTTTTAAAACGGTTTGACGAATCGACTTGAATTCCATAACATTTTGTCGACATGGTCTGGTTCAATTTTTGTGAAAATTGGAACAACGGCGTAGGAGGAGTTCGAAAAAGTAAGTTTTTGGAAAATTTAAAATGACCGAAAATGATGAGGAATTTTGAATTTTGTTTCGAACCCTTACGGTTCAATAGTTATTAGTATAAACATGAGTGAAATTTTGGACAGGTGGTGGCGCTAGAGGGATTGAGTTAGAGACTCCAAATTTGCTATGGTGGCAGTTCAGACTGTCCTCTATCTGTGTGCCAAATTTCACAACTTTTTAACATACGGTCTGCCATAGACTCAAGAGTGGAAACAGAATAATAATAATAATAATAATAATAGGAACGCCAACTATTAGAGTAGGTGGCTACGCACCTTAAGTGCTTGGTCCCTAATAATAACTTTATTTTTCTATAACACCTTTAAAGGAGCTTCTCAAAGCACTTTACAAGGTAGAAATACAAAATCAACAAAGTGGTGTATTAAAACAATGCGTTACTTGTTACATTAAAAAAAGTAATCTGATTACATCATGCATGTTACTTGTAATGCTCTACCCCAACTCTAATCACAATGATTTAAAAGTGTTTAATATGTAATAATTGGTGATTCTGAAACTTTTTTTAATCACTTTTTAGAGCTCTTGAAAATTTTTTTTTTAGGTGATGGTTTTTATTGTGCAAATCTAATTGCGTTTGTTCTATTATACATATTTTTCTGACTAATAGATGTTTTTATAATTGTTTTAAAGGGAAATTTTTCCAGAAGGCCTCCCTCCCTCATATGTGTTTGTGTCGACTCTGAGGCTGAAAGGGCCTTCTAGCAGGGAGAAGTTTGACCTGTGGAGGGTTCTGTCTAAAGATGGACAGATTCAGGCCGCTGTCACACTAAGCGGACTGGACAAATCGGTCATCTTCACTACCACAAACATGGTTAATGAGGAACAGATGGCTACTTTTGATGCACAAGGCATTGAGGTTAGTGAAATCTACCAGTAACTTATTCTTTACTACATAAAGTTTGTGAATTAATCATTTGTACACTGATGTAGCAGATCTACATAAAGTCAGCATGAAAGGAAAGTTGTCTTTTCTTCTCTATTGTGCCATATATCCGAGTGAAACGACTTTGCAAACAAGAACAAATGTAGGGCGGGGCTTGATTTTGTCTGTGGGGAATTGATTGGATGGTTGTGGTTTGCTATTGGTGGATCTCATGTGAGTGACAGGTTGCCCCGCCCTCATCATCAGAGAAGAGAAGAGATGCTGAAAGAGGGAGGAGAAGATATTCTGATTCAAGATTACCAGAACATGAATTTAAAACAATAATGATGATGTGCACGGAGAAATCATTCATAATGAACACTACAGTATTCCATAAAAAAATAATAAGAATTGTCTGTTTTGAATTCATGGTGACTTTAAACAGAAGTTGCACCACACACACATTTAGGCAGAATAATGATGTAGAAATAAGCTGCTTTATGACATTTCCTTTTAAATCTGTGACTATATTTTTGTACTAGCTGCAATTTCCTGTTCAAAGTCCCATGACGCTTTTTCCACTAAAGCTGCACTTATACATTTAAATAATAAAAAAATTCTCAGAAATGTTTTCATGTTCTCAGAGTTCCTGTTCCATGTCTTCTTCTGCTCTTAATGCCAAAACCAAGTGGTTTTGTGTGATGTTTCTTGCATAATGAGCCATTTTCCTCCATCATAGCCCCTCATTCATGCAGGACAGCTTGTTTTGGAAAATGGTCTGACTCTTGTGACATTCGTGTCAAATGAAAAAGTAGATCTTTGTGCACACCTTTAGTCTTTATTAATCTTTTCAATGTATCTAAAATCAGCACAAACCAGTTTCTCAATGTCTGACATATCTTACAGGCTCTGTTTGATGGAAGCTGGCACCAGCTGAAGGTTCTGGTTAAACCCAGACATGTCACCTGTTTCCTGGATGACCAGCAGATTCAAGACGAGGCTCTGGAAACTTCTGTGCCCATCTACATCAACGGAAAGACTCAGATTTCCAAGCGTTTTGGCTCTGACACTACACTTCCTGTGAGTATAGCTTCCTGTTGTATAATTGGACACTAGCAGCCAAAGTAAACTGCAGTATTCCTGTATGGCTGTTTTTAAAATACAGTGCTTACAGGTTGTAGTTGTGTGCTGCTTTTGTTTGAGGAAACTGCTAACATCACAAAATAGTGATTAATATAGACACTACGGCTCAATCATCTGTTTGTTATAACTGTATTAGAGAAGCCTAAATGATGTTGTTGTTGTTTTTGTCATTTCTCATTGACCACCACAGACAGAAATTCAGAAACTGAGGCTTTATTGTGACCCACATCAAAGTGAGCGAGAGACCGCATGTGAAATCTACTCTGTGGTAAGAACAAAAAAGTAACTTTGTTGTAGAATTGCATTGATTTGATTGGATGTGGGGCGGGAATTGGTCTTTTTAATGTTCTAGCCAACAATTCTTTTATTAAAACCTCTATATCTATAGAAATATCTTAAATGAGACAGATGTACTGCATCTGTACTGCTATTTTATTTTATTTTATTTGCCTTTTATTTTATTATTTTATTTTATTATTTTAATGAGCAGGTAATAGAGCACAACAGACCTATTATTAGTTCCAATGTTAAACGACAATATTTTTTTGTTCGTACGGAACCCCGCACATGACATGCAAGAAAAAACATAAATCACGATTTACTGATTCGTTCCCTCGATTTGTTAAATTGTGCGCATGATTTACTGATTCGTTCCCTCGATTTGCTAAATTGTGCGCACGATTTACTGATTCGTTCCCTCGATTTGTTAAATTGTGCGCACGATTTAGTGATTCGTTCCCTCGATTTGCTAAATTGTGCGCACGATTTACTGATTCGTTCCCTCGATTTGCTAAATTGTGCGCACGATTTACTGATTCGTTCCCTCGATTTGCTAAATTGTGGGCACGATTTACTGATTCGTTCCCTCGATTTGCTAAATTGTGCGCATGATTTACTGATTCGTTCCCTCGATTTGCTAAATTATGCGCACGATTTACTGATTCGTTCCCTCGATTTGCTAAATTATGCACACGATTTACTGATTCGTTCCCTCGATTTGTTAAATTGTGTGCACGATTTACTGATTTATATTTATAACTTACTGTAAGCTAAAAGACTTGACTGAATGGAGAACTATTCAGATAGTCTAACTTTCTTTTTTATTCACCTTGTTTTACAGGATGATGAGCGGGTGAGTTCGAGTTTTAATCATATACTCTCACGATTGAAGAGTGATTTTGAACAGATTGTTTGGGCTACATGATAGCAGTGTATGCTGACCTTTCTAGTGTCCTCTGGACCGTGAGCCCACCGGTGACGCTGAGGAAGAGTGCGACTGTAGCGAAGGACAGCCGGGACCGCCGGGACCTCCAGGACCTCCAGGACCGAGGGTCAACCAAGATCTCCTGTGATAATGTCCTGTGTAATTGCATACAGTCACTTATAAGAGGGTTATTTACAACCAAAGTCTGATCTCAACAGGGTCTGCGGGGAGAGGATGGAAGGGAAGGACCTCCGGGCCCCGATGGTAAGCCTGTGAGTAAAACCCCATATATTCAGGACATTGCCTCTTTTTTTTTTTTTTGGTAGTAGACAATCCATGTGAACGAGGCTTCTGAAATGTGCGTATTTTCTCAATAAAGGGACCCCCGGGTTCAAGAGGAGAGCCAGGAGATCCAGGTATACCTGGAGAAAAGGTAAGATGCTCTTACAGTTTGAAACCATTCACTGTAAAAAAACAAAATTCCTGTTTCCAGAATAACTGTAAAAATACAGCAAAAATGTAAACATATCCTGAAAACGGTACAAATTAAAACAGTCATTTACAAAAAAAAAAAAAAGACATTTTAAACCAGTAAATCAAATATCCATTTTCTGCTGCTATTGAAATCTGTTTTATACCTTTATAATATACTGACATCCACCATAATAACACTGATGGTAAAGAGAAAGACATGATGAATCAAAGCTCAGCACAAGTAGCTTTTCTCACAAGCTGATGGAAATATTAATATATAGAAGATAGGGGTGTAACGGTACACAGAAGTCACGGTTCAGTATGTACCTCAGTTTTGGGGTCATGGTTCGATACGAGTTCAGTACAACAGGAAAAGGCAACAAATCCCCAATGCTAGGTTTCTTTTTATTTACATTTACTCCCTACAAACTGTAGTGAGACTTCCACCTCACAAATCGGCACAATGCCAGATGATTTCGTCTCATTATAATAGCGAAACAACTTCAAATGCTCTGTCATTTATGGTCATACAGATAAGAGTAAGACTTCATTCAAAACTGTATTTTTATTTCTGTACACAGTGTACAATAAAAACAAAACATTGTGCTTTTGTAAAATAAAGAAAACAGACAGGATGCTGCTTTCTGCTGTACCGGAAGTTTGTGGAGCGTGTTACAAAAATTAATCGAAACTAATCGAAGCTCTTGCATGCCATCTGAACTCGCCATTCTTGTTTTGCGTTGGTGCATAAATCGTCGTCTCTTCTTCTTCTGCTCTTTTTCCTGTTGTGGTGGTTAGCAAACAGCGTTGCATAACCACTGGCGCCCCCTTCTGGATTGGAGTGTGAATCGCCTGTGACTGACTGTATGCAATGAACTGTGACGTCCGTACCGTGACGTTCGGGATGAATACATGTACCGTTACACCCCTAGTAGAAGATGAACACAGCACACAAACACAAAACGCCATCATGGAACCAAACATGATACTAAAATAATGCAATAAACATAAGATGTTACATAAAACCCTAATGCACATAACTGATAACAGTGTTGCTAAGCATGTGGTTTTATCTCTTGTTGTGTTTCTACTCTTCTGTCTCTTAGGGTGACGAAGGTCTGCCAGGGCTGAGAGGCGATCCAGGACTTCAGGGTGTGAAAGTAAGTCTTGCATTGAAAAAAAAACCCTTCCAAGTCACAAAGTGACTGTTTTAAGAACAGATGCTTTTAGATGCTCATTCTCAAATTCAGATGAAACAACCATTTGGCAAGAAAAGAGCCTCTTCCCTCACTGCTGGAGCGTGATGTTGTCAGCCTAGGATGCTAATTACTGGTTTTTAGGTGTAATTGAGTGAGCAGACTGTTTCTTTTCCTTTATTGCAAGTCATATTCATTCTATTTTACATCCAGGGTGAACGAGGAGAACGAGGGTTGCCAGGGAAACCGGGCCCACCAGGACCAATGGTAAGACCTCTTTCCAACTTCTCTGCCAGGTGCAAACTACCACTTCCTCAATGCTTCTCCTTATAAGCACGCTCAGCGTTTGACGCAAGGATGTAGCAGATGCTGTTTGGCCTTGTATAGAGAGAGAGAACGTGGCTTACATCGGCCAGAGATGTTTTATACACAGTGTGTTCAAACTAGACATTTAGCAAATGGAGAAGAGACAAATAAAAGAAAAAAAAATATCAAGCAAAAATCTACTTTTGTATAAAAACATAATGTCTTTTTGTTTCAGGGAGCATCGAAACCAAACTTTGGTACTGTTGGATTGCCAGGAAAAAAGGTTCTATATTTTTTTCAGTAATAATAAATGAATATTACAATGGGAATCTCCATTTATATTCATGGAAAATTGTCTAGTAAAATTGAAGTATCATGTCAAGATATGTCAATTCGGAAGAAAGTGTTCTTAATTGTCATTCTAAAATAGGTTTCCATTTTTTAAATATTACTTTGCCATCTGTTTAAATACTATATTCTGCTATAAAGAAATAAGCAGTTAAAAGGGCTTCGTAAAGTGTATGCTGTTATAAGCATTTATGATATTAATCGTCACATGTATTTTTAAACAGGGAGATCAGGGGCAGCAAGGAGAACAAGGACCTCCCGGAGAGCCTGGTCCAGTGGTAATGTTGTGTAATCTTATATATCAACACAAAATGGCTTTGCTCAGAAACGATATTTGACCATACAGTATCATAGATTTGCTCTGTTCATAAAAGCAGATATACAGATGCACAGTATTCAAATATGATACAAAGAAGCAATTAATTGTACTATTAATTAATATGCAGCCATCTTCTTGAAAATTGTTGCACAGAATACACACATTTTTCTATATTCACAAGACTTCACAAGTCAGACTGTTGATGGAGCAAACATAAGAAATACTGTTCATTGTGGTGTTACTGTACATGTTGGGAGAGAAATCTAGCTCGAGCAGCGGTATATTTGTGTTCCTTCAGGGGAAACCAGGAATCCCTGGGAACGATGGACCAGCCGGCCCTGCTGGATCAAAGGTCAGTCAATCTTCAAAATATTTTAATTGTCAAATGTGTTACATAACAGTAATTTCACACCAACCTATGTCTTGCTCTCCTCACGAGACACCTGAGCCCTTGTGATACAGTGGCCGTAGTTTTCCTGAACTCATCATCATTACTGTCAAACTGTGATTTAATGATCATGTGATTAATACACGGATCGACAGAAATTAAAGACATTTGTCAGGTGTTACATTTATAGTGTTTGTGTGGAAACGCTGTCATGTTCAATGATTGAATCTTGTTACTATAGAAGCTTGTTTCCACCACTGAATAAAAATAAAAAAAAGCATTATTGCAACTTTTTATCTCGCAATTGTGTGATATATAAAGTCAGAGTTGAGAGATATAAAGTCAGAATTGCGAGATATAAAGTCAGAATTGCGAGATATAAAGTCAGAATTGCGAGATATAAAGTCAGAATTGCGAGTTATAAAAGTCAGAGTTGCGAGTTATAAAGTTAGAATTGCGAGTTATAAAGTCAGAATTGCGAGTTATAAAGTCAGAATTGTGAGTTATAAAGTCAGAATTGCGAGTTATAAAGTCAGAATTGCGTGATATAAAGTCAGAATTGCGAGATATAAAGTCAGAATTGCGAGTTATAAAGTCAGAGTTGCGAGTTATAAAGTTAGAATTGCGAGTTATAAAGTCAGAATTGCGAGATATAAAGTCAGAATTGCGAGTTATAAAGTCAGAATTGCGAGATATAAAGTCAGAATTGCGAGATATAAAGTCAGAATTGCGAGTTATAAAGTCAGAGTTGCGAGTTATAAAGTTAGAATTGCGAGTTATAAAGTCAGAATTGCGAGTTATAAAGTCAGAATTGCGAGTTATAAAAGTCAGAGTTGCGAGTTATAAAGTTAGAATTGCGAGTTATAAAGTCAGAATTGCGAGTTATAAAGTCAGAATTGCGAGTTATAAAAGTCAGAGTTGCGAGTTATAAAGTTAGAATTGCGAGTTATAAAGTCAGAATTGCGAGTTATAAAGTCAGAATTGCGAGTTATAAAAGTCAGAGTTGCGAGTTATAAAGTTAGAATTGCGAGTTATAAAGTCAGAATTGCGAGTTATAAAGTCAGAATTGTGAGTTATAAAGTCAGAATTGCGTGATATAAAGTCAGAATTGCGAGATATAAAGTCAGAATTGCGAGTTATAAAGTCAGAATTGCGAGTTATAAAAGTCAGAGTTGCGAGTTATAAAGTTAGAATTGCGAGTTATAAAGTCAGAATTGCGAGTTATAAAGTCAGAATTGCGAGATATAAAGTCAGAATTGCGAGTTATAAAGTCAGAATTGCGAGTTATAAAGTCAGAATTGCATGGTATAAAGTCAGAATTGCGAGTTATAAAGTCAGAATTGCGAGATATAAAGTCAGAATTGGGAGATATAAAGTCAGAATTGCGAGTTATAAAGTCAGAATTGCGAGTTATAAAGTCAGAATTGTGTGATATAAAGTCAGAATTGCGAGTTATAAAGTCAGAATTGCGAGTTATAAAGTCAGAATTGCGAGATATAAAGTCAGAATTGCGAGATATAAAGTCAGAATTGCGAGTTATAAAGTCAGAATTGCGTGGTATAAAGTCAGAATTGCGTGGTATAAAGTCAGAATTGCGAGATATAAAGTCAGAATTGCGAGTTATAAAGTCAGAATTGCGTGGTATAAAGTCAGAATTGCGAGTTATAAAGTCAGAATTGCGAGATATAAAGTCAGAATTGCGAGATATAAAGTCAGAATTGCGAGTTATAAAGTCAGAATTGCGTGGTATAAAGTCAGAATTGCGAGTTATAAAGTCAGAATTACGTGGTATAAAGTCAGAATTGCGAGATATAAAGTCAGAATTGCGAGTTATAAAGTCAGAATTGCGAGTTATAAAGTCAGAATTGCGAGTTATAAAGTCAGAATTGCGTGGTATAAAGTCAGAATTGCGAGTTATAAAGTCAGAATTGTGTGATATAAAGTCAGAATTGCGAGATATAAAGTCAGAATTGGGAGATATAAAGTCAGAATTGCGAGTTATAAAGTCAGAATTGCGAGTTATAAAGTCAGAATTGTGTGATATAGAATTGCAAGATATAAAGTCAGAATTGCGAGTTATAAAGTCAGAATTGCGAGATATAAAGTCAGAATTGCGAGTTATAAAGTCAGAATTGTGTGATATAGAATTGCAAGATATAAAGTCAGAATTGCGAGATATAAAGTCAGAATTGTGAGATATAAAGTCAGAATTGCGAGTTATAAAGTCAGAATTGCGTGATATAAAGTCAGAATTGCGAGTTATAAAGTCAGAATTGCGAGTTATAAAGTCAGAATTGCGAGTTATAAAGTCAGAATTGCATGGTATAAAGTCAGAATTGCGAGTTATAAAGTCAGAATTGCGAGATATAAAGTCAGAATTGGGAGATATAAAGTCAGAATTGCGAGTTATAAAGTCAGAATTGCGAGTTATAAAGTCAGAATTGTGTGATATAAAGTCAGAATTGCGAGTTATAAAGTCAGAATTGCGAGTTATAAAGTCAGAATTGCGAGATATAAAGTCAGAATTGCGAGATATAAAGTCAGAATTGCGAGTTATAAAGTCAGAATTGCGTGGTATAAAGTCAGAATTGCGTGGTATAAAGTCAGAATTGCGTGGTATAAAGTCAGAATTGCGAGATATAAAGTCAGAATTGCGAGTTATAAAGTCAGAATTGCGTGGTATAAAGTCAGAATTGCGAGTTATAAAGTCAGAATTGCGAGATATAAAGTCAGAATTGCGAGTTATAAAGTCAGAATTGCGAGTTATAAAGTCAGAATTGCGTGGTATAAAGTCAGAATTGCGAGTTATAAAGTCAGAATTACGTGGTATAAAGTCAGAATTGCGAGATATAAAGTCAGAATTGCGAGTTATAAAGTCAGAATTGCGAGTTATAAAGTCAGAATTGCGAGTTATAAAGTCAGAATTGCGTGGTATAAAGTCAGAATTGCGAGTTATAAAGTCAGAATTGTGTGATATAAAGTCAGAATTGCGAGATATAAAGTCAGAATTGGGAGATATAAAGTCAGAATTGCGAGTTATAAAGTCAGAATTGCGAGTTATAAAGTCAGAATTGTGTGATATAGAATTGCAAGATATAAAGTCAGAATTGCGAGTTATAAAGTCAGAATTGCGAGATATAAAGTCAGAATTGCGAGTTATAAAGTCAGAATTGTGTGATATAGAATTGCAAGATATAAAGTCAGAATTGCGAGATATAAAGTCAGAATTGTGAGATATAAAGTCAGAATTGCGAGTTATAAAGTCAGAATTGCGTGATATAAAGTCAGAATTGCGAGTTATAAAGTCAGAATTGCGAGTTATAAAGTCAGAATTGCGAGATATAAAGTCAGAATTGCGAGTTATAAAGTCAGAATTGCGAGTTA